>NC_080020.1:208158759-208472972 GCF_030020395.1 Manis pentadactyla | reverse complement strand
TTATCAGAGATATTGGTCTGTAATCTTTTTTTGTAGTGTTTTTGTCTAATTTGGGTATAAAGGTGATGCTGGTCTCATAGAATTAATTCCAAAGCTTTCTCTCCCCTTCATTTTCTTGGAATAGTTTGAGAAAGATAGGTCTTAACTCCTCTTTAAATGTTTGGTAAATTCTCCCATGAAGCCATTTGGTCCAAGACTTTTGTTTGTTGGGAAATTTTTGTAATTCTTTTATTACTGCTTCAATTTCATTACTGGTAATCAGTCTGTTCAGATTTTCTATTTCTGTCTGGTTCAGTCTTAGAAGAGTGCACATTTCTAGCAATTTATCCATTCCTTCTAGGTTGTCCAATATGTTGACATATACATTTTCATAGTAACCTCATAATTTTTTATATTTCTTTAATGTAAGTTGTAACTTCTTTTTCATTTCTGGTTTCATATATTTAAATCCTCTCTGTATGAGTCTAGCTAAAGGTTTATCAAATTTGTTTATCTTTTCAAAGAACCAGCTCTTAGTTTCATTGGTCCTTTGTATTGATTTTAGTCATTATTTCACTTATTTCTGCTTAGATCTTTATTATTTCTTTTCTTCTACTAACTTTGGGCTTTATTTGCTATTTCTAGTTCCTTTAGGTATAAGGTTATATTGCTTATTTGAGGGATTTTTTGTTTCTTAGGTAGGCCTATAATGCTATAAATTTCCCTTTTGAACTGCTCTTGCTGCATCCCAAAGACTTTGAATTGTATTTCTGTTTTTTTATTATTCTCTAGATATTTTATGATTTCCTCTTTAATTTCATCATTGACCCATTGGTTATTTAGTATCTTTTTGTTTAGCCTCTAAGTGTGTGTTTTTTCCTGTAATTGATTTGCAGTTTCATACTACTGTGGTTGGTTGGAAAAGATGCTTGGTATGATTTAAATCTTAAATTTATTAAGGCTTGTTTTGTGGCCTAAGAAGTGATCTCTCCTAGAGAATGTTCCCTCTGCACTTGAAAATAATGGATATTCTGTTCTTTTTGGATGTAATGTTCTCTCCCTATCCTGATAAATAAATATATATATATATATAAAATCATATTTCTGTCTCCTTATTTTGTTTGACTTTCTGTCCTTGCCCAGTAGGTAAACATAGACCTTCTTCCCTCAGGGATCTCTGTCCCTGGAAAATATGCCTTTATAAGGCTTATTTGTTATAATTCCCTATTGATGAATATCTCTTAGCTTGGATGCACCAGGAGACTACTCATGGGATACCTTGAATTCTAGACACAATTCTCCCTATCTCCATCATTTAACAGCAGTTCTATCACCTCATGATAATCATATTCTATTCTTTCTGCTATATTCCTGCTAGTATAGTAACATTTTGTTTAGTTGGGGCGAAAGAATTTCCCTCTTTTACCTGGTCTAAGAGTCAAATTGACATGAGACAGATTAATCAGAAACCATAGTTTAATTATATACATAAAGGGAAACCATAGACATGAAATTCCAAAGACATTCAGGGACATATGTCGTCCTGAACTAAGGAGAAAGGGGTAGGATTTGGACTTCAAAGGGAAAGGGAAGCAATTCACAGGAAGATGAAAATGTAAATGTTTAGTAAACAAATATTAGCTGGGCCACACAGAAACAATGGGACACAGAAGAATTTTAGCAGACTTCGCCACATTCCTTCCCGTGTATCACACGGAGCCCACCTTATGAGGTAATTATCTCTGGTGATAGCTTTTCCTGGAGCAATTCCTCCATCTAAATTCCTTTTACACAGTTGTGGGTGGAAGGTTAAAGTTTCTTTCTGAGACTTTTGGGCCTGGATTTTCAGTTTTGGCACAATCTGCATGCCGAAGTGGCACATTTTGGAGTGGCCTACCCTTGGCACCTAGAGTTTGTTTTGCTTTCTAGTCTTCAGTCCAGAGAAGCCCAAAATAATAGGTGGCATCCTACATTTAGGTTTCAGAACTTTGAGTGTGTTACCTATTATAGAAGTCCCCCTGGGGACCCAAACCTCTGGTCCAGCAGAGTTTAAAGTTATGGGCACAGGCAGTACACATGCCTTATGTGAGCACCTGGAATGTGGTAGGAAGAACTACTGTTTGTTCTTGTTTTTTAGAATTTATTCTATCAAGGTTATAACACCATATCATGTACATTGGTTCAACTATATTTCACACCTTGAAGGACAGCATTCAACCATGAACAACTTCACTCCAAACTGGTGTCTCTGCTATGCATTTAAGAGACCATGTTAACATTCTGAGAGGCTGGCAGTTTCTAAGTTATGAGATATATTTGAGATTGGAGGATCCCATGCTCATACGTTCATTGTTTACCTCATTTTCTGTAAAATGGGTTCCTTGATCCAAGGCAATATTTTTATATGGGATGCAGGGACAGTAAACCAGTTGCTCTGTGAGCCTTGACCAAGACAGCTTTAGTAACACTGCCCTCAGCTTGACTGAAAATTGACAGGTTTCTTCCTGGCCATAGGCCCCTTGCCCTCCCCTTTATTAGAGCATTTACTTTGTTACCTATAATTGCAGACTCTTTCTTTGCATCTTTGAGATGTGAATCTTCCCTAGACTCTCTTCAGTTTTATAACCTAGGACTGTCTTTCTTGCTCCTCGGTTCTGTCCTTTGAAATACAATCATGAAGGAAGACAGTGCTTCTATCTCCCGGTCCCTGAGGGAGGGCAGGAGCCTGACTTCCACCATGACGTAAACAACAAATAGCAAACTCAGGCAGCCTGATCACATTGGCCAACCTCCCCTAGAATCACCCAGTATTTTTCCACTACCTCATCCCAGCACTTAAAAACTGTCCTGCTCTTTCAGTGCAGTTGCATTTAGTCGCTTTCACCTATTGCAATAGTCTTGAATTAAGTTTCCCTCACCTGTTTAGCTTGTCCTGTGAAAGTTTTTGAGTAATGTGGTCTAAGGCATTGAAAAGAGGAAACACAAGCCTAGATCTGGAAAATGCCTGAATCCCAATGAGGCGGAATCCTGTTCTTTCACCATGAATGGGAATTGATGCTGTCAATGGAACAAAAATATCTGTTTGGTTTCTTTGAGAGATGTCATGAGTATTAATCAGGACCCAGTCAAGACACAGAAATCATACTAATTATTCAGATGAGGAAAATTTAATGTAAAGTGGTATTAACTACTAAAAAGAATTAAGGACACCGTGCTACTATATGTAGGGCTGAGAGAGAAGGAACAAGGAAGGAACTGAGACACTAACTGCCAGGCTAAGATTCAGACTTTAGAGAAAGTGTGGTTGCCATACAAATACGCTGAAGATTAGTGGAGAAGAAATTTGCCAGAAGGTATGCACTTGAACTGTTGGGTAGGATGGTCCTGCAGGGTGGTCAAGAAACTCCCAGAGAGTATTGACCACCAGGCTTCTGGCACACTGATTTCCTGGCACTTTATATCATAGGAAAATAAAAGTACACCTCACCAAGGTGAGAAGTCTTTTCCTCTTACGGTTACCTTGCAGTGACCTTCCAGCTTAACATTATACCAGCTGGCAAAGGAGAGAAATTCATAGGATTAAGTTCCAGTATCACAGAGCAGGCAAGGAAGTATGAATTAGGAGCTCAAAGACATTACATTGATAACAGTGTGACATAAAAGGGTCGGCACTGGTCTATGCTGTTGTAGGTCATGCATTCGGTAGCAGCAGCAGCCTGGCTAGTCTCAGTGATGAGGAAAGCTGCGGTTCATAGTTTCCCTCCCTCCCACTCTGGGAACTCCATCATGGAATTATTACGCAAGCACTGAGGTGACTGAGTCTGAGGTCAGCCAACCCACCACTGTGTGAGTCTTTCTACCTGTCTAGTTGTCAACACTTCCTCTGTGAAGGACGTCCTTGGGGAGCACTGCCCTGAGATGCAAATATCCTCACATTCTGTTTACTTTCTCATAGAACAATCCACATGCTTTCCCTCAAGTCTCTGTCATCTAATCTTACTCTTCCCAGATTTTTGACCAACAAGCTAGGCCATTCACCTATGTCTGGGAATTTATTCCTCTCCTAAGTTGAATAGCATCCTCTTCTACAATCAGGCAACGACTAGCATTGCTCAAAGCTTTGCCCATTAGGAAGATGTCCCTTCACTACATGAGGCCACTTCTGTGAAGGTCTGTTTTTGGATAACATCAATATATTGGCTCATGAATCTGGACCATGATTATGATCACAAACTGGGAACCAGGAATTCCATACCAGGTTATAAATGTGAGCTTCAGGGGAGATGTTGGAACAAACAAATTAGATAACTTGGAGTCTGGGCTTTTGTAAATTATCTGTGGGCTCTGAATTGCTTCATCATATGATGAATTTCTGTTGTGTCTACACAATCTTATTACTTGGTAGGTTGATAATTCCCAGCCTGTGATGAGTAGTACCAGTTGGAGATCTGGTCCCTAATAGAGAGACACTTAGTTCCGTCTCTATTAGGGACAAGTCAGCGCCAGAAGCTGCTTCTCTAATGGCTAGTAGTTCCCTGTTTTAAATACCTCCTATGCTAGAGAGTTCATATGACACCCTTTTCTGAGAAGACACCTCCAGCACCATGGCATCCACCTGGCCATAGCGATAAAGTTGCAGGGATGCTTGTATGGCAGCCTGAAAGTACTACAGAGTCCTGTTGCTTTCTGGGCCCACTCAACTGACAGTTTTCTGAGTCACCTGATAAGTGGACAAGGCCAGTGTCACCAAGTCTTTCTGTGCTGTTGCCAAAATCCAAACGGTCCTACCAAGTGGAGTGACTTTTTGAAAATCAGAGGAGTTTCAAGTTATCATGATGTGTTTTTGCTTTTGGCAGAAATGTTCTGGTATGCTTCTGTTTACTAGATCTCTAAGAAGTTCCCTCATTTGCAAGGTCCCTAAATCAGAGTTTTGCAGTTGGGTTTTTCTCCCACTTTCTGGCACATAGGATGATATCCAAAGTACTTTGCACTTTCTACTCACTAGGTCCAATTACTGTGATGACGTTAATATCAAGGCCCAGCTATATGTATTCTATATAATGGTTAAGGGTTCCTTCTGACTGTATTTGGCTAAAATAAGTATGGAACTAATGCTTTTTGGGGGTAAGACTATGAGTGCATCGTACTGTCTATTCCAGGTGAATGTAACTGCTTCTAATCCTCTTCCCTGATTAGTATTGGGAAAAAAAGCACATTTGCCAGATCGATACCTGTGTATCAATGCTCAAGGCCATATTGATCTGTCCTAGTAAAGTTATATATCTGGTACATCAGCTGCAATTGAAAATAACACCTGGTTAACTGTATGCTACTTGCTGTCATTTGCCATGCTCTGGTTGTTTTTTGGTGGGGGTGGGGGGACATGCAGACTGGTTAGTTAAATAGGCTTAAAATGAAAAACACTACCCTTGCATCTTTAGGCCTCTACCATTCTGCTCTTCTACCTGAGATGCAGTATTGCTTTTAATTGACTCACCTACTTAGAAGGAGGAAGTTTCAGGGGCTTTTACTTGAATTTTCCTACCATTATTGCTTTGTTCCAAAAGTAAGTTTGCAAGTGCAAGAGCTCTGCAAATTAAATATAAGCATCCTAATTATACATTTGTGGACTGAGAAATGCTCTTGGGGCCAGAGCTGAGGGCTCTGTGAATCACTGGATCCACAGTGAGATGACTGAAGGCAAGTATTCCATGCATCACTGTGCCTCCATATGCTTGCACTCTGCTTGGGGTCTGTATGACATTTGGGTCCCCTAGTATATTGTTAGTTAAATTCTGTATCTGACAGGTTTCAAAGTATAAAAGTAGGCCTTGGTAAATTTCTTTAGATCCCTTTGAGGAAAGATTAGGGGATCTGGTGCAACATATACTTGGTAGGTTTTTATGCAGTATTCCTCAAGAAGATGCAGCCTCTTCTGGAATAGGTTCCCTGGATATTAGTATAACATTATGATTTTGCATGGTGGTCTCTGGCATCAATCTCTTGGTCATTTGTTTTTGAATTGCTTTTGTTGTTTTTATTGTATGATCAGGCAACATCCATAGGTAACCATGGTCAATCAGCCTACAGAATCTGAATGCTGCTCAAAACTACATGAGTTTGAAAGAAGTTTCTTCCCTAGGTAGGCCTCAGATGAGATTGAAGCTGTTGTCAAACCAAGCCTGGGCCCACTTTCCTGATGAATAGCAAGCCAAACATTGATTCGAGGGAGCAGTGAAAGAAAGTAGGCATTTATTACAAGGGTCTAAGCAAGGAGAATTGGTAGCTAATGCTTAAAGTCCTGAACTTCTCATTGGCTTACAAGCAAGGCTTTTAAAGGGAAAATTATGAGTGAGGATCTCAGGATCAATGATCAACTCAGGGATATCTTCTGACTGGTTGAGCATTAGGCAACCAGTAGCTATTTTGGGAATCTCAAGCATCACTCATCTTGCTTTAACTAGTCTGGGGTCTGTGTTGCAGTGAGCCATCAGGTCCATCTGGTGGTGGGGGTGGGGGTCTCATTTTCTGTAAAACAGTGCAAGGATATGCACCAAAACATTATCTATAACTCTGGAGGGAAACTGCAGTCCTATGACCCTGCTTTACATCTAAGCTAAGCTTTTATTCTTGCTTAACCCATTCTTCCTTTGCTTCTGAACATATCTGTTTCCACTATCATTAGCCGTACAGTCCAGCTCCCATACTCTGATTTTGAGGATTCAGAGTCTGTAGTGGAAGAAAAGTCTGAGGGGTTTCACCAAGGTGGGTAACAGTTAGGTTTCGAAACTCTGGCTGACCCTTTAATAGCAGCTGTGTGAGAGACTAAATATGATGAGCCAGCTCAGCTATGTCTAGACTGACTCACAGAAACTGTGATATGTATGTCTGCTGACTTAGGCTGCTAAGTTTGTAGTAATTTGTTATGATAACTGATACACAGGGATAGTAGTCCCCCTGTTGGGCCATGCTGAGTCATAATCATAGTTACTGGTATGGAAGCAATGAGGATAATTAGGAGTAGCTCTGGAGGAGAAAAAAAATGATTTTGCAAGACATTTGCCTCAGGTGAAGTCTTTGCATGGTCTCCAGAAAAAGGGAGACTGTTATTATGTGATAAGAAGAGTGTGCCACTTCTGCTAGCCCCGAGGTCCTGGGAACCTTTGGGTTTCAACGTTCTTAGTCTACCTCCACAGCTCATCTAAGGTCCTCAGATTCTACTCCTTCCTTGTCAGTATTCTGACTTGAGTGTAGAAGACTTGCCAGGATATGAATTTAGCATTCTTTATAAGTTCGTTTTCTCATACTCAGATTCTGGCCCTGATTTTCAGCACAGTGTGCTCTCTTGTTATTGGAGACGAGAGTCCTTTAATGCTCACTAGCTTCTGGCTTGCCTAGTCATGCCAGTTGACTTGACCTTCAGGTGTTTTTTGTTTGCTTAAATTACTTAATGACTAAAAAAAAAAATTCCATAGCTTCTGTAATAATTACTGTCCCCATATCTCTAGAGATATTGCATAAGCCAGTGGGATTCATTCCAGTTGCAACCTAACTCACCCACAAGTAAGTGTCTTAATTATTGCCATGCTACCTCATTCTCAGGGTTATCATCACCCTATTCCTACCAGTAATGGGGCCTTAGAAGCATCTGGAAATGAGCAGTCCAATTTCAGAATTTTATCCTGAGGAACTGCTTTTTAAACCACTTCTAGTATCCGTTTGCCTTAGTTCAGGTTCCCCCAAAAACTGACAACTAGATTCAAGTGTCACTAATTTGTGAGGTATTTCAGGAAACACAAGTAATGACATGGGCACTGAGACAGGGAGGGGAATGAGCCAACAAATTATACATCATCAAATCAGTTATTTTTATGGGCAACTGGCACTTCCACTACCTGGGATAATCTCCAAGTCCCTGATGGGTGAGGAAGTTGAAGTATTTATATAACAACTTAAATCAATTATTGGTAGAGAGCTGTTTCGGTGAGCCATTATTTCTCTGTGACACCAAGTCTTCAATGCAGCAACTTAAGCTTCAGTTGAGATTCACCTTTGGGCAGAGATTCTGATGTTAGCCATTGGAAATCTGCAGAAATGTACCAATATGATAAGATTGCTTTTTTTTTAAACTAAAGTTTTTTCTAAACTAAAACCACTTTAAAAAATGTTCTTTACTACCAGATAAGAATATATTTTCTATTAAACTGTGCCTCCAATCGTTTTATTGAATTTTAAATCTCAATGTGATTGTGTCTTCTTACTTACCTTGAAACCGTTGGCAGGATATTGAACATTCCTATGAAAAATGAAAATTAAGGTCAAGTTTTGGATATTTGACAGTTATTAAACAAAGCTCACAGTGTCCTGCTGAATGACAAATAGAAAGCAGATCTAATCCTGGCTTTCATGACAATTTCTGTATTGTTAATTTATTCTCAAATACAGGTATCTCATGCCTAAACTAAATAATCCATTCCTAACACTCAAAGATTTTACCCTGAAATGACAGTTTTGTCACACATCAACATGAAACCCCAACCAATTTCCTAAAATATAGCTAAAATGTGTTAAAATGTCTATAAGTAACAAATGATTATATATTAGGATGTTAAATGCTTTAAAAAAATTGCATCATAATCACCAAACACCTGAAGTATGAGCTTATATAAGAACTTGATAAGTCAAAATGTATAATGTAATTTCTAGGATAGCTATAAAATAGCAGTAAAGAAAGTGAATAACTACCAAGGAAAGATAGGAAAAAAATAGGGTAATGAAATTTAATCAACATAAAAGAGGGCAAGAAAAGAGAGAAAAACGTAGCTCAGTCAAGACAGCAAATAAAATGGTAGTTGCACCAAATGCAAATGGGCTAATCAACTGAAGATAAGAGGCTTTAAATTTAAATAAAATCTAACTATAATGCATATAAAAGATACACTTAAACTAGAAGGATACAGAAAAGTTTCATAACATAAAGTTAATATGACTACTAACCAAGAGAAAACTGGCATAGCTATATTATTATATTTATATCAGATGAAGTAGATTTTATTCAAAAGACATTAGTATTGATTAAGAAGGATGTTTTATAATAATAAAAGGTTAAATTCACTAGGGAATTATAATTCTCAATTTGTATAGACATAATAAGAGTCTCAAAGGAAAAAAGAATCACAAGAAGAAATTCACAGTAATTGGGTAGGGTAGTTAAGATGCCTCCCTCAGTAAATGATCAAACAAGTAGAAAACAATACATGCAGTAAAAGACATAAAACTTGAAAAATAATATTAATAAACTTGGCCTACTAGAAATTTGTAAAACACTGCTCAATACATTTACATAATAAGCATTCTTTTCAAGGGCACATGGATTATTTACCAAAGTTGACCGTATTTTGGATAGATAGCATCAACATTCAAAACAAAAGCAAATAGATCTGACCACAATAAAATGAAGCTAGAAACCAATAACAAAAAATGATTAGAAAATTCAAACATACTTGTAAGTTTATAAATACAGTAAAAAATAACCCATAGGTCAAAGGAGAAGTCATATGAGTATTAGACAATAAGCTGAATCATTACCAAGGAAAATTCCATGAAGAGAAAGTCTAGGTCTGTCTCATGCACTGAAGCCTGATTTTCAATCATACACTGTTTGGCATATAGTAGATGCTCAGTAAATACTTGTTAAGTAAAATGTATTCTAGGGTAAATGCATATAATTCCTTTGGAGAAGGTGCCTCCTGGGTCTGAGAGATTTAAATCAATGCAAAAAGTTCAATCAATACCAGGTACAGATTCTTCAAAAAGATAATGTAAGCAGACCTCAGAATCCTGCGTCGGCAGCAGGAGGAAAAAAGGAAAGAGGAGGTAGATAAGGAGGGGGCAATGTTGAAAAAACAGGTACTATTTTTTATAATTAAAATTCAGAGTCCTACCTGCATTGTTCACACTGTTCAGAGTGATGCCAAACATCAGGTATGGGGGAAAGAATGAGTTTATTTTATCTTGGCTCTCAGAATCATCTTTTTATGAATCAACTTGTTACTTATTAGATATAGAATATTTATATACACTGGTCCAGAAGTTATTGAGAATTATAAAATGGTTATTGCTAATTGTAGAATTATTTTCAGAATCTATAGATTCTCATTCCAGAAAATAAATTCTATTAAACATTACCAATTAAAAGTTCAATTGTCATTATTGACCTAAATTCATCAGTTGTAGTGATATTAGCATGAAGGTTTATAACATTTTTATGAAACATGAATAATCTGTGACTGTATAAAGGTGGGGCTGGGAGATAAATGTCAATATCCTTTCCATTTAATTTGTGCGACTGCTTTACAAGGTTTCAATTAGATCCTTTTTACCCCTGAGAGAAGCTAATGGATGTATTGCATTAATTATGGTTCCTTGAGGCAGGCTCAGGGAAGCCAAAATTATAAAATTACAATCATTGCAGTTTTAGAGGCTCTACTTTTTCTCTCATTCCATGTGCCTGTAGAGTTGAGATGTTACTTTATAACCAATAGTTTCAGAGGAAGTTAGTATAAGACTAGCGCCAAAGCTCTGTGGAGCAGGAGATAGCAAAGAAGAAATGCAGCCGTAGACAATAGTCTGCTTAACCAAATGTATGATTGGATGGGGTTTATGATATTTTACAAGCCAGCTTCATTATTTGTCCAGTGAAGTTAGTTCCTCAGTCACTAGGGAATTAAATTCTCTAGGGAATTATAATTCTCAATCTGTATAGACATAACAAGAGTCTCAAAGGAAAAAAGAAACCCCAAGTTGGGATGATTTCTCAAGGATGTTAGCTGCTGATTGCATCGTGGCTTGCCAGCAAGGAAAAGCCTCAGTCCAGCGTAAGAATATGCAAACCATCACCCATACATATGAACATACAGAGGATCGCTTGGGGGAGGTGGGGATGTGCATGTGTGAAATCTATTTGCCAAATCTTAAAAGGGGACTGAGGTCATGGATAGCGACCAGAGACTGTATGTAGGGGCCTCCCAGGGTTATATGGTAGGCAAATATGGCATCTCTCATATATTTGATGAGCAATAGTAGGGGATAGTTTCCAATAGTAATGTTTAGATCACTTTATCAGTGTTCTAATGTGTTAATTCATGGACATACTGTAAAATGGGGTATTGTAATTTGTCAGATAGGATTGATTGGTCATGGTCTCATGGAATTATCCAGTACTTGGTGACCTTGATTTATCCATTTCCCCTTTCCTGTACAGACATGTAATTTGGGCATAAGAGTTTCAAGGGTGAGTTTGAGGGGCGTTACGCGAGCTATGGTGACAGGATTATGAGAGGCTGCTTTATTAGCAGCAGAATCTGCATAGGTATTGCCTTAAGATTCTGGAGAAAAAGGAGGTTAATGAGCTTGGATTTTAATAACAGTGCTTGCTTTTGATAAAAGGATAGCATCTAATCAAGAGAGAACTAGATCTTTATTTTTGATAGAACCTCCGGAGGACATAAGACATAAGGAATCCCGATTGTGGCCATAACATTATGAAATCAAGAGCAATGCTTTAAGTGTATCTACTCTCTGTATAGGCTCTTAGGGTTTTACCTGCTGCTAGTTGGCAGGCTTTAATGGGGCAAAGAGTTCAGCCTGTGTGCTGAGGTATCTGCTGGGAGAGAACAGAATTCTATTATTTTAGTATGTGACAATAGCATAACCAGCCTGATAATTTCCTTCTGAGTTTTTAAGATATGAGCCATCAAATAAACATTTGGGAGCGGTATTTCCTGCAGGTCATGGTGGAGAGTTAATAGAGAGTAGGTGATTGTGATTGGGGTCAGGGAGTGAGGAAGGTAGTAAAGTGGCAGGGTTTAGGGTAATACAGTGTTTAATGAGACATCAGGAGCAGAAAGAAATAGGAGCTCTTGTTTTGTTAGGTGGTTAGAGGAGAAATGAATGTATGACCTAAGTCAGCTAAAGCCTAGATCATGTGGGATATGCATAGGGTTAGATTCAAGCCAAGGGTGAATTCAGTTACTTGTGGCAAAGAACAATAGCTGCAGGCAGGCACAGCATGTGGATACGGAGGGACTGACAGGGTATAGTATGCTAAAGTATTCTACAGAGTGATGTTGTTCCTCATATTTTTGGGTAAAAACTCCAGTGGCCATTCTTTTTGTCTTATGTAAGAATAGGGAAAAGGAGAGTTGGTAGTTTGTCCCAAGGTTGGTGCCTGAGTGAATTGCTGATTTAGGACCTGCAGGGGTCATATGTCATTTGGTCCCAAGGGAGGGTGTGGGTAGGTCCTTGGTTAGTAACTGAAAGAGGGGTTCAGCAAGGAGAGAGTAGTTATGTATCCAGGATTTGTAGTATTCTGCTTAAGTCCTAGGAATCTGTGTAATTGTCTATGTTCTTGGTTGGGGACAGTTAAGGATGGTCTGATTCCTAGTAGGATCTATTTTAAGGCCTTTCAGGCATCAGCATGTGGCCAAGAAATTTTACAGTTGGGGAGCATAGTTGGAGCTTGTCTTTAGACACCTTATGTCCTTTTGATGCTAGAGCCACTAATAGCATTTGGGTGTCTGTCAAAGATTATAGGAAATCAGGGGAGCAGAGCAAGAGCTTATTTACACATTAAAGCAGGGTGGAATGGCCAGGGAAGTGTAAGTCAGGCAGGTCGGCATGTATAGCTTGAGAAAAATAAGTGGGACTTTAGGTATGACTTTGGGCAAGTGCTGTCTATGGACACTGGTGTCCTTTCAGGTGAAAGCAAAAAGATATTATCTGGATGGACAGGGATATTGAAGAAGGCACTGTGGAGATCTGTGACCAAAAAGTGAGCTTTGGGGTGGCATGTTGGAGAACAATGTGTCTGGAACAACAAGGTGTCAGGAGATAGCTAAGTTGTAAATAGTTCCTAGACGAATATCCAGCTATTGCCATTTGACTTTCTTACTAGTAGAATGAGAGTGTTGCATGGTCTGGTGGTAGGTATTGTTAGGCTTTTGGATATGAAGTCTTCATTTATAGGGCAAATGCCTAATAGGCTAAGGTGGTATTGTTTTATATTGGGAAGTGTTTTTGAGAGGTTGCTAGAAATGGAAATAAGTTCTGCTGTGCACATATGTCCAAAATCAGACATGGCGTATCATGATCTGGTAGGTTTTTTTAAGTGTCTCTACCTGATTAGGGCAGGATTGGCTCAGGGGTAATACAGATATGGAACTAAACAGAGTCTTCTTCATAATTTGAAGGTCTTGAGAAATCTAAATAAATGTGTATATGGGTTGAAGGTAATGTTAATAAAAAATTTTTGAAACAAATCATGTCCTAGGAAATGTGCAAGTGAAGAGGGTACAAGAAGGAAGACATGGTGGCCTCATAGGTGTACCAGTTGAAGGGGCTTAGAAAAGGGGGCTTCAGTAGGAAGGGTAGAAATCCCAGCCATTTGGATGGTCCAATCACTCTGGGGCAGAGGCCCCCTATAGCAGTCGGGGTTTAAGACAGAGTAAGCGGCCCCAGTGTCAACCAAGAAGTTCAGGGTTTGTTTTTCTATCTGGAGGGTGAGTTCCCTGATTTGGCTGAGTGTCAACAAAAGAAGGCCCTCTATGATTTCCCTTTATTCTGTTTTGTTTTTAAAAGGGGTGGAGTGGGGCTCCATTTTGTGGATAGCCCATTTATATATTTCTAACATTCCTTTTTTAAATGGCCATTTTCCTTATCTAAAAGTCAAATTTAATCCGATCTTTAGGTCCTGTTTGTTCTGGGTCAAGATACGGGAATAAATAAGCTGGAATTGTAGGTCCATTAGTTTAGTCATCTTTTATTGGCAAGCTAAAGCATGGTTGGCACAATTTTCTTTTTTCTCTCCCTCTGGCTTTGGCTAACCTGTTGCCATTTGATCCAAGGGTGGCTGGAGACTTTGTGTCCCAGTCTGGATCATATTGTTCAACCAAAGTAGAAATTAGATTTAAAAGTTCATCTAAAAAGAGGGTGGCAAATCATTTGATAGTATTTCTTTCTAATATTTTAATGCCAGAGTTTTTGATAAAATCTTTTTCAAATCTATCCAAATATGACAATATGTCTTCATCCTCCTTCTGACTACATTGCTTTCCAGACAACTACGGAAAGCCAAACATTGGGGACTGGCACTAGGAGATAATCTGCAATTTTCTGAGTCTTTCTTAGGCCTTTGAGAGGGTTGGTGTTGGTAAGCCTAAGATTCCCCACTGAGTCCTCCCTGACTGCCTTTCTGATCCATTCTTGTGCCTTAATTGGTCCCCTAAACATTTGGACCAATTGATATAGATCTGTATGCAGTAAATATTAATCTAAATTATTTTTGAAATTCTATAGAACCAGTTTCTGTTTTGGGAAAATCTTTGGTAATGTTTATGAGATAAGTTTTTGACCATGAATCATAAATAAGAACTGGTTAGTACTTCTATCAGCATTGATTCCATTTGCTTCAATCTTAAAGGAGACCTTTTTGAGGCTTTAAGTACCAATCAAAATAAGTTCCCCATTGTGCCTATTTAGTAAGTTAGCAACATCTTTCCAGTTGATTGCAGAGATAAACAAGTTTGGGGAGGTGAAATTGCCCCAGGAAGACCAATGTCATTTGGGGTCATCTTTATTAATTTTGACCCAGAGACCCCCAGATATTTGCAGGTCTGAGGGCCATAATTTTTGAACATGAATCCTGCAGCTGTTCCTGATGGCAGGTGTTCAGGTAGACTAGTCTCAGACAAGGAGCAGCCCATTTCAGAGAGAGAGACCTTCATGAACAGTGGAAAACCTTATGGAGGGACTTTCCTTCTACCTTATTGTGCACAAGAAATCTCAGGGAGGGAGTTCCCCTCCTTATGGACAATTAATGTCCCCCTGAAGTGAAGGTGTCCCCTCCTGAAATCTTAGGGAGAGAAGAGGAAGATATGGCCCCACAGCCTTGACCAGAGTGTGGGAGGTCAGGCTTTGAGAGAGCATACCTGGTGTCCATCTGAGGTTGCAGGAGAGCTGGGAAGAGCTCACACAGCTCAGGTGCTGGCTGCCAGCAAGTCTGTTCATTTGGGGGTACAGGTCAGGCTGCTGCTTCACATTCCATCCTCATCACCAAAAAAGTTTAGCTGAAACAAAGAAAATGAGTTTGAGATTAAAAAGTGAACTTTATTTGAAAAGATTTGCAAACTGGTGAGACACAATGTAGCATATAACTGGAAAGTATGTTACACCCCACTCCACTGCCCCTGAGTTAGTGGGGGAGGGTTTGAGAAGGTGAAAACCCACAAGCAAGGTGAACAGGCTGTTAGTATCTTACTGGTTGCCTTAGAGCAAGAAAACAAGTTGTCTGTTTGCTCAGGGGCTTTCCAAAAGCTCTTTATAAACAAGGGGGCCATTTCTGGGGGCAGATGGCTGTCTAGTTGGAAGCTCTGAAATGGTTATTTTTCTTGCAGAGTCTATCATGGCCTTGGTCGTGCTAACCCTGGCCTCATATTGTCCTTTCCTTTGTCAGTTGTTATATTAAGCTCAGCCTTAATTGTTTACAAATATGTACATATGCTCATGTATACACATGCATAGAATGGAAAAGAACTACACTGAATATAAAGTTATATTTGTATGTGTTTTTGCACACATGTGTATGACATGTGGGGATAGGTAGAAAGAAATGAGAACTTTTTACTGTGAACACATAAAACTATCCCAAATCACAATGCAGCTGTGGGAAAATAGAATGGATTGGTATGGTCATTAATGATTTTCTTTAATTTTTTTAAACCAAAAATGAATGGCTCTCCTGAAAAATACATTATGGCAATAATGCACCTTTTGACTTAGGTAACCACTAGTGTAAATTTTGGCATTATTTTAAAAGCTACAGTCTGTAGAAGAGAAAAGCCAGGGATAAGAAAGCTCTTTCTCCCTATAAGGGCAGCATTTTGAAGAGAGTTGTCACAACATTTTCTAAATTTGAAGGATAAGAATAAGAATAAGATCTCAGAGTATTATCTAAAAGCATGATTAAATTTTTAAAATTGAACTTATTAAGTGACCCAGATCCATTTAGGTAACTTAAGGTCATAAATCAAAAGCATTTGCACACAGAAGTAACAGGTACTTGGCTGATTTTATATGTTCAAAGGAAAGATTTTTGATGAAATAAAATTTTTAAAAATAATGGGCAGTCAATTAAAAGTTATAAAATGCAGGAGGCAGACTAAGTAGTATTAAATTTAATAATTCAAGGCAGTGCTTTCTAGTATACCAAACTTAAAGAATAAATCATGTTTATAGCCTGAATAAATGAAGAAATAAGGGCTGAAACAGTAGGTTAATTAAAATTAGTGCATTTTCTAAACTGGCAAACCAGATAGGTTGGTGAACTAATATGTCAGAAGTTGGCAGTTATTTCAGCCAAAATAGTCAAAGCAGATGGGCATCTATATTTGACCTCAATGGACTTTAGTTTTTATAGTCTTTACTGGGTCACAGAACTTATATTATCTTTTTATGAAACATCATTATTACCTTATGAATATTTCTGTATACTAAATATTAATTATGTAGCTTTCTAACTATGAGTATTTGGCAAGTTATCTATTTCCCTTCATCTCATTTTATTCACTTAAGAAATTGGGAAAATAATATTACTTCCCTTCTAGGATTTTTTAAAGATTAAATTAGTTAATATACAAAACATTGCCTACACATGCTAACCTTTCAGTAAATGAAAGCTAGTGCATTTTAAAGAATTACCTCTTCTTTAGCATTCATGGTATAACACACACTGAAGACATTTTAGATGATGAGCATGTTTAAGTCACAGAATTGTGCATATTTTAGTTACTTTTATGGTGTTTGGGTTTATAAAAGCCTAGCAAGCACCTAAATATAGAGTACAACTAAGTAAAGCATGCCAGTCTGAGGAGACAACCAAACTAGGCTTCTATTTTTCATTCCTTTAGCTATTTTAACTATATGAAAATTATCCTCTTCAGGATCTCTCAGAAAAGCTTTTCCACTGTTGGAGCAATTTTTATAAATGGAGTTTGGGCTAAAGGAAGAAAATTAACAAGATAACTCAAAGAAAATTTACTTCATAAAGAATATAGCCTTTTAGATGACACAGCCTTACAGGGAGTTTGGAGATACAGGAGAATAAGTCAAGAAATAAAAAGGGAGGTTTTTTTGATTCAGGGACTAAAAATGAGATCTGTAATTGGAAAAGGGCCACAGGATCATGATGCCTTTTGAATTGCAAACACCAGGTTAAGAACTTTTGAAAAAGGTATTTGGAAAGTGTGCTTGCAGAGTGAATGATCTAATGCCTTCTATTTGTTCCCATCTATCAGAGGTCATATTGCAACACTGCTTGCCTAATAAGACAGAAGACTTTCAGTTCACCGGCCCTTACTGCTAACCTTTTATTCTCTTGAAACCAAAAAAAATGTACATAATGGTATAGCCAAAATGGGAACATGCCATTTAGAATTAGGTCTGATTTTAGAATTAGTTCTGATTTAAATTATTCTATGCAACACTTTGTTTTAATTTTTTTTTTTTGGTGGGGGGAGGGTGAGTGGATGAAGGATGGTATAACATTGCACAAAGATAAAGGATGTCAAGTCACAGAAAATCAGGTTCAATTCTTGCCAGCAATACATGCTGTGTGACTTTAGGGACATACTTTTAATAGAAAGGACTGTTTCTTATTTGTTATTTAATCCATAAAACTAACTAGACAGTGTAAATAAAACAAGTACTCAAAAATGCTTATTGAAAAAGTGCTTTGTAAAACAAGCATTATTTTCTTTCCTATTCTGTAAAATAGTAATAACAGTACTATCTAAGCTTGTGGAAATTAAATGAAGCAGTGTATAGGAAATGACATAGAGAAAGCACCTGACACATGGTAAACTTCTCTCAACAATGGTAGCTCTGATTATTTGTATTAAAAATACTCAACTGCATAACAAGATTCTTTTTTCTTTTTGGTACATAGAGAACTATTACTACTTTAAACATCAAATCTGCCAAGAACTTAAACCTTTTCCGCTTATTTTCTTCACACACAAATTTGTCAATTATTTTGATATCCTTTGAAGATAAATATTTTTCATAACTATGATGGAGTTTTAGGTGGACACTTTTAATTGCATAGTTTGAATTGGAACATTTTTGATCTATATTAATTATGAAAACCTAAATTAAAAAGAAATTTAATGCCAGGAAATAACTTTGTCTCCTTTCTGACTTTTTTCTTCCTTTCAATAAATTGTTTTGGTTTATTCCTCATTTTTCCATTCATGGAAAGTCATCCCGATTATCCATTCTTTATAATGTTTTCATACTGATTTAACTGAAATACTCACTAGATTTAATAGAATTTAATATGAAACTACAACCAAACATTGGATTCCTTCCTATTTCATCTTTTCAGTTGTTAATATGGCCTCTAAGTGCCACTGAGTAATAAATTAGAAAAAGCCAGGCAACTCTAAAGTCTCCTTGTATGGATTTTCTTTATTTACCTATTATAAAAAGTGCAATTTGTAACTAAGCTGTCCTGGGTTTCTTTCACCTACAGCACTTACAGCCTGCAAAACACGGCAGGACCATAACTTGACCTAATACTCACTGATTACCCAGTATGGGCTGATGCTTTTAACCCCATATCAGTACTAGCTACCTGCTGACTGCAATTTCAATGAGAGCAATATTGCTTTGAAGACAAAATAAGGACTTCTTGAGACCATCTACATTTATTCTTATATATTAGATCATCCCAAATTTGTTCACAAGCCTTTGGTGAAAGAGAAAGTAAGTGATAGAGTTTTTATTTTTATTGAACTAGAAGTATATTCAAATGTACCTCTACTGGCTTAATGAAAAGGGATATGATCCCTTAAGACTTTCTTTCATTAATAATTTTGGATGTCAGTAGATGAATGGGTGTGGTTTCTATCCTCTGGGAGCAGTTTATATATGCTCCCTTGGCCAAGAGAACCCCAAGCAGTAAAGCCTTTTCCACCATGCATGGTAGCATTGTTCCTTTATCTCGCCACACAGACTTCTAACAATTATGGACTTAAAGATCTTCTTTCTAGTTTCAGCCACCTAAGAGACTTCTTTGAATCTTTTAAACTAACTCCTAAAGGAAAGAACTAGAAAGATTGGATCAGATATCTTCTATTGGTCCATCAATTTTGTCTAAGGCAGCTTGATTATACAAAAATGTGACACCTCTCCTAGGAATAATATTCATGCAAGGGAGGAAGAAGAAGATGCTAGAAAAAAGGAGGAGAGCAAATGATTATTTTTGCAGTTTGTCATGTCTTGTATATTGTCTCACTTCCAGACCCATACCTCCAAATTAGAATGTTCCATATCCACTGAGAATAGTAAACTGGTGTACTCTGAACTGCCAGGAAAGTACTATCCCTTTCCATTACACCTTAGCTTGACCCTGTTTGTTAAAGTTCCTTACTGAGTCAAGGAAGTGATATCTGAGTCCTTAATCATTCAAATTTCTGTGCTGTATATTAAATAACAGAGCCTATAGGGCATTCACAACAGTTTTTGAATACTAATATAATGACTTTCTGGTATTTATTTTCTGCATCCAGTTCCTCTGAATCCATTTTAAAATTGATCTTTAACTGACAATATGATATACTGTAGCTCTTAGTTGTTATATAATCTTTGTTTATCTAACTTTTTCCATTCCTTTGTAACCATGGTAGGAGAAATCACTGTCAATCATTTCAGTGAGCTATAAAGAAATACATATATGGGAAAAGTTAAAGACAAAATATACCAGAAAGGTCCACTAAAATACAGGCAGATGAGCTCTGTACCAAGACAGATTGAAGTTAAAAACTAGCATGTACATTGGAAACCTTAATTTAAAGCTGTTCACTCATTTTAAGTTACTGGGGTTTATCATGATTAGACTATAGAATTCTATATAATTCAATGTAGATTTTAAATAATATCTCTAGAAGAACTTGCCTAAAATATGTAGGCATTAAAACAGAAATCAGATTTCTTTTAGTTCAAAACATTCTCTTATCATATATAGGGAACATGAATATTACCTGCTACCTATTATTTAGTTAGTTAACTAATATCATAAGTTTTGCTTTTTTTTGTTTGAAACTAAACAAATGCCAATAATACACAAAACCAAAATTTCCCAAACTAGCAAAATATTTTTCCTTAGCTTGTTATAAATATACTAAGGGTAATAAACTACATTAGTCTATGAAATCACACTCATTCCATTCTTTTTCTTTCTTTTTTTTTTTTTACTTTAGTCTCATTCCCTACTCTTTTTAGCCTGAAACTCAAAATTAATAAGATTAATTCAGTGATAAAAAGTTCAGCATATGTTTTATCTCCTTAATTCATTAGTCATCATAAAATGTTATATAAAGCTTATTTAAAAGAACACAATCATATCTCTCTATCTAGATGAGAAGATAGTCTCAGGCAGAAGCTGAATGTTTATCACTCATAAACACCACTTTAATACAGGTTTCATTGTCAGCTGACCCAATGTACAGCAAAGGTATATTAACAAAAACATACATTAATATTACCAAGCTGAATCATATGGAATTTAGCTAATCTATAGAAAAATTGCTTGATTTATAACTTTTGAAAATCAGCTTCTTACTGAAAATCATATGGCAACATTAAATCAAGCTGTGGTCAGAAAAGGCACAGTTAATGTTTAAGAAAAAAAATGAGTTATAGGAGGGGGAAAAGAGATGGCAGAGTAGGAAAGCAAAGCAGAAACCTTCTCCCACAAATACACATACCCCAAGGAACAAACTACAGCAAATACAACTAAACCTGAAAACAACCTGAAGACTACAAAACAGACCACCTACACCTGATGTAACTCCAGGGGAAAATTCCGAGGCAAAAATACTTTGAAACCAAAATCAGTCTATGGGTAAATTGTAATATTTCCAGAATCTCTCACCTGGCTGGTGTTAGTGCATCTGCATATCAATAGGTGTTTCCAAGGGATGGGGAGATTAGTCCATTTACATATCAATTGGTAATAACAAGGGCATGTGAGGACTTATCTGGACCAGAGAGGTTGGGTGGAGCTCTCTCTTCTGCTGCAGCCTGGTCAAGAGAGGGACAGGACGATTGTTTGTAAGAAATAAATGGGTTTCTTAACTTTATTTCTCCCTTTGTGTAACTACGGGGAGGGGAAATCCCAGGACAAAATACCTCTAAAACTGAAATCAGTCAAAGGGGAATTAAAATTAACAAACCCTTTTATTTCTCACAAGCAGTTGTCCCAACTCTCTCTTGACCAGGCTGCAGCAGAAGAGAGCTCCACCCAACCTCTCTGGTCCAGATAAGCCCACACATACCCTTGTGATTACCAATTGATATGTAAATGGAAAACTCTCTCCACCCCTTGGAAACACCTACTGATATGCAGATGCACTAAAGTGAGCCAGGCAGAGATTCTGGAAATATTACAATTTTACTAACAGCCCAACCCACCAGAAATCTCACCTCACAATCTACATATTCCCCATCTTCTCCAATGGCCCCTAGGCAAGAAAACAAGCAATGTAACCAGGCTAATAGCATAAAATAGCAACAGCAATAAAATCATGATAATCCTCAAGCTGGAGGCTTCAGCTAGGTTCAAAGTCCTAGGCAGATTAAGTCTATAGTTCACCCACTCCACAGGCAGTAGCTGAAAAGGTAGGGAGTTCAGAGCAATCATCACGTGGCAGCTGCAGCCAGAGGGCACATCCAGGACACAGGGACTGTAGAAGAAAACCTTAAGGGCAATAAGATACATGTTTCAATGACACCAGCATAGGCAAATCTTGTCCTTCAGGTAGGATACATGCAAGAGAGTGGTCCTGTGATAGGACGGTGGCAGGAATGGTATCTTGTCCTGGTCTAGTATACCAGACTCTCACCCCTGCTCACTGTGGGAGTTTCAGATGTGTCAGTATATAGGGCAATGGGAGGTGCATGCACTGGTCATAAAGATAAACTTCTCTGCAAGATTCTCTTACCTCCTGAATGTTTTGGGTAAACTAATGTGACCTCTGGGGCACATTCTGCTGTTACTCCAGGAATACACATGAAGTCAGCTTCCAGGCCTTTTCTCCAAGAAGCCAGAAGGGCCAGCCATCACTGGTCCATGTGTCAAAATGTCCAGGGCCATGTTCATTCAACAGTGTCTCCAGGTTTTAATGCAGTTAGGGCTGGTAGGAGGATGTTGCTCTGCTGGCTGTATCTTGGCCTCAATAACTCCTCTTTGGTTTGCACATATAGTTCTATAGGAGAAGCAGCAAGGTGTGTGAGCATATCCACAGGGCTCAAGGCTCCTTTTTAGGACTTCTCATTCAAAGTCTGGAGTGCTGTCCATAAGCAAACTGACCAGCCCTGTAGACTGTTGGTGTCTGACTTCAGGCCAGATTTCAACAAACCATTGTACCTCTCTATCATGCCTGCCCCAGTAGGGTTATATAGTACATGCAACTTCCACTTTACTCCTAATTGCCGTACCCATTCTTGTAACACATGTCCAGTGAAGTGGGCACCTTGATCACTCTCAATCACCTGCAGCCAGCCGTAAGCTACAAAGAGATACTCTAGGCCCCTCTTGGTGGTTTGATGATCTACACAACATGCAGGAAAAGCAACCAATAGACCACTAGCCCTACTCACACAAGTCATGGCATACCAATATCCTTCTGCCAATGATATGGGCAGAGACCCAATATAGTCCATCTGCCACCTGACAAGGGGTATCAGCTCCTTTACTATTTTCCTATGTTTCTGCCGGACTCAGTGTAAGTTCCTCTTAGAGCACAGAAAGCACTCCCTCCATGCTCTTCTGAATTTTTCAAAGGTAATAGGCAAGGCTAGCTGATGGGCTTCAGCCCACATTGTCTTTTGCTCTGCATGCAACAAATGCTGATGTAACCATTGGGCTACATCAAAGGT
Organism: Manis pentadactyla; assembly: GCF_030020395.1. Classification (NCBI taxonomy): domain Eukaryota; kingdom Metazoa; phylum Chordata; class Mammalia; order Pholidota; family Manidae; genus Manis; species Manis pentadactyla. The sequence continues at coordinate 208,449,998 of NC_080020.1, read as the reverse complement.
AGGCATTCCTTCTAGCCAGCGCACCTGGGCCAGTGTGTCTGCTTCATCATTCCCTGGGGAAGCCAAAGGTAAATGGCCAGTCACATGATATACAGTAACTGTCTTATTCTGACCAGAGGTCCATAGGTCTTGCCACAACTCTCGCCCCCAAAGGGGCAGGTGACCAACCATCCAGTTGGCACCGTACCATGTCAATAGCCACTGGGTCAAGCCCTGATAGACTTCCCAACTGTCAGTGCAGACAACTCTAGGGGAGGGCTCCTGGGTGATTATGAGCCATACTGCCAGCAGCTCAGCTCATTGGCTGCTCTTCCCTCTCCATCTTCCATCCACATTGTCTCAGTTGTAGGATGGAAAGCCGCAGTCCTCCACTTTGGGAGCTGCCCACAGCTGGAGCTGTCTGTATACCGAGCATCTTCAGGTATAGGGGCTTTTCCCTCCTGGTAAGGACTCTTGGCTACCAATGGCTCAAAGGCAAGTTCTTCCTGCTTTCCACTGGCATAGGTCACTGGCCCTAGTAAGCACTGGAGTTCTCCACTTAAAGTGCTAGTAGAGAGAGTGCTATGCAGTTGTAAATATGCTCCCCATTTGGCCAGTGTAGGTATCTGTGCCACACCACTCCATGGCCTTTGGGTCCAGTCTCATACCCACCCTGCGATGGGATAGGTGGTTATTACCTTCATTGGAGCTATTCCGGTGATGGGCTCCGTAGCCAGCAAGACGTAGTATACAGCAGCCAGTTGCTTCTCTGTCAAGGTGACCAGATCTCTGCTCCTTTCTATAATTGTGACCATAATCCAATAGGTTGGCATGTCCACTCAAGCTGCTGCCAAAGGCCCCATCCATAACCATCCTTGGTTATATGAACATCTAGCTCACAGGGCCTTGAAGAGTCCATTACACTCAAAGCCTGTACAGCCTTGACTGCTCGCTTAGCAGCAGTAAAAGCAGGTACACACATCTCATCCCGGTCCTACCTGATGCCTTTTCATATCAGTTGGTATAAGGGCCTCAGAATTTGAGCCAAGTGTGGGATAAACACTCTCTAGCAGCCCAAAGACCCCAAAACTATTGTAAGACTGCCACAGTGGTAGGCTGGACCTTGTCTATAACTGCTTCAGGAATAACTTTAATTTTACCCTACCAGACAAACCCCAAGAATTTTACAGACAAATCAGGTTCCTGAACCTTAGAGCTGTTCACAGCCCATCCTTTCTCCTGTAGATGTTGCAGCAGTCTAGGAACTGCCCCTTCTAAATCTGCAAGAGTATCAGACATGAGCATGATATCATCAGTGTAGTGATAGAGCTGCACCATTTTCGGTTTCTTCCACGTGGTCGAGTCCTGGGCTACAAGTCCATGACAAATGGTGGGACTGTGGAGGTCTCCCTGTGGAAGGACAGTGAATGTCCCCTGCCAGCCTTCCCACATGAAAGCAAACTGTTCCTGACTTTCCTGTACTATGTCAATAGAAAAGAAAGCATTAGCAAGGTCCACAACATAATGATACATCCCCAGCTCATGGCTTAGTGTGTCCACGAGGGCTGCTATAGAGGGGACAGCAGCATGCAAAGCGGGTGTGGCTTTATTCAATTCCCTGTAATCCACGGTCATACACCAGGAGCCGTCTGGCTCTTCCACTGGCCACACTGGGGAATTAAAAGGTCTGTGAGTGAGCTTTATGATGCTCACCCTCTTCAACTCCTGTAGAGTTTCTCTAATTTCCTTGTGCCTCCCAGGCAATTTATACTGCTTAGTATTTGTCACTTGCCTAGATACAGGCAGAGCTACAGGTGGGTGCTAGCATGTCCTCTCAGAACTGCCTTTACCACATATACTCTCAGTCTGAACTCACTTGCAGCGGTCTGTAACCACAGGCCCTGCAGGATATCCACCCCCAAAATATATTCAGGGATGGGAGAAATGTACACAGTATACTCCTTTGGGGGTAATGCCCTATCCTCAATGGGATTTGGGCTTTCTTCACTCTAATTTCCTTACACCCATAGCAATGTATCACAGCAGGGGTCCCAGGAAAATGCTCAGGGTTGCCATAAATCAGAGAACATGCAGCTCCTGTGTCAGGACATGTGGTACATTAACAGGGGATCAATGAGTTGCTAATTCTACATGTGGCCTCTAGTCCCCACCACGTCTCTCAAGGTGGGGGCCTTGAGTCTCCCCTCAGTCAAACTGCAATGTCCAATTGTCCTGTGGGGGTGAGGGCCCAGGTAAAGCCTGAGCATTATCTCCCAGAAAGTCCTGTAGGAACACAGGCTGGACATGGGGCTTTGCTTCTAGCTTCCATGTCCTGGACCTCAGTGGCTAGAACTGCTGCTCTGGCTTTAATTGGTGCCATAGTTCTAATATGATCCTATTGAGCTTCCCATCAAGATTTTCTTTCACTACCCCAGCTTTTATCAAATCAACCCACATCTGGATCCTTGAGACCTTCATGGAGACTTTTGCCCCTCCCCTTTCAGTTGTACCCCATACTTCCTTCCATGCCCTGATTGTTTCAGCCTCCCCCAGATCTGCCAAAGTACGAGTAGCCTCACTTATGAGTTGCCCTATGTGAGGGGCAAGAATAATCACTAGGGGCCCAAATAGAGATTGGGGGAGCTGTATGGAGCACCAGATTTCTTATTCCTATGGTGAACAACAACTAATTGGAGCCCTGGAGGTCCATATTATAGGTGATATTTTTCATGTCCAATTCCCACAGCACCTGTTGGAGCTCTGCATATGTTTTCCAGCTAGTGGGTAAGTATGGTAAATCACCCTGATTAGGACAATCTGCTCTGATGGCTGCTATCAGCCAATCGAGAAGCATCTGATTCCCTGGGTGTAATGGGCACTTTGCAACCGCTGCCGGAGAGAAGGGTGAGTCATCAGGGAAGCCAGTCTACTCAGTTCAGAATCCGACAACAATGTTTTCCACCCCCATATCCCAAAGACGCAAAAGCCCTGTAGGCAGAGGTTCTGATGGCTTCTGCTGATACTGGATGCTCATGTGCACCAGCTCATCCTGGGTATAGGGGTGGAGCACGGTGTTCTCCACAACCTGGGGAGGGGGCGGCTCCTCCCCCTGAGGAGCCTGAGGTTGCGTTTTTACTTACTTAATTACAACAGGGCAGGCCTTTAATATGGGAGAGGCTGGTGCCTCAGGCAGTGGCCTTGGCAACAGATCAGCCCTCAGCCGCACCTCCTCATCCCCTCCTGACACTCTGCCACCATCTCCAGGGCTGAAGGCACTGATCTCTTCTCTCCCTCCCCTATGACCTTCTGCAACTCAGACTCTCCTGCTGCCTCTCCCCTCGCTGCTGCAAAGGAATTTTCCAGGACCATGACCCATTCTCTCGGTAACTGTCTCTCTTCCTTAAGGGCATCCCATAGGTCATCGCCCAGCTCCTCCAAGTGATGCTGAAGTTTGTCTCTCTCTCTCCTAGATAATCCTCTCTCTCCTTGGTAACACTTTCCACTATCTCCACGAAAAGAGATCCTACAACGCCAGGTGCTACATGACCATTCAGGGCCTCTAAGCAGTCTTCTGTCTGACAGAGGACTCATTCTGCAGCTTCCACTGTCTCCACTCTTCCCCAATTCTGGGGAAGGCGCCACCCCTCTAGGAGATGCTTTACCCTCGACCAGTTCCCCACTAGAGGCTCCTTAATTGGAAGTCCCACATATAGGGGGTTCCAGAGTGAAGCTGCACCCTCTACTTCTGCAGTCACTGGGGCCTCTCCATCATCACTAGAAGCAGCCTGCTCAAGGGTCGCACCCAGTTACACAGATTTTGGGATCAGAGGTCCTGCCGACTACCGCCAGAGGTAACTCTGGGGTAAAATCTCAGGAAAAAATACCTCTAAAACTGAAATTAGTGAAAGGGAGAAATAAAGTTAAGAAACCCATTTATTTCTTACAAGCAGTTGTCCTGTCTCTCTCTTGACCAGGCTGCAGCAGAAGTCAGCTCCACCCAGCCTCTCCGGTCCAGATTAGCCCTCATATGCCCTTGTAATTACCTATTGATATGTAAATCGATAAATCTCTCCACCCCTTGGAAACACCTATGATATGCAGATACACTAAAGCCAGGAGAGAGATCCTGGAAATATTGCAATTTTACCTACACCTGGTGAAGAAGAAAAGACCACACAGAGGTGTGGGTAAAACTGCAATATATTCTGAATCTCTCAGCTGGCCTTGTGCATCTCCATATCAATAGATGTTTCTTAGGGTGAAGAGACGTAGTCCATCTCCATATCAATGGGTAATTACAAGGGTGGTGGGAGTAAGGGTATAACTGGACTGGAAAAGTTTGGGGAGTCCTTTTTTTACAGCTGAGTTGCATGAGACATGGGCGAGCAGAAGTAGACGACTGCTTGTAAGCAATAAATGAGTTTCTCCCACTTTATTTATCCCTTTGATTGATTTTGGCTTCAAAGGTAATTTGCCCCAGGCTGGGAATTTATTCCCCATAGCCCCTGGAGTTACACCTGGTGGTAGTCAGCAGGACCTCCGAACTTGAAATCTGTCTTCATGGGTGTGACGCTAGGGCAGGCTGCCCCTGTAGATAGTGGGGAGATACCTGGAAAACCCCCAGTGGATGGTGGGGAGGCCCCAGTGACTGCAGCAGTGGAAGTTGTGGCTTCACTCAGGGACCCCCTATCCATTGGGCTTCCACCTGGGGAGTCCCTAGTGGGAAACTGGTCTAGGGTAAAGCACCTCCTAGGTGGTGGGGACTTTCCCAGATTTGGGGAAGGGTGGAGACACTGAAAGCTGTGGAATTAGCCCTCCATGAGCTAGAAGACTGCCTAGACCCCCTGGGTGGCTGTGTAGCAACTGGATTATGGGATGGATGTTTGTTTTGCAAGACAGTGGGAAGAGTTATCCAGGAGAAAGACATTTTGGCAGGAGAGAGACATACTTCAGCATTGCTTACAAGAGCTTGGTGATGAATCAAAGGGATGCCCTTAAGAAAGAAAGACAGTTATTGAGAAGATGGGTCACGCTCCTGAAAGATTCATTAGTACCAGCAAGGGAGAAGGCAGCCAGAGAATCCATGTTGCAGGAGGTCATGGGGGAGAAAAGAGTGGTGTCTTCAGCCTCAGAGATGGTAGTGGAGATGTTGGCAGAGGATGAGAGGGTGGGGCTGAGGGCAGAACTAGTGCTGAGGCCACTGCCTGAGGCACCAGCCTCTCCCGTATTAAAGGCCCAACCAGCTGTAATTAAGGAAGTAAAAATGCAACAACAGCAGGCTTCTCAGGGGAAGGAGCCACTCCCTCCCCAGGTTGTGGAGCACTCCATGTTCCACCTCTAAACCCAGAATAAGCTGGTGGACATGAGCATACGATTTCAGAAGAAGCCATTGTAACCTCTGCCTACATGGCTTTTGCGTCTCTGGGATATGGGGGTGGAAAACATTGTTATGTTGGTTTCTGAACTGAGTAGACTGGCTTCCCTGATGACTTACCCTTCCATCTGGCAGTGGTTGCAAAGCACCCATCACACCTCAGGGAATCAGGTGCTTCTGGATTGGCTGATAGCAGCCAGCAGGGCAGATTGTCCTAATCAGGGTGATTTACCATACTTACTTATTAGCTGGAAAACATATGCAGAGCTCCAGCAGGTATTAGGGGAGCTGGACACAAAAAAATATTATCTATATAATATGGATCCCGTGGCCATGATTCAGCAGAATCTAAGCCATTCCCCCATCACAGCCCCAAGACAGGAGGAAGAACAGAGCAGGGAGGTAATAGGTGCTCAGGAACTCTGCACACCTGTTCCTGCAGATCTGCTATGGGAACAGAAGTGAACATTGCACTGGGTTCTGGTGATTGGCAGGGATGGACATCAGAATTGGAGCACTCTGGGAGGCTGAGACTCCAGCAGCTTGAGGATAAACACACTCTGCTGGTCCCCCTGGACCCAAAGCAGAGGTGGTGGTTTGAAAGGTTTGCCAGCAGTGGGAAGGGTGCCAGAGGGGTAAGTTAGAAGGAGCTATTGTTAGGGTCCAGGACTCCGGGGTTTCCCCCGAGAACAAACCACACGGACACGGAGATGTAAATCCAAGCAAAGTCTTTATTCAGCCAGCTAGCTGGGGCCGACAGCACCTCCCCTGACACGCAGGCCAAGTCCGAGCTGCCGACCCCCAGGCAACTTTAGGTATGGATTATATAGGGTTTTCACAGCTGTTGCACCGAAGCCCGTGCATTTCTACAACCAACAATTTTAAAACACATTCTATATTTTAACCAATGGAGTTGAAACGAGAACGCCCCGGTTACCTAACCGCTTCCCGTAATCTCTAGCTCACACAAGCATGTCTACGTGACTTATCATGGGTTATGTCCCAAGGCTACTGCCCACCTCTGGTTATCTAACTTAGGGCAGGCGTGTTAGCTTCGGGTAGTTTCTACGAAAACTGGGTGGCTCTTGCTCTAGGGTTTAGCTAGGTTTCATTAGTTCTTTTTCCTGACTTTTGATGCTCTTTGCATTTCTTTACACTATCTCCATAGGAGAAAGGGCAGGTAGATGACACTTCCTCAGCCCTCCCTTGGCCCAACAGATTGGGGAGCACTCTTGGGAGCCCCAGATTGCTCATCACCATTGCTGGCAGCTCAGCCTACCTGCTGGCTTGGCCCAGTAATGTCAGAATTTGCTGCCTGCTCTGGCAAATAAAGGGAGGCTTTTACAGGTTTCTCAGCCCTGTCTCAGCCCAGTTATAGAAGTGCCTGCAGGGGTCATCTCCCAGCGCCTCTTCCTCTTTGAAGGCAGCCTAGGCCAGTGCTGTGTGCCCTGCAGTGTGCATGCCCCACCCACCCCCTTAACTCAGCAGCCCAACCATTGCTGCAGAGCAAGAGGAGGGTGGCCCCAATCATAGCGATCACAGCAGAAGTATCTGCTGCTATGATCACAAAGGCCTTCCTGAGGCAAACTGCTCTTTGCAGCAGAATGTGATTGACCACTGCCAGCAGACAGAAAGGCAGCCCCACCAAATGCCTACCAACAGCAACTGGGGCATCACTGCAAAGTTGAACTAGGCACTGGAGAGTAAAGAGTCTAGAGTTCTGGGTACCACAGGATGCTGTCTTCATAAAGCCATTACTCTTTAGAATAGGAAGCATAGCAGATCCATCTAAAAGGAAGAAACACGGACACCATGACAAAATGAAGCAAAGGAATACATTCCAAACAAAACTACAGGTTAAGACACCAGAAAGAAGCCTAAATAAAACAGAAATCACAAATCTTCCTGATAAAGATTTCAATGTAACAGTCATAAATATGCTCACTGATCTGTAGAAAAGTATTGAAGATATCAGGGAGAACTTCAACAAAAAGATAGAAGAACTGAAAAGTAACCCCTCAGAACTGAATAATAGTCATTGAAATGAAATATACAACAGAGGAAAGGAAAAAATAGATTGCTGTAAGTAAAAGAGATAACTAATGAGATGGAAATTAGAGAACAGGAAAACAATGAAGCTGAGGAACAGAGAGAAAAAAATCTCTAGGAATGAAAGAATGCTAAGAAAGCTGCATGAAAACTGCAAATGAAACAATGTTTGTATAATAGGGTTACCAGGAGACTAGAGACAAAGGGATAGAAAAATTTCTTTGAGGAAAAAATTATTGAAAACTTACCCAATCTGGGGAATAAAATAAACACTGAGGTCATGGAAATGCAAAAAGCCCCTAACAAAAGGAACCCCAAGAAGAAAACAGCAAGACATAAAATGACAGATTAAGGATAAGAGAGAGTATTGAAAGCAGCCAGAGAGGGAAAAAAGATTACTTATAAGGGAAACACCATCAGGCTATCTGCAGACTTCTCAGCAGAAACTGTATAGGCCAGAGGGAGGGGATTGAAATATTTAATGTTTTGAAACAAAACAACCTTCTACCAAGAATCCTCCAACCAATAAGATTATCATTCAAATTTGAAGGAGAGATTAAACATTTCCAGGATAAATGAAAGCCGAAGGAATTTATAACCACTAAACCAGCATTACAGGCTATTCAAAGGGATTTCTCTAGATAGAAATGTCCTTAAGACTATTTTTCACCAGTGAAAATAAACCCACAATAAAAGTAGTAGACCAAGTATTAATCAAGCCAGTATGAAATTAAAACAAAAGTAGTAAAACCAACTATACAAAAAGTCAATCAAGGGATATGGAAAAATGCAGATTATGACATCTAATACATGAAGGGTGGAGGATAAAGAAAAGAAAAATAAGTACTTTTAGATTGTGTTTGAAATAGAGCAATCATCAACTTGATATAAACAGTTACATAGTTATGAAGCTATTCTTGAACATTATGGTAACCACAAACCTAAAGTCTATAATAGATACACAAAAAATTAAAAGAGAAATCCAGTAACAACACTACAGAAAACCATCAAATAACAAGAGTATAAGAAAGAAAGATAGGAACAGAGAGGAACTATAAAAACAACCAAACAATAAAATGACTGTAACTACATACCTATCAACTACCTTACCTGTAAGTGAATTGAATGCACCAATCAAAACAAATAGAGTGGCAGAATGGGTAAACAAACAAGACCCACCTACATGCTGCCTATAAAAGACTCATTTCAGACCAAAGACATACACAGACTAAACATGAAGGGATAGAAAAAGATACTTCATGCAATTAACAGGGAGAAAAAAGGAGGAGTAGCAGTACTTGTATCAGACAAAATAGATTTAGAAACAAAGAGGACATTACATAATGATAAAGGGGTCAGTCCAAGAGGATATAACCATTATAAACATCTATATACCCAACATAGGAACACCTTAATATGTAAAATAAATACTAACTGAACTAAAGGGGGAAATAGATTGCAACATGTTCCTTTTAGGAGACTTTAACCACCACTCACATCAATAGATCAACCAGACAGAAAATAAATAAGGACACAGAGACACTGAATAATACATTAGATTAGATGGACTTAACAGATATCTTCAGAACATTCCATGCAAAAGAAGCATAATACACCTTTTTCTCAGTGTACATGGAATGTTCGCCATCCAGTATAGGTCACATATTAGGCCACAAAAAGAGCCTCAATAAATTCAAAAGGGCTGATATTGTATCAAGCGATTTCTTAGACCACAATGGTATGAAACTAGAAATAAATGACAAAAAACAAAAACAAAGCCTACAAACACATGGAGGCTAAACAACCATGCTTCTAAATAATCAACAGATAAATGAACAAATCAAAACAGAAATTAACCAATAATAGAGACAAATGAAAACAAAAATACAACAGTTCAAAATTTGTGGGTGCTGAAAAATTGGTTCTTAGAGGAAAGTGCATATCAACAGAGGCCTACCTAAAGAAATAAGAACAATCACAAATAAAGTCTAAATTAACAATTAAGGAAACTAGAAAAAGAAGAACAAATGTAGCCCAAAGTTAGTAGAAGGAGGAACATAATAAAGATAAGAGCAGAAATAAATAAAATAGAAAAGAAAAAAAATCAATGAAACCAAGAGCTGGTTCTTTGAGAAAATAAACAAAATAGGCAATGCCCTAGCCAGACTTATCAAGAAAAAGAGAAAGTACATGAATAAAATCAGAAATGAAGAAGTGATAGTGATGACAAATACCACAGAAATATTATTAGAGAATTCTATGAAAAATTATATGGCAATTGGACAACCTAGAAGAAACGGACAAATCTGTAGAAAAATATAACCTTCCAAGACTGACCCAGGAAGAAACAGAAAATCTGAACAGATCAATTACCAGCAATGAAATCAAATGGTAATCAAAAAACTCCCAACAAACAAAATTCCAGGACCACATGGCTTCACAGCTGAGTTCCAGAAAACACTTAAAAAGAACTACTATTCATCCTTCTTAAAGTATTCCAAAAGGTAGTAGAGGAGGGAATATTTCCCAACTCATTATATGAAGCCAGCATCACTCTAATATCAAAGAAGACAGACACTACAAAAAAAAAGAACATTATAGACCAATATCCCTGATGAACAGTCACAAAAATCCTCAACAAAATATTAGTGAACTGAATTAAAAAACACATCAAAGGATTATTTATCATGGCCAAGTGGAATTTATTCCAGTGATGTAAGGATGTTATAATATTTATAAATCAATGACATACCCCACATTAATAAAAAGGATAAAAACCACATGATCATCTCAATAGCTATCAAAAAAGTGTTTGAAAAAATTTAACATCCATTCATAAAAAAGAACACTCAACAAAAATGGATATAGAGGGAACATACCTCAACACATTAAAGGCCATATATGACAAACCCACAGCTAACATCATACTGATAGGTGAAAAGCTGAAAGCTTTTTCTCTAAGATCAGGAACAAGACAAGGATGTTGTCCACCTAACAACTTTTATTCAACATAATACAGGAAGTCCTAGCCATGGTAATCAGATAAAGAAATAAAAAGCATCCAAATTACAAAGGAACAAGTTAAACAGTCCCTGTTTGCAGATGACATGATATATTTTTATTTTGGTATCATTAATATACAGTCACATGAGCAACATTGTGGTTACTAGATTCCCCAGATTATCAAGTCCCCACCACATACCCCATTACAGTCACTGTTCGTCAGTGTAGTAATATACTATAGAGTCATTACTTGTCTTCTCTGTGCTATACTGCCTTCCCTGTGCCCCCCTACATTATATGTGCTAATCGTAATACCCCTTTTTCCCCTTATCCCTCCCTTCCCACCCACCCTCACCAGTATCTTTAAGATGACATGATATTACACAGAGAAAACCCTAAAGATTCCACCAAAAACTATTAGAACTAATAACTCAATCAGCAAAGTTTCAGGATACAAAATTAGTACATAGAAATCTGTTGCATTCCTATATACTAACAATGAACTAGCAGAAAGAGAAATTAGGAAAACAATTCCATTCACAGTTTCATCAAAAACAATAAAATACCTAGAAATAAACCTAAGCAATGGGGTAAAGAACCTGTATTCTGAAAACTATGACACTGATGAGATAAATTAAAGAAGACACAAATAAATGGAAATCTATTCAATGCTCATGGATAGGAAGACTGAATATTGTTAAAATGGCCAACCTACCCAAAGCAATTTATAGATTCAGTGTAATGCCTATTAAAATACCAATGCATTTTTCAATAAAGTAGAGCAAATAATCCTAAAATCCATATGGAACCACAAAAGTCCCTGAATAGCCAAAGCAATCCTGAGAAAAAAGAATAGAGCTGGAGGTATTATGCTTTCTGACTTCAAGCTATACTACAAAGCTATAGTAATCAAGACATTATGGTACTGGCACAAGAACAGAACCATAGATCACTGGAACAGAATGGAGAGCCCAGATATAAATCCACACAAATATGGTCAATTTTTATATGATAAAGAAGCCATTAATATATAATGGGGAAAGACAGCCTCTTCGATAATTGGTAGAAAACTGGACACTACATTCAAGAGAATAAAACTGGATTACTATCTAACACCATATACAAAAGTAAACTCAAATGGATCAAAACCTTACGAAACCATAAAACTCTTAGAAGAAAACATAGGCAAAAATTTTGACATAACAATGAGCAGTTTTTCCATGACACATCTCCTTGGGCAAGGGAAACTAAACCAAAAATGAACAAGTTGGACTACATCAGACTAAAATGTTTCTGTACTTCAAAGGATACCAGCAGAAGAACAAAAATGCATCCTACAGTATCGGAGAATATATTTGTAAGTGATTTATCCAATAAGGAGTTAACATCCAAAATATATAAAGAACACATGTGCCTCAACACCAATAAAACAAATAACCCAATTGTAAAATGTGTGGAGGATATGAAAAGACATTTTTCCAAAGAAGAAACACAGGTGGCAATAGGCACATGAAAAGATGCTCCACATCACTAATCATTAGGGAAATGCAAATCAAAACTACAATGAGGTATCACCTCATACCAGTTAGAATGGCCACTATCCAAAAGACAAGAAATAATAAGTGTTGGCAAGAATGTGGAGAAAAGGGAACCCTCCTACACTGTTGGTGGGAATGTACATTGATGGATCTTCTGTGAAAAGCAGTATGGAAGTTCCTCAAAAAACTAAAATTAGAAATACCATTCAACCCAGTAATTTTACTTTTTAGGATTTTAACCAAAGATAGCAAAATCCCTGATTTGAAAATATATATGCACCCCTATGTTTATTGTGACATTGTTTACAATAGCCAAGTTATGGAAGCAACATAAGTGTCCATCAATAGAAGTATGGATAAGGAAGAGGTGAAACATATGCATAGTGGAATACTATTCAGCCATAAAAATGAAATACTGGCATTTGCAACAACATGGATGGACCTTGAGATTATTATGCTAAGTGAAATAAACCAGGTGGAGAAGGACAAATACCATATTATTTCACTTATTTATGGAATATATAAAGAAAACAAAATATAATGAATAAGATAGTTGTAGACTCATAGACACAGATTGGACTAGCAGTTACCATGGGGGATCATTTGAAGACATGGGTGAGGAAGGGGAGGGGATTAAGGGGCACAAAAATTCTCAGTTGTAAGTTGATCATAGGGATAGTAGTATAGCATAGAGAATATAGTCAATGATTCTGTAACATCTTCCTTTGTTGACAGTAACTGCACTAGAGGGGGTGGAGATTTAATGATATGGGTACCTGTTGAATTACCGTGTTGTCCACTTAAGAATATAGTCAATGATTCTGTAACATCTTCCTTTGCTGACAGTAACTGCACTAGTGGTGGTAAGGATTTAATGATATGGGTAACTGTTGAACTACTGTGTTGTCCACTTGAATATAAGATTGTATATCAGTCATACTTCAAAATGATTATACAATATAAGATTGTAAGTCAAATTTCAATAAAAAAATTAAAGCATAAAAAAATGAAGTTTCAATTTCCCTTTAAAAATGAGTTATAGTAGATGCTGTATCAGAATATATCTTTATTTTTAAGTCAGTAGGTACTCAGTCTAAGTCAATGGATTATTTACCAATTGTTCCATCATGTGTTCTTTTTGAATTATTTCCTTATATACTAGTTTACTAGAATAATGGTTAATTTTTGAAAAAAAAGAACTCCATTAAACTAGATAAAAAATAAAGTTTAGGGTCTCAAGAAGTATTTAAACAAATTTTAAAATACATTTTTTTCTCCAGTTTTATTGTATGATTGACAAAAATTGTATATATATATAGGTTGTGATTTTTTTTAAGTGTACAACACAATTTAATATAAGTATATATTGTGACATGATTGCTATAATCAAATTAATTAACACATCTATCTACATTAGATAGTTACCTTTTGTGTTGACAACACTTAAGATATACTCTTAGCAGATTTCAAATATGCCATGCAGTTCTATTAACTGTAGTCCCCTTGCTGTCCATTAGACCCCCAGAACTTTTTCATCTGACTACTGAAATTCCATATCCTTAGACTAATATCTTCCCATTATGTACAGACTCAAGAGACAAAGTCCATTATCAAAAGACCCACTGTGACAAAAGCCACATGAGGACTGGTAATTTAGTTCATTAGTTTCAATAAGTGTGCTTACAATACCAACAAGAACCTTGGGTCATCACTGCTCAACCCCCATTTTAAAAGAGAATGCATCAAACATTTCACAGTAAATGTTATGTTTGCTGTGGGTTTTGAGAAGCTTCTCTTTGGTTATCTTCATGTTAGCATACATGTCTGTTTTATATATTAAACCTCTCTTTTTTTTTTACACATCTTCTCCCACTCTATCATCCATTTATTCATTTTGTCTCTTGTATCTTTCATTGAAAAGTAATCCTTATTTTTATGTGATTATGTTCAACAATTTTTTTGTCTTAGGATTTTTGAAGTGTTGTTTTTAAAGTACTTTTCTGCCTATATATCATAAAGACATTCAATTTCATTGCCTTCTACTATTTTATAGCTTATCTTTCAGACTTAGCTGTTTAATCCATTTAACTACTTTTGAATGGGCTGTTAAGTAGGCATCTGCTTTCATTTTTCTCCTTGAAGTAGCTTGTTTAACCTCTTCTACTAGGTCCCACTCCTTCTGATACTCCTATTGTCATATATAAATTCCCATATACACTAAAAAATTTGGAAACTCAGAGAAAAATTTATTAATTCTAGAAAATATATATGTCAAAATGTCCTAAGTAACAAGTTTCTTACAAAATTAAAATAGAAGCAAAGATTTCCCCTTTAGATATGTGAAAATAAGATAAAACCAAATGAATTCCACCTCCCCCAAAATGTAGCCATGCTGGAGAACAAGATGGATTCTGTCAGGCTAACTGAGGGCCAAATCAAAATGGAATTGGATGGCCATGTATTGACAGGAGGCTACAAATGTATTCCATGTCCTTGGAACAATCAGAGTGATGACTATTCAAAGCAGAACCAGTCCCTGTTAAGTTCCTGGTATTGCTGCTAAAGCAGACAATGACTGGAAAATCAACCAATCAGCTATGACTTGCATCAACCACTCAACCTAAACTTGCATCCCTCATTTACATAATGGCTTGGTGTGTGAACCTGGGCAGAAACTTCTACTATAAAAACCACCTCCCTCTCTTTGTTTCCTCAGAGTGTACTTTTGGTTCATAGCCACAGGCTGCACCTCTCCAGTCTGCAAATTGTTTTTTTTAGCAATTAATTTCTCCTTTACTAAATTCCCTGTTTTACAGAGAGATTTTTTAACAGAAAAATAAGCAAAACAAAACCCAGGGCCAAAAAGTTTTGAAGTCAGTTCATATAAACTTAAAATCTTACAATTTGTTCCACAAAATATAATAAGAGGTAAAGGTGTCAAGTTCACTTTATAAAGCTAGGCTATTGTGATTACCATAAAGATAATGACAAAATAAGAAAGGTAAAGGGCCATTTCACCTAGGAATATATATCTTAAAATAATACATAAGGTTACCAAATCCTGTAGTCTTATTACGTTACATGATTGAGTACGAATGCAAGGATGGTTCAGTATCAGAAAAATCCATCAATGATATTCACCTTTTTTTTATGAAGAATCTTTAATGACATGGGAATATGACATATTAATCCAAAGAGAAAGAATATAAAATTATGTATATGCATATAGTTATATCTATACCTTTTTTTTTTTTGAGAGGGCATCTCTCTTATTTATTGATCAAATGGTTGTTAATAACAATAAAATTCTGTATAGGGGACCCAATGCACAATCATTAATCAACCCCAAGCCTAATTCTCAACAGTCTCCAATCTTCTGAAGCATAATGAACAAGTTCTGAATATCCTGGCTGGTAATTGTAGGATATTCAACTTTTTAAAACTAAAAGTATTTTAGTTATCTTTATTAATTAAAAAATCACTAAAAGAAAAGTGAAAGGAAACTTCTTTAACTTGATAAAAATTGTACACACAAAAAATAGCAAACAATATAGTTGATAAAGAAATTTTAGAAACATTTAGATCTTTTAAGATCAGGAACAAAGTCAATCCTAATGTTAAGACAGAAAAAGAATGAGGAGTTGTAAGAATTAGGAAAGAAAATATATAGAGTCAGGTCCAAGATGGCAGCACATAAAGAGTCTGAATCCACCTCCTCCCATATACACACTGAATGTACACACAGAGCAGTTCATCCTGAGGAAGAACCGAGGCCTGAGTGAATGCCTTCTGCACACAGTGAAAGGTGAAAAGGACCACATGAAAAAAAGGGCAGGATGGACAAAGGCATGGTAATGGAGGGAGTCCCAGCCCCCAACTCAGCCCTGTTGTAGGAAAGGGTATCATGGAGGGACCAGAGCATAGATCTTTGTAAACTGGGGCACAGATTTTTTAAAAGCTGCAGTTTAAAAGGCTTAAAGGAAACATTTTCAGAACTAAAGCACTTGCTAAATGGTAGTAGAACTGCTAGAACTCTCTCTCAGACCCAGAGGTGCTGGTGAGCAACACTGTTTATGTTCCACCCACCCACATTGCTAATGTGGATGGGAGTAGGAAGAGTACCATTATTTACATTTCCAAATGCATATTGATAGTGCAGATGGGAACATGATCAGAATACACACACCTCCTCTAAACTTAGCCAGGGCAATCTTGCAGACCCTACTTGTACCCAAAAACAATGGCCAGAGATATAGCCCTCTAAGCAGGAAGTTAACCCTACCCATGCCCCTACCATTCCCAGCTACCCCATTAGTGTAGCCTTGTCTGGAACCACCTGGGAGATCCCCAAACTGCAATCCTTGGCTCTAGTCACTCTGTTAGAGTGGCCTGGTGCCTACCCAGGAGATCCACAGAACCATACTTCTCTACCCACAGTTGACCCACCAGCAAGGCATCAGTCATTTGCCTACCTAGGATCCCTATAGACTATTCCCTTCCAACACTGGTCATACCACCAGTGTGACCTCAGCTGATGCCACCTGGATGACACTTGGCCCATGCTGTGGGAACCCTGGCTCAGAGACACCCTGACCCCTGCATTTATGCCCTCCAGCTAGCTAGCCAGCCAAAACCACCAGGCATACACAGTCTACTCAGGGACATTCCTATATAAGGCCATACCTTCAAACCTGGGAGAGTTAGCCCTTTCACCTAACCTATAAAAACAAATACAGAAAGTCAAATAAAATAAGAAGACAGAGGAATATGCCTCAAGTGAAATAATCCACAAACTTCAGAAAAAGAACTAAATGAAACAGTTAAGCAAACTACCTCATAAAAAGTTTGAAGTAATGGTTATTAAAATGCTCAAATTAGGGGAAGAGTGGATGAATTAAGTGAGAACTTCAACGAAGAGGTAGAAAATATAAAAAAGAAGCCAATCAGATGAAATATACAATAAATGCAATGAAAAATACACTAGAGGGAACCAATAGCAGATTAGAGGATGCACAGGAATGACTCAGCAATCTGGAAGAAAGAAAAACAGAAAGCACTCAAGCTAAATAAGGATAGTTGAAGGGACCTATAAGACAACAAATGTCCTAACATTCATATTATAAGAGTCCCAGGAGAACAGAGAGAATGAGGTGGACAGCTTATTGGAGAAATAATACCTGAAAACCTCCCTACTGGGGAAAAGAAACAGACATCCAAGTCCAGAAAGAACAGAGAGCTTCAAACAAGATGAACCGAGGAGGTCCACACCAAGACACATAATACTTAAAGATCAAAGACAGAGACTTAAAAACAGTACAAGAAAAGCACTGAATTACCTACAAGTGAAACCATAGAAGGCTGTCAGCTGATTTTTCATAAAAAAGTCTACAGGTCAGAAGGAAGTGTCATGATAAATTCAAACTGCTGAAAGGAAAAAAAAAAATCTATAACCAGGAATACTCTACCCAGCAAAGTTATCATTCAGAATTAAAGGAAAGATAAAGAGCTTCCTAGATATACACAAATTAAAGGAGTTTACCACCACTAAACTAACTTTACCAGAAATATTAGATGGATTTCTTCAAGAGGAAAAGAATAGGCCATAACTAGAAAAAAGTTATGAGAAACAATCCATTGATAAAAGTAAAGGTAGTAGGTCAATCATTTAAAAGCTAGTATGAAAGTCAGAAGACTAAAGCAGTAAAATCAACTACTTCTAAAAATTAGTTAAGGGAATCACTTAAAAGATGTTAAAGAAGACATTATATACATAAAATGTGCAGGAAGGTGAGTTAAAAGTCTAGTGCTGTTAGAATTCATTCAAACTTAAGCAACCATCAACATATACTGCTACATATATAAGATATCATATATAAACCCCATGGTAACCACAAACCAAAAACCTATAATAGATACACAAAAAATAAAGAGAAAGGAATCCAATTGTAACACTGCAGTATGTTGTAATTCACAAGAGAAGAAGAAAGAATCATAGAATAATGACAAAAACAAAACAATTAACAAATGGCAATACATACATACCTATCAATAATTACTTTAAATGTAAATGTTAAATGCTCCAATCAAAAGACATAGGATGACTGAATGGATAAAAAGGCCAGACCTACAAGATATCACTTAAGAACTAAACTGAAGGGAAGGAAAAAAATATTCCAGGCAAACAGACATGAAAAAAAAAAAAAAAAAGAAGCTGGAGCATAGTACTTTTATCAGACAAAATAGACTTTAAAACAAAGACTGTGCCAGGAGACAAAGAAGGATTTTATATAAAGATTAAGGGTTCTATCCAACAAGAAGATACAACAGTTGTAAATATCTACACACTTAACAACAAATTAGATCACATTAGGTCAAAAAACAAGTCACATTAGTCAAGAAAACATTTACGGTTGAAATCATATCAAGTATCTTTTCTGACCACGACAGTGTGAAACTGGAAATCAATTACCAAGAACAGAATCTAGAAGAAAAACAAAAACATGTGGAGACTAAACAACATGCTATGATACAACTATGGGTCAATGAAGAAATGGGAGTAAATAAAAAATTAAAAAAAGAGAATAATGAAAATAGAAACATAGTGGTTCAAAATGTTTGGGATGAAGGAAAAACAGTTCTAAGAGGAAAATTTATAGCATTACAGGCCTACCTCAAGAAAAAGAAAAATCTCTAAAAAACAATCTAACCCTATACCTTAAGAAACTCAAAAAAGAACAAAGTCCAAAGTTAGTAGAAGGAAACAATTATCAGAGTAGAAATAAGTGAAATAGATAATGAAACAATAATAATAAATTTTGATCAATGAAACTAAGAGCTGGCTCTTTGAAAAGATAAAACGAATAAACATTTAGCTAGATTCATCAAGAAAAAAAAGAAAAAAGACTCAAAATCAGAAATGAAAGAGAAGTTACAACTAACACCATAAACACAATTATAAGAGATCACTATAAAAAATTATATGCCAACAAATTGGACAACCCAGAAGAAATGGATAAATTCCTAGGAACATGCAATCTCCCAAATCTGAAATAGGAAGAAATAGAAAATCTGAGTAGACTTATTACTAATAATTAAATTGAAGTGGTAATCAACCACCCCCTGACAAACAAAAGTCCAGGACAGCATGGCTTCAAAGGAGAATTCTATCCCACATTTCGAGAAGCATTAGTATATATCCTTCTCAAACTATTCCAAACACTGGAAGAGGAAGGAAAGCTTCTAAATTCATGGTATGAAATCAGCATCACTATGATACCAAAATCAAACAAAGATGCTACAAAAAAAGAAAACTACAGACCAGCATTCCCTTATGAATATGCAAAAATACACAACAAAATATTAGCAAACCAAATTCAAAAATACATTAAAAGCACCATTTACCACAACCATGTGGGATTTATTTCAGGGATGTAAGGATGGTTCGATATCTGCAAGTCAATCAGTGTGATACACCACATTAAAAATAGAAAGGATAAAAACTGTATTGTCATTTCAATAGACGCTGAGAAAGCATTTGACAGAATTTATCATCTATTCATAAGTAAAAATTCTCAATAAAGTGGGTACAGAGGGAAAATACCTCAACATAATAAAGGCCATAATGACAAAGCCACAGCTAACATGGAGAAAGCTGAAAGCTCTTCCTCTAAGATCAGAAACAAGACAATGATGCACACTCTCAGCACTTTTATTCAACACAGTACTGGAAGTCCCAGCCACAACAGATAAGGAAAAGAAATAAAAGTCATCCAAACTGATAAGGAAGACAAAAGATTGTCACTATTTGCAGATGACATACTATATATAGAAACCTTAGACTCCACCAAAAATTACTTGAATTAATAAACTGAGCAAACTATCAGGATATAAAAGCAATATACAGAGATCTATGGAATCTCTATATACAAAGAATGAACTAACAGAGAAATTAAAAAAATCAATCCTGCATCAAAAATAATGAAATACCAGGAATATATTAAACCAAGGAGGTGAAAGGCCTCTACCCTGAAAACTATAACACATTCATAAGAAAACTGAAGACAATACTAATAAATGGAAAGATATTCAATGCTCATGGATGCAAAGAATTAAAATGGCCATACTGCCCAAAGTAATCTACAGATTCAATGCAATTTCTACCAAAACACCAGTGGCATTTTTCATGGAATTAGAGCAAATAATCCTACAATTTGCAAGGAATCACAAAAGACCTGGAATATCCAAAACAATCTTGAGAAAGAACAACAGATCTGGAGGCATCATGGCCCCTGATTTAAAACTATATTTCAAAGCTACAATAATTAAAACAGTATGATACTGGCACAAGAACAGATACATAGACCAATGGAATAGAAAAGAGATCCTAGAAATCAACCCATGTCTATATGGTCAATTAATCTATAACAAAGAAGGCAAGAATATATACTGTATAAAAGACAGTCTCTTCAATAAATGGTGCTAGGAAAACTGAATGGCTACATGCAAAAGAATGGAACTGGGAGGATATGGCGAGAAGGGAACTCTCTTATACTGCTGGTTGGATTGCAAATTTGTCCAGCCAGTATGGAAAACAGAAGGGAGGTTTCTCAAAAATCTAAAACTAGAACTCCATATGATTGAGGAATTTCACTTCTGGGACTTTACCCAAAGAAAATAAAATCACTAATTTGAAAAGATCTGTGAACTGCTATGTTTATCAAAACATTATACACATTAGCCAAAATATGGAAGCAACCTAAGTGTTCACTGATAGATGGATAAATAACATGTGGTACATATACACAATCAAATATTACTCAGTCATAAAAAGGAATGAAATCTTACCATTTGAGGTAACATGAATGTACCTAGAGGGTATTATGCTATGTGAAATAAGTCAGACAGAGAACAGACACCATATTTCACTTACATGTGGAAGCTAAAATTAAAATGAACAAACAAAGAAATAGAGTCATAGACAGAGAAGAGACTGGTGGTTGCCATGGTGGGCGTGTGTTGGGGGATGAGTGAAATAGGTGAAGGGGGAAAAATAAGTGAGACTCTAATATCTTGATGTGGATGACAGTTACATGAGTATATACACATGTCAAAATCCATCAAGCTCTATACTAAGATTTGTGCCTTTTATTGTATGTAGCCTAATATGAAAATAATGAAAAAATATACAACTGTCATTATATGCAGATGTGTAATCATCTACCTAAGGGAAAGTAAACAACATAATCTGCATACAAACTTTGAAAAAAAATGAGCTGACCTGGCAAGTAAGTTTCCTGGACACACGATCAGCTTACAAAAGACAATAGCGTGTATCCACACTAGAAATACCCACATAAAGGGAGGTAATTTTCTGTGGCTCTCATACATCTCTGGACTGAGGCACGCTGCCTTTGTTCCAGACTATTTGTTCAAGGATGTTTATATTCTGAGTAAGAACAGACTTGTTTGTTTCCCATTATAAAAGGTTTGGATTCTTGGATCTCAAGGTTCCACTCTTTGAACATCCCCCGTTACATATATAGTCATTATCTGGCCTTTTCACATTTCTCCATGGTAACTGGAGCTAGAGAACCAGTGCAAAAAAATACTGATATTTTAGTTAATGTTGTTGCTATGAGGAATAAATTACCTTTTTTCCCTGAACCAAGAGTCTTCTTTCACCTGCTGGCCTCCATGAAGCTGTGGTAGGCTAACTTGTTGCTTACAAATTGGGTACAAATCTTAGACCTTTCACAGTTCTTGGCACCAACTAGAAAATACAATACAAAACAGGAGACCATCACACTAGCAACAAAAAGTTCAATTCATATAGTAATTTATCTTGAGTACAATATGGAAAAATATATAGAAATAATTAAGAATATAAAAGATCTTAATCTTTCAAGAGATATTCCATGTTTTTGAAGAAATGGGTTACTATTATAAATGTCAATTGTCCTCAGAATAATCTATAACTGATGTAATCCAAAAACAGTTGCAGTTTGATATTTAGATAAGTTTAACAAACTTTACAACTTAAAAGAATAATTTATGAATAGCTAAGCCAATCTTACATGAGTAAAAGTGAACGAAAGGTATTAAGAATTACACATTGCTATATAATATGGTGTGATATTGATTCAATAACATTGGCTGAAATGCATGTACTTAGACTTTTAAAAACTGTCAATTTTAAAATCAATATTATTTATTATTTTAAGAATAGTAGGCCAGTACTATTCAGTAGTCTTTCAGAATTATTTTGTATGCAAAGAATATGTGCTAGGTCATACAACTATAACCGGCAGAAAAATGCCCAGGTTATTCTGACATTATTTCAAAAACATGGATCTGCCTCATGAAGTAATTTATCTGTACTTGGAATTCTCCCATTATGCAAACCTGAACAGCTAAGCCTACACTGGCGTATATACGTATATGAATTCAGAAAAAGCACAAGGGACCTCAATGGATTTATTATATTTCAAATTCATCAGTGATGCCAATGTCAGGTTATTTTACTATAATATGAATAGAAATAATGAAATATCTTCTTAAAAGTTGTTTTATGACTAAAGAAATATGCAAATTATAAAATACTGGCTCTGTTTTAAAAGCAAATCTTCCCATGAGTCTGCATTTAAGTTGAATTCACTGTTCTAAAGACAAACAGTTCATTTTTTCCAAAGAGTGTCCTTTAAATCTCTAAGGTTAACATGAAACTTGGTAAATTGATAGTTTAGAACCTAGTGAAAGATTAGGATATAGAGGACAGCAAACTTTACTGCTGACTTTGAGATTTGGAAATAATATTCATTATACTATTAGAAAGCTGTTGCTTGTTCAATGACAAATTTTTTGTCACGACGAGTGGTAATCTTCAGACATTTTAGATTCTATTGATTGTTTGCTCAAATATGAGATCTAGTCACAATCTTCCTGTATATTTTTTTCCCCAACTTTCCCTGCTGATCACACAGTGCCTTAAATATCTTTTAATTTTGACAACAGCAAGGAAAAAACAATAGCATGGGACAGCTACTTAATTTTAATGTACAAAATGTAACATTGTAAATCTAATTATATCACCATGGTTCTTTGATTTTATTTAATGATCCATAAGACTTTATTAAAAATGTACTATTTATTATAGAGTTCATTCATGAGATAAAGAAAATTAGCTCCTAAAAATCCAGACAGCTAGATCTTAGTGTTGTTAGGAGCTGACCTGGCACCTACCACTAGGCTGTGTGTTCTCCTGTTGGACATAAATGATTTTACTGAGTATCACTTTCAGACAAGATCACTCTGTAACTACGTTGAAGTGAGACAAAAACAGAAAAAATTAATGATGTTGACTATGTAGAGAAAAACATCATCACTGTGCAAACTCTAAATTATTAAATATCTCCCTATGCCAGGTACTGTAACTATAACTACCACTTCTTTAACAATTACTTGCTCTGTTCTTATCTTTTTTTAAATAAGATTTATTTTTAAATAAATCCTAGAATTATCTCAATCTTAGAATTATCCACAGTTTCTGAGAACATCCAATTCAGACCAAAGCCTTACATATTTGAACTCCCCCCTATATAGTTACCCAAAGCCCAAATCTTATAATAAGTCCTTTCTAATACCTTCACACTGAGATGCCCTATAGATTTGTCATGATATACAATCTCCTTCCTTGTACATAGTAAACCTTATTTGTTCTACTGGTGTGTTCCTGATTAACTTTTTCTGGAGGACATTATGACCAAATCCTTGTAACAAATGGCAAACAAAAAACAGCATCAACTAAAACCTAACAAGGCATATCATTAACTTCAGAAATCAAAACCTATCTATTATCTTGAGTCCTGATCAGTGCTAAGAAAATTGTTTTGAGCATGGTTCAGCATTCTGTCTCTCTCTAGGCACCAGGAAATTGTAATTGAAAACAAACAAAAATAATTCTAGCTATAGTCTTCAAAACCACTTTTCTAGAGCCACTGAAGAAAATCAAAGGGAATCCTAAGATTAAAAAAAAATTGTTGGTGTTTTTTCTATCTAGAGGTTAGCTTATCAAAAACAGTATTTCTTAAACTCCATTTCATAAAATAGTAATAATTCTCAATTAATTATCAATTAACTAACACCAACTTTTCACAAATTCTTTCAAAATATAATAAGGGGGAAGAATACTTTCCAACTCATTTTTATGGTGCTATTTATCACCTTGATACTAAAATCAGACAAAAACATGAGATAATAAAACTATGGATCAATATCTCTTATAGATACGGATGTAAAAATACTTAATAAAACACTTAACAAACCAAATATACACTTTGCAAAAAAAACCTAATGTTAAATTAAGAAAAAAATCCATTTATGATAGCATTAAAAAGAATAAAATAGGAAAAAGTTTAACAAAAGTGCAAAGCTTATACTCTAAAACTATAAAAGATTATTAAATAATTTTTTAAAGATCTAAATAAATGGAGAACATTCTATGTTCATGGATTGCAAAGCTTAACATTGTTATAGCAAAAGTCCCCAAATTTATCTGTAGAGTCACTGAAACATTTACTAGAATTCCAGCTGACTTCCTTGTATAAATTAATGATTCTGAAATTCATATGGAATTACAAGGGACTCAGAATATCCGAAACAATCTTGAAAAAGAACTAAGTAGGATGACTTAAACTTCTTGATTTCAATACTTACTATACAGCAACAGTAATCAAGAAATTGTGGTCCTTGCTACAGTACAGGCATCTAGATTAATGGAATAGAATTGAGAGACCATATATAATCCCATACATCTATGGGCAATGTCAAGACCATCAATAAGGAAAGAATACTGTTTTCAATAAATACTACTGAGATAACTGGAAACCCACATGCAAAGGAATAAAGTTACACTTTTACCTAATAACTTATGAAAATTAACTCAAAATGGATAAAAAACCTAACCAGAAGAACTAAAACCATAAAACTTTTAGAAGGACACATACTGGTAAACTTTGTGACTGAGGATTTAGCAAAGGGTTCTCAGATATGACACAAAAGTTTGAACAACAAAAGAAAAAATAAGTAACTTAAAAATACATAAATTGAACATCAAAATAAAACATTTTATGCTTCAGAGGACATCAACAAGTGATTTAAAAGTCCACAGAATGAGAGAAAATATCTGCAAGTCATAGCCATGATAAGGAGCTTGTATATAGAATATATAAAGAACTTTTACAACTCAACAACAAAAAGACACACACACACACATATAACTCAGGTAATGGGCAAATGATCTAAATAGTTATTTATCCAAGGGATTTGTGAATATATGTTTACATATGGAAAAAAAGAAGTCACAGAAAAATACATATGGTATGATGTGTTTTTTAATAATATACAAAACAGATCATCTTGTACTATTATAGTGATAGATGCCAGGACAGTGGGTTCCTTTGGTGGGGCAGAAACTGGAAAGCAGCACAAGAGGGCTTCTTAGGGTGCTGGTAATTTATTTTTTCTTGATGTTGCTTTTACAAGAAGTTTATTTTTTTGAAAATTCATTGAGCTGTGAACATACAATAGGAGCATTTATCTGCATATATACTTTTATCAATAAAAGCATCACAAATGGATACTGACAGATATTTATTAAGAGCTTAAGTTAAATTAAGCTTAAGAAACACCACCATATATAGCATTTTTCATTATGATAATCTGTGATCATATGTATTTTGTTTTCTCATTTTAAATTGCGTTATGCCATATTCTAGAAAGGAATGAAGTTGGGTATAAGAGGATAATCAAAAGTATAGCACGACATAGGTGAAAAGAAGGAAAGAAAAGTAGAGGTAGAAAGTACAAGCATATGATAATTATCCCCTGTATTTATACGTGATTTGCATTTCTTTCATCAGCCTTGTCTTTTTTTGCATGCCTTATTAACTGTTTGTGTCTCTATCTTTTCTTCAGCTCAGTGTGGAGATACTTATTCAGGAAAGTAAAGCAGGGGACGTCTTTAATCTGTTCAGTGTTAGAATTCTTCCTATTTTATATATGTTCAATAAAAATCCAAAGAATCTTTTCTGAGAGGCTCCAAGGGAGACAGCGTGGGTCCCTAGCAAAGGTATAGGTGCTGGGAAGGGGTGTTACTCCCTAGCCCGCCATCCTTGCACTGCAGGCCTGGCTGTGCCACCCACTTCCTCTGAGCTCCCACAGCCCTCACTTGTACCACTGATTTGGGTGTTCATTACACACAAGCTTGTGACATTTAAAGAATTGTGTGAATTTTCTCTATTTGCCTATTTTTTATGCCATCATGAGTCTCAGATACTGTGTTATTAAAGAAAACCTCATCAAAACAGTGCTGTATCTTGGACTGCTAAATTGTGATTCCTTTCTCTCTAGGCTAGAAGTTCAGAGTTTCTGCTGCTGTAGCTTCAGAGCTGAGTCAGCATGAGAAAGAGGAAGTGTATGGTCAGGGCTCATTTTCAGGTGACATCTATTATTCAAAAAAAAAAATGAAACAATGATAGCTTAAACCACCTCTATCATATACTGCATGGAGGGAGAATTCAGCCATCATTTTTCATGAAGCTGGATCATCACTACACTCACTCTTAAAGTTCTGTTCATTACTTTACCTTCAGCTTTTACTACTCTAAGGTAGTGACCCTACAATATCAAATGTACAGATACATTTACTCTTATTTGCTGTTAATAATCTTAGGAGCTGCATTTCAAGTCAATTCAGCTATGGATTTTTTCTCTTTTTTTACCTGTGTTCAGTCATATGCTGGGTACCATGAGAAGATTTCTAAAACTTCTGCCTTTAAATAACTTGCATTCTCAGTGAGCACCAATGGTACCTGTACAAAAACTATGAAATATGACAGTGTTTAGTCAGTCCTTGCACTACCAGTGCCCATTCAGGTAGCAAGAACTGCTTTCTGGAAACCATACGTTAAAACAGCATGATCAACTTGACAGCTTGTTTTCTCATTGTCTTGGTAAAATGTACCATGTGATCAGTTCAGGGATTTTGCTGATGGTCAAATGAGCCAAGGTTGAAGGTTCCCTTGTTTTCCAGGCTTGCTTTATATTTGCTTGGGTCTGATTTTATTTTTTATAATATTTTGTGGATCTCCTGACCTCTTCAATCTATAACCACTGTCAAATACGAAGATAAACAGACATCCCACCTCTGGGAAGCAAGACAAATGATTCCTCTGATTTGATTGATTTGAGGATACAGATGGGACTACACTTGCTACTGCTTTTTTTTTTTATATATATATATATAAGACAGTCCATTTATTGTCAACATTTGAGAGAGAAGAAACAGTTTTACAGTTTACTTATATATAGTTATAACATATAGATAAGACTGAAAGGATATTCCAATAACAGTCATTGTCAGAACCATTTTTGAACAGAGGAAGAGAATTAAAAATACTTCAACAGTGAACTTTTTTAATTGAAATAAATCACATGTTAGGTAAAATCCTTTATTTACTCCTTTGTGTTCAAAGAACTCTAAACATGGAGTTGAGAGGCTTAGCTCCTCTTGATTCTGCCACTGACAGCATAATATAAAATTACTAATTTCAACCCTTTGGGCTTTAGCTTCCTGATTTTTTTTTTAATTAACGGATTTGAGTAGATTATTTGCAAAGTACGATCACTGCTTGTCTTCTACAGTTATGGTTTATCCATCATGTAATGTGCAAACAAGCAGGCTTTATTTGCATCATGTCACTTGAACCTCCTGATGATCCTAGGAAAACAGCTCTCCCGGCATCTCCATGTTACAGATGAATAAACAGTGGCAGAGATGAGGTAAACATCAGTAATATAGGTAGCTGGGCAGTGATGGAGCCAGAAATCCAGTCAATTCTGGGTGACTCCCAGTCCTTTGTGGTTCTTCTCTATCATGTAATCATGTAATCCTACTTTATGAGAGGCAGTATACTTGGTTCTTCAAATGCAGGAGCCGGTCTGCAGAGGCAAAACCCAGCTCTGCAGCTGACTCACTATATAACCGTTAGCAAGTTTTCAATTCCTTAAGTCTCAGTTTCATAAGGGCTCCCTTTGAAACATTTTATTTTTATGTATTTTTATTTTTTAATTGTATATTTGACATACAATATTATATTAGTGTCAGGCATACAACATAGTGATTTGCCAATTATGTACATTATGAAATGTTCACCGTGGTGAATGTACTGAACGCCTGTCACCATTCAAAGCTATTACAATATCATTGACTACTCCCTATGCTGTGCTTTTCACCCCGATGACTTATTTATCTTACAACTGGAAGTTTGTATGCTTAATTCCCTTTACCTATTTTGCCCATCCAGCCATTCTTCTTCCCTCTGGCAACCACTAGTTTGTTCTCTGTATTTATGTATGGTCTTCTTGGTTGTTTCATTTTTTTAGATTCCACACAAAAGTGAAAAATGTATATTTGTAGGACTTACTTCACTTAGCGTAATGTCTTCTCAGTCCATCCATGTTGTCATGAATAGTAAGATTTCATTCTTTTTTATGACTCATTAATATTCCATTGTGTATATATATCATATCTTCTCTATCTGTTCATGTATCAGTGGACACTTAGGTTGCTTCCATATCTTGACTATTGTAAATAATGCTGCAATGCATATATCTTTTCAAATCAGAGACTTTGTTTTTTTGGGTAAATTCCTGAAGTGGAGTTACTGGATTATATGGTATTTCTATATTTATTTTTTGAGAAACCTCCATACTGCTTTCCACAGTGGCTAGACCAATTTACAATCCCACGAGCAGTGTATGAAGGTTTCCTTTTCTCCATATCTTCTCCAACACCAGTTATTTTTGTCTTTTGAATAGTAGCCATTTTGGCTGGTGTGAGGTGGTATCTCACTGTGGTTTTGATTTGCATTTCCCTGATCATTAGTGATGTGGCACAGCTTTTCATGTATCTGTTGGCCATTTGTATGTCTTCTTTGGAAAAAATGTCTGTTCACTTTCTCTGCCCATTTTGAAATCAGATTATTTGTTTTTGGTGTTGAGTTGTATGAGTTCTTCATATATGTTGGATATTAGCCCCATATTAGATACATCATTTGCAAATATATTCCACCCTACTATAGTTTGCCTTCTTGCTTTGTTGATGGTCTCCTTTGCTATGCATACGCTTTTTAGTTTGATATAGTCCCACTTCTTTATTTTTGCTTTTTTTTCCCCTTGCTTCTTCTCTGTAAGGTTATTGTGAGGTTTAAAAAGTTAGTATACATAAAGCACTCAGGACAATGCCTGGCACAACAGGCACTCTGTCAGTATTACCCACCGCTATTCGTACCCTGACTTTAATGTCAAAAGGAGAGCAATGGGAAAAATCAACTCATTATAGAAGTGGTTAGACTGCACAAACACCTCTGTTTAGTACTGCTTGTTCACTTTGCATGACAGAATAGTCCAGTTCTTATTTTAAATAAGAACTTGGCAAGCCAAATGGAATTTCAGTTGTCCCATAATAGCCTTGCAGTTTTTATTTAAAAATTAAAATGAAAACTCTCTTTATGCTATACATGGCTTTCCCAGAGCTTCTAATTCCTATCAACTAATGCCCATTGTCATGATGAATCATTTATGAGACATTCAGCTGAATGGTGCCCCTCAGTGAAACCCATTTCAAGGCAGAGAGCAAAGTATGCCTGTATGTGCACACACATAACTGGGGTTAGATTCAGAATGCCTGTGTGCCAGTCCTAACTCTGCTGATCCATTGTAATAAATTAAGAAAAAATTTCTTTATCTATATGGGGTTAAATTAATTTCTCTGTACATTAAATATAATATCTATTCTTTCTTCAGGACTGTATTGAGGATCAAATATAATTACATCTGTGTACAGTGTTCTGTAAAATGCAAACTTCTTTTCAAAACTAAAATACATTGTTATTGAGACTTACTCTTTATTTTTTAAAATGTTGCTTTGGAATCAACCAGTTTTTGCAATGGTTTTTCATAGTGCAACAGATTTTTAGTTTAGTTGCTTACATTTCTGTGCTTGTCTCCTGTAAGAGATCAAATACCTCCATGTTTCCAGGGTTACACAGATTATCTTCTCCAATAAAGGCTTACTGAAAGGCCTCACAAGAATGAGGGCAAAGGGGACTCATCTCACAAATTATATCATTTTCTCATCCTAGTTATTGTGGAATGTGTAATGCACTTAGAATAAGACAATGAGATCCAGAGGTCTACCTTTTCCTTATTTAGTGAGCTTTCAGAGAGGGTAATTACAAGCTGCCACTCTGTGTGGAGTGCCTCTCTCAGGCAGAATTTGTTCCTTAGTGATCTGCATCCAGTTTACAGATTGTGACTTCCAGTTTATACACCTGCCCACAACCTAACCCAGTGTAGCTAGGTCACAGGATTGGTTTCTCCTGTAGAATAAGCTATATCAGCTATTGCAGCTTATGCAAAATAGCAACTGCTGACCACTTTCTCTTAATTAAGTATGTTTCCAAGGCTTGAAGCTCATGGATTATTTCTTCAGTTTTTCTGGTATACTCATTTTGAGGTTTATTTTTCTGAAACATGTTCCTTAATCTTAGCCCCCAATTCTACTGACCATTTTTTTCCCAGCACTGTATGTAAATATAAACTAACATGCCAAAATTAACAGAGTGATTAAAAACAACTTGACCACACTTTCTTTTGATGCTGAATTAGTAAGATATGTAAATGGACTTTGGAGTTATTAATCTTCATGCCTAGTAGCCAATAAAAATTTACAGATCCACGATAACCTGGGCCAAGATATTTTTGTCCCGCTAAGTTAGATGAAGATTTGTGAAAAGACAGAAGATAATTAATGACCATAAGCTCACCCATCACTCGTCATTGCAGATTTTTTTTCACTCCTTTTCACTACATTTGAGCATATAATGCACAGCAGTCACAGTCTGAAATTCATAGTGTGGGCTTTTTCTTATCTCTTGAATATTTTTCTTTTAAATCTGTGTAGGTCTTCTTTGTATACACTTAAAGGTCATTCAAGGTCAAGGCTTAGGTGTTTATGTATTGCAGCATCTCATTTTCTGTCTTCGATATATCTAGCCTTGTCTCTTACTTAGTTGCCCATTTTTCTGACTTTCACTGATTTTACCATTTTAGTATTACTGTTTTAAAATGCATCCTGGGTGAAATTGCAAAAGCCGGGCTTACTGAAAAGCTTAAAATCATCAAATGCTTATGCTATGAACCAAATATAATTACTCAGCTTGGGATACAGCCAGAGACATTTGCTATTGGAATTTTAATGTCAAGTGACAAGAGATTTCTATGTTTGCTCAAGAAGTTCACGGGCACATATCAATCACTGTATCTGTTTTTGGAAATAACACTATAATGCTTCAATTTGTTTTTCCAATCAACTCTTCTCCATCATTGTATTCTCACCATAATTCCACTGAAAATATGTTCTTTAAAAATCTGGATATAACCTCTATTCAAGAGTTGTTTCTGACTTCTCTGAGGATCCTGAAGGAAGGAATGTGTCTATAATTTAACTGGGTTTTATTTCAATATGATAATAACATGCTTCTAATTGTCAGATATTTCAAGAGGAAGTTAAATAAACACATTTTATGGACTGAAGAAAAGTTTTACTGACCATTAACTTTTATAAGCTAGTTTCAAGATAGCACCTTATACAATTAAACATGTTGCCTCACTTTTTATTTATGAGCCGTTTTATTATTACATGGTTTTGGAAAATTTGTGAAAACTGTTGGAGGGATCATATATCTAAAGACATCAAAAATTTATTAATGCAATTAGCATTTATATGATTTTAATGCATATTCTATTGTCTTTACAAAATTCATTTAAACACTACCCCTTGA
Organism: Manis pentadactyla; assembly: GCF_030020395.1. Taxonomy (NCBI): domain Eukaryota; kingdom Metazoa; phylum Chordata; class Mammalia; order Pholidota; family Manidae; genus Manis; species Manis pentadactyla. Next base: position 208,418,154 of record NC_080020.1, on the reverse strand, counting down.
GAAGTCAATACATAATGAGACTTGATTTTGGAAATGCACATTTGGTCCTATAAGCATTAAAATGAACTATTACTGTTTTGGCTGTTGTGGTTGAGTGACTAATATGTAAATACTAAATCATTTTCTTTATACTAACATTCCACCTTATTATGGGGAGAAATTTCCTAGATTACATGAGTGAATTTGTCTCAATCATCATCTCTTGATTTGCTACCTCCCAGCTGAGGCTTGAAAGCTTTGTCCAGTGCCTGTTCCCTGCTGCTCAGTCTGGAACCATGTATACTTTCCAGGTAGCCCACTTATCTCCAAGGCCCCTGTTTCCCTGGGCCTTTTTTCAGGGACCATCCTGCATGCATTCTCATTTCTGACCCTGAATGCCTCTTCCTGATATCTTACTCTAGATTTTGTTGCTTCTATGGCCACACTTATAACTAACTGTCTTAGGTGGATTGGTAGGATTATGGGGGAAAACAAAGAGTTATGGACATTGATTTGGGGAAGGCCTGCCTCATCAATTTTCCAGATACACCAGTTGTATAATAATTACAGTTTAGGTTTGAGCAGAGACACCTGCTACTGTTTCTAAAGAATTATTAACCAAACTAATGGCAGGCAGAGTTATATTATGGACCACACAAACAGATAATGATCCTTACTAGGTTTGCTTGAAATTATTCCCAGTGCCCAGTGCAGTTTACCATCCATATGTGATAAATAAACATTTGCTGAATGATTTAAAGAAGAAATGTCTGAAACTGGTAAGCCCAACACTACAGACGTGTAGCACTCATTTACTTATTCAACAAGCATTTAATAAGGACAAATTTTATGTCAGCTGCTAAACATAGATCATGTTATTGAGTCACTACAAGATTTAAGACAAAGTCACACAGCTAATAAGAGATCTGTTAGTCTATGCACTAGGACAAGTGCATAATTTTTCGGGTCTTGCCGAGTGTACCCGAAAAAGTGCTGTATCTAGAGAGAGCAGGTACTCAAGCACACCTTAATAAATCTGAGCAAGGACATCTCGGGGAAGTGAAGTTATGAAACCATTTATGGAAGATCAACTCATGGAAAGATTAAAAGAGGAAATTTGGGCAATTTAGGCATGCAGTCCTATGGAGAATGCTCTGAGGCAGAAGGGAAATAATCAATAAAGGCATTTGTGATTACTTTCTGGCAGGAAATTGGTTAGAGCCACAGTGAAGGAATAGGGACTTTGGACAAAGAAATTCAGGTATAGATAAAGATTTCTGAGGGGTTTAAGGACAATGGGATCCTATAACACATTTAAGGAAAAGGCATATATTTTAACTCACACCTTCACCTCTTTTGCTATGGCAGAATGCCATCAGGTGATCAATAAAAGAGTATAAAATAAAAACCTTTCCTTCAATTATTTTTCTAATAACTAACTCAAAGGCAAATGTAGAAAGGACAAAATGAAGCAGCTTTACATGGCTTAATTTCAATTTATTTATTTTATTAGTGTCTAATTAAACTCACATTAAAATAGAGGAGAAAATTTTTCTCTATGCATAAAAAGCATATCTCATTGCAAAGGTTAATAACAGAAAATATGACAGCAATTTTCTGCAGTACTGGCTTGATGTTAAATGGAAGGATATTCCACTACTGCTGTCTTTTGAAGTTTTCACTATGGCCATTGAATGTTACTTAGCTAAATAAAAGGGCCCTACCAAATTTTTATAGTGAGAATTTTCTTATTCATATTACTTACCCTCAGATAAAGTGATTTCATTCTCTTTACCCATAAAAGTTAACATTTGAGTAAGGCTTCCTTTGAGAGACCATTTGCAGATATAAATATTTTTTTTTATTTTGGTATCATTAATCTACAATTACATGAGGAACATTATGTTTGCTAGACTCCCCCCCATCACCAAGTCCTCCCCACATACCCCATTACAGTCTCTGTCCATCAGCATAGTAAGATGCTATAGAGTCACTACTTGTCTTCTCTGGGTTTTATAGCCCTCCCCGTGGCCCCCCTCATTATACATGCTAATCTTAATGCCCTCTTTTTTTCCCCCCTTATCCCTCCCTTCCCACCCATCCTCCCCAGTCCCTTTCCCTTTGGTAACTGTTAGTCCATTCTTGGGTTCTGTGAGTTTGCTGCTGTTTTACTCCTTCAGTTTTTTTCTTTGTTCTTATACTCCACAGATCAGTGAAATCATTTGATACTTGTCTTTCTCTGCCTGGCTTATTTCACTGAGCATAATACCTTCTAGCTCCATCCATGTTGTTGCAAATGGTAGGATTTGTTTTCTTATGGATGAATTATATTCCATTGTTTATATGTACCACATCTTCTTGATCCATTCATCTACTGATGACACTTAGTTTGCTTCCAATTCTTGGCTATTGTAAATAGTGCTGCAATAAACATAGGGGTGCATCTGTCTTTTTCAAACTGGGCTGCTGCACTCTTAGGGCAAATTCCTAGGAGTGGAATTCCTGGGTCAAATGGTATTTCTATTTTGAGTTTTTTGAGGAACCTCCATACTGCTTTCCACAATGGTTGAACTAATTTACATTCCCACCAGCAGTGTAGGAGGGTTTCCCTTTCTCCACAACCTCGCCCACATTTGTTGTTGTTTGTCTTTTGGATGGTAGCCATCCTTACTGGTATGAGGTGATATCTCATTGTGGTTTTAATTTGCATTTCTCTAATGACTAGTGATGTGGAGCATCTTTTCATGTGCCTGTTGACCATCTGAATTTCTTCTTTGGAGAACTGTCTGTTCAGCTCCTCTGCCCATTTTTTTTTTTATTGGATTATTTGCTTTTTGTTTGTTGAGGTGTGTGAGCTCTTTATATATTTTGGATGTCAACCCTTTATCGATCTGTCATTTATGAAAAACATTTTTTTTTAAGATGGGAAAGACTGGTCTTTCTGTTTCCAAAGATCCTTATGTTTCAGTTAGCCATTGAAATTTTCACAGATGTCACTCACAATGTCAACTTTGAAATATCTCCAACGTTGTCAGCTATGTTAAGATGTGAGGACTGAGTACAATAAATAGCTATGTCTTATCGAAAGAGTCTGGTGTAAAACTAGAATAAACTTTTTAAATGCATATGCTTGGCTTCAGTTCTAACCTTTTTTAAGTTGAACAACACTTTTCTTTCAGTAAATGAAAGGTGCTCTAAAATCCCCAGCACTCCAGCTGCACTATTTTAAAATATTTGTAACATATTCCTTCATCTTAGACCACTGTTTCACTTTTTAAAAAATCATAATTACATTTGAGCTTTGATTACAAAAAGTGTTAACAGCATTACAAGATGTTTCAAAAGAGCATCATGTCTAGTATTGACCTTCTAGGGGAGACTTCATTCAAATGCATAATCATACATGAAGGGTGGGGTACCCACAAATGATGCCACATTTCTAATGTGATACATCAAAAGCTGGTTCATGGCAATCAGGTGGCCTAAGTCTACCACCACAATCTCTATCAGCCAGCCCTCCACATAGTCACCCCTAATAAATCACAATCTCCAAGTTAAAACCAGGTGCTTATTGTGGAAATACAACATTGGGAAATGTTCCTTTGCCTTGTGTTTCAGTTGGAATGGTACCTGTAAGTTTCTTTTATATGAATTCTGGAGTTTCTGCTAGGATATGTGTGTGTGTGTGTGTGTGTGTATATAAAATTGTAACATTTAAAATTACATATGTATATGTATTTTATATATATATGTAAGACCTTAAGCATTTTTGTTGTATGATGCATTCCTTCATCTCTAAAGATTGAAACACTCTCCAGGGAGGTCATACATGATTGTCACATCTGACCCTTAGGAGTGAGCCAAATCCATGCCTGTTCCCTCAGATAAGTTATCACAGTTCTGTGAAGTTAGTGGTCCTATTACCTAAAACATTAATACGTTCAGTTTATCTTCACTAGACCTTATTATATTTCTTCCTTCTTTGGATTTTGTTGTACCCTCCCCCCCAGCTTTCCTAAATTTTCTCTGCTTTTTAAAGCTTTTGTCCTCAGTTCTTTGCTCTTTTGAATTCATATCTTCTCCAAACAATCCTATTCACTGTTCAAGTATGTTTTTGCTAATATAGTAGAGCTATCTCTTTTGTAATCCAGATCTACATATCCAGCAGCCTGCCAGATATCTCCACTTTCCTGTCTAATGTTCAAAACAGAATTAAGCAAACAGTAACAAATCTAGCTTTTCAACATGTTTAGTTTTTTAAATGAATCATGACTAGATATAGTCACCTAATGCAAATTTGTCTATTTCCTTAATAGCACTGTAACTACTTTGCCCCTTCTAATAGGTCATGAAACCTATTTTGATTCTACAGCTTTGATCTGTTTAATTACGTATGTTTTATACATTTCCTCTGCTATTCTCTTAGTCCTGATTCCTGCAATTTCTCACAGCATATAAGAAAAGAACCTCCTGTATTGCCCGGCTACAATTCTATCCTCACACCCCTGCCCCAAAGAAATAGCTATTGCCTATCATCTACATTGCTGCAAATTGGATCTTATCATTGCCATTAAAATCTTTCCAAAACACCTTCAGGATAAATTTGTGGTAATCAAGTCCCTTCAAGGTCAGGAACCTACTGCCATTCCAGCTTCTTTCTCATGTTTTATGTCTGTGTACAATGCATGTAATTCTCCCTTTGCCTGAAATGTGCTTCCCTTGTCCCCCTTTTCTTCTTTCATCTTTTACTAAAAATTGATCTAAACACAACCTTCAAAAAAATGTTCCTTAAGCCCCATTCAAGAGCCCTGGGCTCTTGCTCTGTCCACCCAGAGAATCCCACACATGTTCTTACATGATGGTTCTCACACTTTAATAGACCTAATGATTCACTTGCCTGCCATTTTTAGAGCAAAGGTCTTTGAGGGCAGAGGTCTTGCTTGATTTAATTTTGAATCTTTTATTTTTAAATAAGTTAAAATTTATTTAATTTTTATTTTATTTTATTTTATTTTATTTTTTTATTGAAGGGTAGTTGACACACAGTATTACATTACATTAGTTTCAGGTGTACAACATAGTGATTCAACATTTATATACATGACAATTCTAGGTACCAGCTATCACCATACCAAGCTGTTACAATATCTTGACTATATTCATTACATCCCGGTTACTTATTATTTTACCATTGGAAGTGTATACTTTTTTTTTTTGTGAGGGCATCTCTCATATTTATTGATCGAATGGTTGTTAACAACAATAAAATTCTGTATAGGGGAGTCAATGCTCAATGCACAATCATTAATCCACCCCAAGCCTAATTTTCGTCAGTCTCCAATCTTCTGAGGCATAACAAACAGGTTCTTACATGGAGAACAAATTCTTACATAGTGAATAAGTTCTTACATGGTGAACAGTACAAGGGCAGCCATCAAAGAAACCTTCGGTTTTGCTCATGCATTGTGAACTATAAACAGTCAGTTCTAATATGAATACTCATTTGATTTTTATATTTGATTTATATGTGGATACCACATTTCTCTCTTTATTATTATTATTTTTAATAAAATGCTGAAGTGGTAGGTAGATACAAGAAAAAAGGTAGAAAACATAGTTTAGGGTTGTAAGAGAGCAAATGTAGATGATCAGGTGTGTGCCTGTAGACTATGTGTTAATCTAAGCTAGACAAGGGCAATAAAACATCCACGTATGCAGAAGATTTCTCTCAGAACAGGGGGCTGAGGTTCTAAGCCTCACCTCTGTTGATCCCCAATTTCTCACCTGATGGTCCCCCTGCGACTGTGCCTGTCTTAGGTTGTTCCTCCCTTGAGGAATCTTACCCGTCTCTGGCTAACCAGTCATCTTCCGGGGCCACACAGGGAAATGTAAAGTTGGTAAGTGAGAGAGAAGCCTTATTGTTTGAAATGGTTAGCTTTTTACTTCTTTGCATATTTATGCCCTGTAGCTTCTATGCCCAGCATTTGTCTTGAGGTATCTTTACCACCTGGAAGAATTATGATACTCGGTAAATTTGATATGAGGCACGAATTCTATTTAAGGGTTGTAATTAGGAAGGAAGAAGAAAAGCTATAGAAGTAGCAGGCGGCAGAAAACATGGGAAGATTGATTATTTTTTGACATATCTTCTTGTAGAGTAACTTCAGCATGTATAGGTTTTAAGCTACTACTTAAATTGCGCACACACATTAACATAATAAAAGTATAGTTACATAACCAAAGCATATCTGTAATTACCAGCCATCTCCAGTGAAACCAAGAAAACCAGTTAGGCACCTTAGGCATTTGTGAAAACTTATCTATGATATGGTGGATATTGTCCGACTGAACTTGAACAGTCTGAGAGAAATCAGACAAATTAAAACAACCCATTCCTGGGGAATGTTCACATCCCTTATGTTCTTTTAACAGTAAATAGTCTGTAGTTGTAAGATTTTGGAGTGCTACAATTTGCACTTCTCCTAATTCTTGATTGAGTTCCAACAGTATAGATCCAGTCAAATTTGTTGTTTTACTGTATGCACAGGCCAGCTTAGATATATCCTTCCTCATTCCCATGGCAAGTCCAGGAGCTGGTGGGATGAGTGCATCTACAGCTGTAGCAGTGCGTGGATCTTTGTTGGGGTTTTTGATGATCATCTTCTGGCATGAGTCTTCCAGAGAGTGCTGATGTTGGAAGTTCTTTTTCATATCGTATCTTAGTTCATTTTCGGGGTAGCCCAATTAGGCTTTGATCCTCTGTATAAACACAAACAGACCCTTTGCCTACACTTATATATGCCCTTTATACTCTTGTGTAGAACTCATTGGAGGTTACCACACAGGAACTGCCCTTTTTTTTTTTTTGGTATCACTAATCTACACTTACATGACGAATATTATGTTTACTAGCTCTCCCCTATACCAGGTCCCCACTATAAACCCCTTTACAGTCACTGTCCATCAGCATAGCAAAATGTTGTAGAATCCCTACTTGCCTTCTCTGTGTTGTACAGCCCTCCCCTTTCTCCCACCCCGCTATGGATGCTAATCTTAATACCCCCCTACTTCTCCCACCCCTTATCCCTCCCTACCCACCCATCCTCCCCAGTCCCTTTCCCTTTGGTACCTGTTAGTCCATTGTTGAGTTCTGTGATTCTGGTGCTGTTTTGTTCCTTCAGTTTTTCCTTTGTTCTTATACTCCACAGATAAGTGAAATCATTTGGTATTTCTCTTTCTCCGCTTGGCTTGTTTCACTGAGCATAATACCCTCCAGCTCCATCCATGTTGCTGCAAATGATTGGATTTGCCCTTTTCTTATGGCTGAGTAGTATTCCATTGTGTATATGTACCACATCTTCTTTATCCATTCATCTATCGATGGACATTTAGGTTGCTTCCAATTCTTGGCTATTGTAAATAGTGCTGCAATAAACATAGGGGTGCACTGATCTTTCTCATACTTGATTGCTGCATTCTTAGGGTAAATTCCTAGGAGTGCAATTCCTGGGTCAAATGGTAGGTCTGTTTTGAGCATTTTGATGTACCTCCATACTGCTTTCCACAATGGTTGAACTAACTTACATTCCCACCATCAGTGTACGAGGGTTCCCCTTTCTCCACAGCCTCGCCAACATTTGTTGTTCTCTGTCTTTTGGATGGCAGCCATCCTTACTGGTGTGAGGTGATACCTCATTGTAGTTTCAATTTGCATTTCTCTGATAATTAGCGATGTGGAGCATTTTTCCATATGTCTGTTGGCCATCTGTATTTCTTTTTTGGAGAACTGTCTGTTCAGTTCCTCTGCCCATTTTTTAATTGGGTTATTTGTTTTTTGTTTGTTGAGACGTGTGAGCTCTTTATATATTCTGGACATCAAGCCTTTATCGGATGTGTCATTTTCAAATATATTCTCCCATACTGTAGGGTTCCTATTTGTTCTATTGATGGTGTCTTTTGCTGTACAGAAGCTTTTCAGCTTAATATAGTCCCACTTGTTCATTTTTGCTGTTGTATTCCTTGCCCAGGGAGATATATTCAAGAAGAGGTCACTCATGTTTATGTCTAAGAGGTTTTTGCCTATGTTTTCTTCCAAGAGTTTAATGGTTTCATGACTTACATTCAGGTCTTTGATCCATTTTGAGTTTACTTTTATATATGGGGTTAGACAATAGTCCAGTTTCATTCTCCCACATGTAGCTGTCCAGTTTTGCCAGCACCATCTGTTGAAGAGACTGTCATTTCACCATTGTATGTCCATGGCTACTTTATCAAATATTAATTGACCATATATGTCTGGGTTAATGTCTGGATTCTCTAGTCTGTTCCACTGGTCTGTGGCTCTGCTCTTGTGCCAGTACCAAATTGTCTTGATTACTATGGCTTTATAGTAGAGCTTGAAGTTGGTGAGTGAGATCCCCCCTACTTTATTCTTCTTTCTCAGGATTGCTTTGGCTATTCGGAATCTTTGGTGCTTCCATATGAATTTTTGAATTATTTGTTTCAGTTCATTGAAGAATGTTGCTGGTAGTTTCATAGGGACTGCATCAAATCTGTATATTGCTTTGGGCAGAATGGCCATTTTGACGATATTAATTCTTCCTAGCCACGAGCATGGGATGAGTTTCCATCTGTTAGTGTCCCCTTTAATTTCTGTTAAGAGTGACTTGTAGTTTTCAGAGTATAAGTCTTTCACTTCCTTGGTTAGGTTTATTCCTAGGTATTTTATTTTTTTTGATGCAATTGTGAATGGAGTTGTTTTCCTGATTTCTCTTTCTGTTGGTTCATTGTTAGTATATAGGAAAGCCACAGATTTCTGTGTGTTGATTTTGTATCCTGCAACTTTGCTGTATTCCGATATCAGTTCTAGTAGTTTTGGGGTGGAGTCTTTAGGGTTTTTTATGTACAGTATCATGTCATCTGCAAATAGTGACAATTTAACTTCTTCTTTACCGATCTGGATTCCTTGTATTTCTTGGTTTTGTCTGATTGCCGTGGCTAGAACCTCCAGTACTATGTTAAATAACAGTGGAGAGAGTGGGCATCTCTGTCTAGTTCCCGATCTCACAGGAAATGCTTTCAGCTTCTCACTGTTCAATATAATGTTGGCTGTGGGTTTATCATAGATGGCCTTTATTATGTTGAGATACTTGCCCTCTATTCCCATTTTGCTGAGATTTTTTATCATGAATGGATGTTGAACTTTGTCAAATGCTTTTTCAGCATCTATGGAGATGATCATGTGGTTTTGTCTTTCTTTTTGTTGATTTGGTGTATGATGTTGATGGACTTTCGAATGTTGTACCATCCTTGCATTCCTGGGATGAATCCCACTTGGTCATGGTGTATGATCCTTTTGATGTATTTTTGAATTTGGTTTGCTAATATTTTGTTGAGTATTTTTGCATCTACGTTCATCAGGGAAATGGGTCTGTAGTTTTCTTTTTTGGTGGGGTCTTTGCCTGGTTTTGGTATTAGGGTGATGTTAGCTTCATAGAATGAGTTTGGGAGTATCCCATCCACCTCTATTTTTTTGAAAACTCTAAGGAGAATGGGTATTATGTCTTCCCTGTATGTCTGATAAAATTCCGAGGTAAATCCATCTGGCCCGGGGGTTTTGTTCTTAGGTAGTTTTATGATTACTGCTTCAATTTCGTTGCTGGTAATTGGTCTGTTTAGATTTTCTGTTTCTTTCTGGGTCAATCTTGGAAGGTTGTATTTTTCTAGGAAGTTATCCATTTCTCTTAGGTTTCCCAGCTTTTTAGCATATAGGTTTTCATAGTATTCTCTAATAATTCTTTGTATTTCTGTGGGGTCTGTCGTGATTTTTCCTGTCTCGTTTCTGATACTGTTGATTTGTGTTGACTCTCTTTTCTTCTTAATAAGTCTGGCTAGAGGCTTATCTATTTTGTTTATTTTCTTGAAGAACCAGCTCTTGGTTTCATTGATTTTTGCTATTGTTTTATTCTTCTCAATTGTATTTATTTCTTCTCTGATCTTTATTATGTCCCTCCTTCTGCTGACCTTAGGCCTCATTTGTTCTTCTTTTTCCAATTTTGATAATTGTGACATTAGACCATTTATTTGGGATTGTTCTTCCTTTTTTCATATGCTTGGATTGCTATATAGTTTCCTCTTAAGACTGCTTTTGCTGTGTCCCACAGAAGTTGGGGCTTAGTCTTGTTGTTGTCATTTGTTTCCATATATTGCTGGATCTCCATTTTGATTTGGTCATTGATCCATTGATTATTTAGGAGCATGTTGTTAAGCCTCCATGTGTTTGTGAGCCTCTTTGCTTTCTTTGTACAGTTTATTTCTAGTTTTATGCCTTTGTGGTCTGAAAAGTTGGTTGGTAGGATTTCAATCTTTTGGAATTTTCTGAGGCTCTTTTTGTGGCCTAGTATGTGGTCTATTCTGGAGAATGTTCCATGTGCACTTGAGAAGAATGTATATCCTGTTGCTTTTGGATGTAGAGTTCTATAGATGTCTATTAGGTCCATCTGCTCTACTGTGTTGTTCAGTGCTTCCGTGTCCTTACTTATTTTCTGCCCAGTGGATCTATCCTTTGGGGTGAGTGGTGTGTTGAAGTCTCCTAGAATTAATGCATTGCAGTCTATTTCCCCCTTTAGTTCTATTAGTATTTGTTTCACATATGCTGGTGCTCCTGTGTTGTGTGCATATATATTTAGAATGGTTATATCCTCTTGTTTGACTGAACCCTTTATCATTATGTAGTGTCCTTCTTTATCTCTTGTTACTTTCTTTGTTTTGAAGTCTATTTTGTCTAATATTAGTACTGCAACCCCTGCTTTCTTCTCGCTGTTGTTTACTTGAAATATGTTTTTCCATCCCTTGACTTTTAGTCTGTACCTGTCTTTGGGTTTGAGGTGAGTTTCTTGTAAGCAGCATATAGATGGGTCTTGCTTTTTTATCCATTCTATTACTCTATGTCTTTTGATTGGTGCATTCAGCCCATTAACATTTAGGGTGACTATTGAAAGATATGTACTTATTGACATTGCAGGCTTTAAATTTGTGGTTACCAAAGGTTCAAGGTTAGCCTCTTTAGTATCTTACTGCCTAACTTAGCTCGCTTATTGAGCTGTTATATACACTGTCTGGAGATTCTTTTCTTCTCTCCCTTCTTATTCCTCCTTCTCGATTCTTCATATGTTGGGTGTTTTTTGCTGTGCTCTTTCTAGGAGTGCTCCCATCTAGAGCCGTCCCTGTAAGATGTTCTGTAGAGGTGGTTTGTGCGGAGAAAATTCCCTCAGCTTTTGTTTGTCTGGGAATTGTTTAATCCCACTGTCTTATTTGAATGATAGTCGTGCTGGATACAGTATCCTTGGTTCAAGGCCCTTCTGTTTCATTGTATTAAATATATCATGCCATTCTCTTCTGGCCTGTAGGGTTTCTGTTGAGAAGTCTGATGTTAGCCTGATGCGTTTTCCTTTATATGTGACCTTTCTCTCTCTAGCTGCCTTTAAAACTCTTTCCTTGTCCTTGATCTTTGCCATTTTAATTATCATGTGTCTTGGTGTTGTCCTCCTTGGATCCTTTCTGTTGGGGTTTCTGTGTATTTCCGTGGTCTGTTCGATTATTTCCTCCCCCAGTTTGGGGAAGTTTTCAGCAATTATTTCTTCTAAGATACTTTCCATCTCTTTTCCTCTCTCTTCTTCTTCTGGACCCCTTATAATACGGATATTGTTCCTTTTGGATTGGTCACACAGTTCTCTTAACATTGTTTCATACCTGGAGATCCTTTTATCTCTCTCTATGTCAGCTTCTATGCGTTCCTGTTCTCTGGTTTCAATTCCATCAATGGTCTCTTGCATCCTATCCATTCTGCTTATAAACCCTTCCAGAGTTTGTTTCATTTCTGCAATCTCCTTTCTGGCATCTGTGATCTCCCTCTGTACTTCATCCCATTTCTCTTGCATATTTCTCTGCATCTCTGTCAGCATGTTTATGATTCTTATTTTGAATTCTTTTACAGGAAGACTGGATAGGTCTGTCTCCTTCTCTGGTGTTGTCTCTGTGATCTTTGTCTGCCTGTAGCTTTGCGTTTTCATGGTGATAGGAATAGTTTGCAGAGCTGGGACGAGTGACGGCTGGAGGAACTTCCCTTCTTGTTGGTTTGTGGCCCTCCTCTCCTGGGAGAACAGCGACCTCTAGTGGCTTGTGCTGGGCAGCTGCGCGCAGACAGGGTTTCTGCTTCCTGCCGGGCTGCTATGGAGTTTATCTCTGCTGTTGCTGTGGTTGTGGCCTGGTTCCGGCCTCTGCTCCAAAGTGGTGGAGTCGCATTGGAGGGGGAGTGGCCTGGAGGCTATTTATCTCTGTAAGGGTCCTCCCTGCTCCCTGCAGCCCAGGGGTTAGGGTGCCCAGAGATCCCCGGATTCCCTACCTCTGGATTAAGTGTCCCACCCTGCCCCTTTAAAACTTCCAAAAAGCACCCGCCAAAACAAAACAACGACCACAAAAAAAAAAAAAAAATTTAAAATTAAAAAAAGACAAATAAATTTTTTTTTAATTAAAAAAAAAAAAAAAGCGACTGCTCGTTTTTCTTTATTCTCCAGTGCCAGCCTCAGGCATCTGCTCACCGGTCTTGCTTCCCTGTTTCCCTAGTATTGGGGGCCCTATCCCTTTAAGACTTCCAAAAAGCGCTCACCAGAACAAAACAGCAAAAAAAAAAAAAAAAGGTCGCGCGCTTTTCTGTTGTCCTCCGGCGCCCGGCCTCCAGTGCCCGCTCACTGTTCTTGCTGCCCTGTTTCCCTAACATCCAGGGCCCCCTGCGCAAGTACTGTGTCTGTGCTCTGGCCCGGATGGCGGGGGCTGGGTGTTCGGCAGTCCTGGGCTCCGGCTCTGTCCCGCTCTGTCTATTCTTCTCCCGCCGCGAGTTGGGGGGATGGGCGCTCGGCTCCTGCCGGGCGGGGGCTTGTGTCTTACCCCCTTCGCGAGGCGCTGGATTCTCTCAGGTGCGGATGTGGTCTGGATATTGTCCTGTGTCCTCTGGTCTTTATTCTAGGAAGGTTTGTCTTTGTTTTATTTTCATAGATATATGTGCTTTTGGGAGGAGATTTCCGCTGCTCTACTCACGCCACCATCTTCCACCCCTAAAATTTATTTAATTTTTGCATCTATTTTTGAGTCCAATAAATCTTAGGTGGTAAATCAATATTTGTTGAATAAAGATATAATTTGAAAAATATATACATATACATATAGACAAAACTTATATTTTATCTTGCTTGGGAAGGGTGGTTACTTTTTATTACCCTGTCCTGAATTCTATTATTGCCAATTACTAAGTGTGCTAAAAAATGAGAACCCTCATTTTAATATTCTTTAAAAATATTTTCTGGATTATTTGAACAGCTAGATATTTTAGATTATATGATTTTTTGGAAAACCTGTGCTGAGTTATGAATTTCCAGAATGCATTTATTGGAATACTTTAAGACACTGCTTAGTCCTAAGGGAATGCAGTTAAGAACATACATAGGGATTGCATTCTCCAGGAAGAGAATATGTTGCCTGCTTCTCTGACAAAGGAGTAAAAAAATAAGCTGCATATAGCTTTATTAGCAGGCTAGAAAGCCTATTCTCACTTTTCTAAGAGATGCTCTAAGCATCTTCTTTATTTTTTTCTCTTATGTTTTATAGCTTATAAATAAGATTCCATCTAATACCACTTTTTAGTAAGGAGCAATAATCCTATGTGGATTTATGATCATCATGGATTTGCAGACTCCCTCTGGAAACTACAAAGTACATTTGTACATGTTGTACTAATTCACTAACATCATTTTTTTCATTTAAAAATTCAATTTTAAGTCACTGGAAACAAGCACAATGTCCAAATATGTATGTGGTTACCACTTTGTCTTTACTCAGTTTAACTCAATTTGTATTTACCATGAATACTATGTGTTGAGAATTAGACAAAACACCAAAAATCCAAGGCATGAATGCTGTACTAAGAAAATTTTACATTTTTGAGGAAGGAAAGATACTTACATAATATGAAGTAAGTTCAGTGTCCAAGTGTTTGGTCTTTAAGTATATTGTTCAGCTAAGCTAAGGACACCAACTCTTATTCCCCCTCTCCCACTTTCATTCCCTACTTCACATGAACCCCAGATTATTAGGAAGATTCTGATATTCTGAATTGCAAACCTCAAGGATTCCTTTAAAGAACGTGCATAACAAGTAGCCAATTTACACAGCAAAATATTGTACTGTTAACGCAAAATGAACATAAGGTTTTTTTATGACAATAAAATGTGATGGAATATTTTCCAAAATATTCATTGCAAATAAATATACTTTAAATTCAGAATAATTGTGGGCAATAAGGACTAGACCTACTCACTGAGAGGGTAATTCTACTTCTAGGAGCTCTCCCAAGGAAAAAACCTAGAGCATATTAAAATTGGGTTTTGCAAATGATGTGCAAATTATAAGGGCAAACATAGTAAACAATCATGAAGCCAACAAGACAATAGTAGTAATGGCCAAGGCATTTCTACAGCCAGTAAAATAATTTCTCTCAGCTTCCATTTTGAGAAATGCTTTTGCTATAATAAGTAAACTATTTAAGAATCTGAATTATATTTATTATGTGTGTTAAATTAAGCAATATATGTAAAAGGGCCTAGTGTTAAGCATATTAAATATTTAGGTGACTTTATCTGAATTCTGTCATGATTTTTACTTTCTGTTCTAAATATTTTATATTTTAAAATATGGACATATATTGCAACAGTACTATAAAAATTAATTTTATTTAAAATATGAATCACATAAAAAATGGAATTGGTTAATATCTACAAATTGAGCAACAATTCCTCCTTCTATCCTCTGGAGTGACAATTGCTGGTTTGCTTTGTTTCTTTTAATATTCTAGCTACTAAGTCAAAGATCACTGAAATCTCATCTCATAGGATTTATTTGCATATAGTAGTTGAGTATAATTTATAAAAAAACAAAAAAACCTAGAACTCATAAAATATTACAATATAAACTAATGACCAAAATGCTTACCACATATTAATGACCATTGCTTTTTCTATTTTTTGACAAATATGTATCTCAGTACACTCCAGCATTAGCAGGTTTATAGAGAATACAAATCCTATTTTCAGCTGGAAGAGGTGGGTCCAAGATGGTAGGTTATACAGCTCCTGACCCCACCTCCTCCCACATATACACTGAATCTACACCTACACACAAAGCAACTCATCCTGAGGAAAAACTGAGGACTGGGTGAACACCTTATGCACAAGAAGGAATTAATAAAAGAAACGCACAAATAAATGCCAGGAGAGATGAAGACATGGTAACAGAGGGAGTCCCATCTCTAATGTCACTGCACAATAGGAAGGGATATCACTAAGCAACTGGAGTTCAGTCTATGGATCCCTCAACTGTATCCCTTTGACATCAGTCATCCCACTGGAAAATCCCTGGCTGGTGTGCACTGGGAGACTCCCACCCCATGCCCTGAGAGCCATGGCACTAGACACCCCTGCCCATGCCCATCCAGCCTCCAGCCAGCTAGCAAAAACTGCCAGGCACATGTAGTCTTCCCAGGGGACATTCCTATACAAGGCTACATTTTAAGACTGGAAAGGATAGCTCTTTCACCTAACATACAGAAACAAACACAGAAAGTGAAAATGAGGAGACAGAGGAATATGCTTGAAAGAAAACTTCAGAAAGGGAACTAAATAAAAGAGTTAAGCAATCTACCTTATAAAGAGTTTAAGGTTATGGTTACAAAGATGCTCACCAGCCTTGAGAAAAGAAAGGATGAACTCAGTGAGAACCTCAACAAAGAAATAGAAGATATAAAAAAGAACCAAGCAGAGATGAAGAATACAATAAATGAAATGAAAAATACACTAGAGGGGAATCAACAGCAGGTAGAGAATGAGGAAGATCAGTGATTTGGAAGACAAAGTAATGGGAAGCAATCAAGCTGTACAACAGAAAGGAAAAATAATAAAAATTAAGGAGAATAGGTTAAGGGACCTCTAGTACACATCAACATCCTAATATTTGCATTGCAGGAGTGCAGAAGAAGAGAGAGAGAAAAGGCAGAAAACTTATTTGAAGAAATAATAGCCAAATATTTTCCTAACCTAGGGAAGGAAACAGATCCAGGTATAGGAAGCAGAGAGAGCCCTAAACAAGATGAGCCCAAGGAGGTCCACAAAAAAAACACATAAAATTTAAGGTATCAAAGATGAAACTAAGATAGAATCTTTAAGGAGGGAGAGAAAAGCAACAAGGTACCTATAAGAGAAAGCCCATAGGCTATCATCTGATCTTTTAGCAGAAACTCAACAGGCTAGATGGGAGTGATACAATATATTCAAACTGCTGAAAGAGAAAACCTACAAGCAAGAATACCGTATCCAGTAAAGTTATTATTTAAAATGGAAGAAGGAAAGGAGTTTCTCAGATAAAAACAGGTTTAGTGTGGTTGACCACCACTAAATCAGCCTTTCAATAAATATTAAAGGAACTTATTTAAGAGGCAAATAAAAGACCATAACTAGAAGCAAGAAAATTATGAAATAAAATTTTCACTAGTAAGAGGAGATAGCGAAGGTAGTATATCAGTCACTTGAAAGGTAGTATGAAGGTTAAAAGACAAACTAGTAAATTCAACTATTTCTAAAAATTATTTACAGGAATCACTAAATAAAAGGTGTCAAAGAAAAAATATGTGCTACATATATATAATGGAATATTACTCAGCCATAAAAAAGAATGAAATCTTGCCATTTGTGACAACATGCATGGAATTAGAAAGTATTATGCTAAATGAAGTAAGTTAGAGAAATACAAATACTGACTGATTTCATTAATGTGGATCCTAAAAAAACAAATGGACAAACAAAGCTGAAATAGACTCATACAAGCAGAGGACTGGTGGTTGCCACAGGGGAGGGGGAGTGGGCATGGGCAAAATAAGTGAAGGGGGGAAATTAGTGAAGATGTTGTCTTGATCTGGGTGATGGTTACATCAGTGTATACATGTCAAAATTCTTCAAGCTGTACACTAAGATTTGTGCATTTTAGTATGTGTTCCTCCGTGAAAATAAAAGAAAAAATTTAAAAAAAAGAAAAGGTGCCAAAGAAGACATCATATATACCAAATGTGGAGAATGAGGAGTTAAAATGTAATACTGTTAGCATGGATTCGAATTTAAGTGACCATCAAGTAAACACAGATGGCTGCATATGTAAGATATGATATATAAACTACACGGTATCACAAACAAAAACCTAAAATAGATACGCGAAAAAATGTAGAGTAAGGAGTCTAACCATTACACTAAGGAAATTCATCTTGAAAAAGGGAAGAGAGCAAGTGAATCAGAAAGGATCAGAGAATGATAAAAATGACCAGAAAACATTTAACAAAATGGCCATAAATACATGACTATCAACAATTGCTTTAAACATGAATGGACTAAATGCTCCAATTGAAAGACATAGGGTGACTGAATGGATTAAAAAAAAAGACCTATAAGAGATTGTCAACAAGACTCACTTTGGACCTTAGACATACAAACTGAAACTAAAGGGATGGAAAAAGATACTGCATGGGAATAGAAATGCAAAAAAAAGTTGGAGTAGCAGAATTTACATCAGTCAAAATAGCCTTTGAACAAAGTTGGTAACAAGAGACAAGGAAGGATGTTATGTAATGATTAAGGGCTCAATCCAGCAAGAAGATGTAACAATTAGAAATATTTATGCACATACCAGAGGACCACCTAAATACATAAAGTGAATATTAACAGACATAAGGGGAGAAACTGACAGTAACACAGTAATATAAAAGAACTTTAACACCTAACTTACATCAATGGATAGATCATCCAAAAAGAAAATCAATAAAGAACCAGTGGCTTTGAATGACATATTAGTCCAAATGGTCATAATAGATACATGCAGAACATTACATCCAAAAAGAACAGAATACTTTCTTTTCAATGCACACAGAAAATTCTACAAATTTATCACATTAGGCCTCAAAACAAGTCTCAATAAATTTAATATTGATATTATACCAAGCATCTTTTCCATATACAACAGTATGAAACTAGAAATAAGTTACAAGAGAAAAACTGGAAAAAAAATACATGTGGATGCTAAATAGCATGCTATTACACAATCAATGGGTCAAAGAAGATATCAAAAATGTTCTTAGAGGATAGTAAAAATAAAATAGAGACACAACAATCCAAAGTGTTTGGGATGCAGCAAACACAGTTCTAAGAGGGAAGTTTGTAGCATTACAGGCCTACTTCAAGAAACAAAATTTCAATCTAACCCTATGCTTAAAGAATCTAGAAAAAGAAGAACAAAGCCTCAAGTTAGTAGAGAGAAAGAAATAATAAAGTTCAAAGTGGAAATAGACAAAACAGAGACTAGGAAACTCCTGTAAAACAGATCAGTGAAACTGAGAGCTGGTTCTTTGAAAAGATTAATAAACTTGATAAACCTTTAGTATATTCATAAAGAAAAAAGGAAAGAGGACTCAAATAAAATCAGAAGTGAAAAAGGAGAAGTTACAGCTGACACCATAGAAATTTGGTGGTAAAAGATTACTATGAAAAATTACATGCCAAAATATTTGCTAGCTTAGAAGAAATGGACAAATTCCTAGAAACACACTGTCTCCCAAGACTGAATAAGAAAGAAGTAGAAAATATGAACACAAACACTAGTAACAAAATTGAAGAAATAAGTAATACTCCCAACAAACAAAATTCCAGAACCAGATGACTCCACAGGAGAATTCTATTAAACATTTCAAAAGGAGTTAATACCTATCTTCAAACTATTCCAAAAAATGGAAAAGAAGGAAAGCTTCCTTATTCATTCTTTGAGGTCAGCATCACCTTATGTCAGAACCAAAGACATAACAAGAAAAGATAATTACAGACCAATATGCCAGATGAATGTAGGTGCAAAAATCCTTAACAAAATATTAGCAAACTGAATTAAAATATACATGAAAAGCATCATTCACCACAAGTATGTGATATTTATTCCAGGGATGCAAGGATCGCTCAACAACCACAGATCAATCAATGTGATATATCATATTAACAAAAGGAAGGATAAAAACATTACACTAATATCAATAGATGCTGAAAAACATTTGATAAAATTCAGCATCCATTCATAAAAAAAACTCTGAACAAAGTGTGTATATGGAGAACATATCTCAACATAATAAAGGTCACATGTGACAATTCCACAGCTAACAACACACTTAATGATAAAAAGCTGATAGCTTTTCCTCTAAGATCAAGTACAAGACTAAGATGTCCACTCTTACCACTTTTATTCAACAGAGGACTGAAAGTTCTAGCCACAGCAATCAGACAAGAAAAAGAAAAGGTATCCAAATTTGTAAGGAAGAAGTAATATTATCACTATTTGGAGATGATATGATATTATATATAGGAAACCCTAAATACTTCACCAAAAAATCTATTTGAATTAATAAATGAATGCAGTAAAATCACAGCATACAAACTCAATATACGAAATCTGTTGCTTTTCTATATAGAAAAAAATGAACTAACAGAAAGAGAAATTAAGAAATCAAACCCATCTACCATTGCATCAGAAAGAATAAAATACCTAGGAATAAATTTAACCAAGGAGGTGGAAGACCTGTATTCTAAAAACTGTAAGACATTGATGGAAGAACTGAAGAAGACACAAATACATGGAAAGCTATTCTATGCTCCTGGATAGATCAAATTAATATTGTTAAAATGGCCATACTGACCAAGGAAATCCACACATTCAGTGCAATCTTTGTCAAGATACCAATGGCATTTTTCATGGAACTGGAGCAAATTTGCTAAAATTTGTATGGAGCTATAGAAACTCTGAATAGCCAAAGCAATCTTGTGGATGAAGGACAATGCTGATTCCAAACTATATTACAAAGCTACAGTAATTAAAACAGTATGATACTGGCACAAGAACAGATGCAAAGATCAATGGAACAGACTAAAGATCCCAGAAATAAACCCATGCCTATATGGTCAATTGATCTATGACAAAGGAAGCAAGCATATACAAAAGGGAAAAGATTGTCTTTTCAATAAATGGTGCTAGGAAAACTGGAGAGCTACATGTAAAAGAATGAAACTGGATGATTATCTTATACCATACAGAAAAATAAACTCAAAATGGATTAAAGACCTAAATAAAAGACATGAAACCATAAAATTCACTCTGGAACATCAGCATTGGTGATGTTTTTCTGATTACATCTCCCCAGGCAAGGGAACTCAAAGCAGAAAAAAAAAGTGGAATTGCATCAAAGTAAAAAGCTTTTGCACAGCAAAGGAGACTGTCAATGAAATGGAAAGGCAACCTACCACATGGGAAAATATATCTGCAAATGATACATCCATTAAGGAGCTAACATAAAAAATATTTAGACAACTCAACACCAATAAAACAAGTAATATGATCAAAAAATGGGCAGAGAAACTGAATAGACATTTTTCTGAAGAAGATATACAGATGGCTAACAGATACAGGAGAAGATACTCAACATTACTGGTCATCAGGGAAATGCAAATCAAAGCCACAATGAGATATCACCTCACATTATATCAACAAGACAAAAAATAACAAATGTTGGGAAGATGTAGAGAAAAGAGAACCTTAGTACACTGCTGGTGGGATTGTAAGTTGGTGCAGCCACTCTGGAAAGCAGTATGTCAAAAAACTAGAAATTTAAATACCATATGACCCAGCATTTCCACTTCTGAGAATTTACCCAAAGAAAATAAAATTACTAATTTGAAAAGATCTATGCACTCCTATGTTTATTGAAGCATTATTTACAATATCCAAATATGCAATCAACTGAAATGTCCATCAGTAGGTAAATGGATAATGAAGATGTGGCACATATATACAGTGGAATATTACTTTGCCTTAAAAAGAATGAAATCTTGCAATTTTCCACAGCATGAATGTACCTAAAGGGTATTATGCTACATGAAATAGGTCTGACAGAGAAAGACAAATACCATATGATTTCATTTATATGTGGATCTAAAAACAAAACAAATTGAGGGATAAAAACAGAAGTAGACTCATAGACACAGAGAAGAGATGGTGGCTGCCATAGAGGAGATGGGTGCTGCAATGGGCAAATAGGTGAAAAAGAAAAAAGTTAGCAAGAATGTTTGGTATCTTGATCTGAGTGATGGTTATATGAATGTATACACATGTCAAAATTCACTGAGCTGTATATTAAGACTTGTATAATGTCTACTATACTAATGACTGCTGCTATCCACAAAATTTATACTAAGACTTGTGCATTTTACTGTATGTATCAATATAAAAATTAAGAAAACATTAAAAACACACATTGTTCAGCTACTCTGATATTTCTTGGAATTTTCCAGATAGCAAAGCCATACCTGAGAAGAATGTTGCAACTAACATCCAAAGTATACATTACTACCCACTTTGCCTGGCATGCTTAGAGTAGTGAACCAGGTTAGTAACAGACATTGAGGTAAAAATTGTCTAAACTAAAATAAACTGTATACCATGTAATTTTTAGTAGACTATTTGTTTTTCAATAACTCTAGTATTTACATTGCAGAAAACATTTTATGTAAGGTTAAGATGAAAGGTAATGTATATGGTAAATTTCTTATATAGTTGATACAAAGATAATTTGTTTAACAGCTACTAGCTGGCCTGGGAGATTATAGGGGTAAGTAGTAAGGTTGATTATCTGTTCTATTGTTGCATTATCCAAAGTCACAAACACAAGAGGACAATTTCCTTTTTTTAAAAATAATCTCAGATTTCTATCTTTGACAAACTTGTCACAAATAAATCTTGAAGTGGAGTAATAAAATTCCTGCACTTTTTTGAGCTTAAATAACTGAATGGGGCCAACATTTCATGTCTAGAACAGTAGACTAAATTTAATTCAATTTTAAGGGGAATGAAAAAGATTACAAAGGTAATGGAAATATACTACCCCATCAATACAAGGTGAGTAAAGCCAAGAAGGTCGAATGGTGGGGAAAAAGACTTTAGAAGTAAAGGAAATTAGAAGAGATAATTGCCTGTCTACTGTATGGGAAGTAAGGTAAACCATTTGGAATGAAGATCACTTTTAAAAAAAAGGCTTCAACAGTACTTTTGCAGTGGACTTAAGTAGACTTAAGCAAATCTCAGCATTTCTGCATTTTTAATTTTCAGGCTGTTTAATCTGGTATTGATGATTGCTGCTGTTTACAAAGTTTATTCTGATGTATGTGGTTGCATATTAAAATATCAAACGGAAAATGGGTAAGTACAACTGGTGTATGGAAATAAAATGATGGTAGGATAGATAATAACTACATTTTGACTTTTTTTTAAAGACATTTTGATATAATATTGATACTGAGTTCACTAGAATGAAGCATGAGCACACCACATTTTTGAGGTAAGGCAAATTTGTTTCTCCTTAGGCCAGAACACAGATTTATTTTAGGTCAGAGGATAAAAACTTCTAGCCATATTCATTCTGATTCAACCATCATAGGATAAGCAGTTTCTCTCCATCTTGTTGCTTATTTGCTCAATAATTCATCATCTGGGAAAACAAGTATGGAATCATTAACAGGAGATAACATAGGGGCACATTTAGCCTATGAAGAGCCAAACTATGCCAAAGGAAGTATCACTGAAAGAATAGTGCTTTCATGTGAATGTGGATTTACAGATAAATTGACATGTCACTAAAAATACGTTATAATTGTAAAAAATAGAAATGAGGTGATTTATTTATATCAAAGTTAGTGGAACAAAGAAACTCACAGTCTAAAGTGAAATAATTTTTTTTCAGCAAAGATATTTGATACTTGAATTACCATTTATACATACATGTGTATGTATACATTTACATATATATATATACATATTCTTTAATGTTTGAGAATACATGTAAAGGCTAAATGAATCATAGTATCACTGTCCAACTGAATCATATATTACAAAAATAAAACAATGTAACAACATCCACAGGCATAAGTAAAGCGTGCACACACCACACACACACACATTACAAATCAAATACCTTCATATGTAATATAAAATAATTGTATTTCATAACCATGAATCACAGATACATTAATTCAAACTTTCACTTCTTTGCCATTTTGTGTGTAACAACAACACTAACAAGTCCAAGTAGAAAACATTAATAACCATGAATTCTGAGAGCAAAGGAGCAATTCCAATAAATTCAAATATCTCTGGAACTCTGTAATAACAGAAATAGCACCTAGGTACACAACATATGAGCAACAGTCAGTGTCATTTGTTAAGAGGTATCAGATGGAATCAACATTGGTTGGTTCCAAAGGAAACAGGACATTTTTATTCATATAAGGAAAAAACTTCCTCGGAGAAGCTATAATTCCTTACATGTTTGTTGAGAATTTCATATACTCTCTTGATGTCTACACATGCTGCAATCTGTACTAGATCATAGATGGCAGTGGTAAATTGAACTGAGAACTGAGACATATAATAATCTTGCTTCAACTAAGTGAGTACACTAGCTTGTTTGTGCTTGTGCCAGTGGGGAGATTTTCTGATATCTTTCGAGTCATGCCTATTGGTACATTAAGATTTCCCACACTTAGCATGAACATCCCCATCTCAGCACATGCCCTTTCCTATTAGGATATCAACTTCAAAAGGCATAAATAGTAAATGCCAAGATGCAAGGGCAGGATCACAAAGAATAGTGTTCTATATATATAAAACATGTAGACCATGTGCCAATAGCTGTGATCAATGTTTCAGAAATGTTATTTTCTTTACTAACAGCCCAATTTGAAACTATTCTATAAATGAGAAAACTGAGGCAGAGAGACATTACATAATTCATCCAAGGTCACCTGAGTTCACCCAGCTAGCCAGGGGTAATTTTAGGATTTGAACTTTGACCACAGGACTTAGAGACACTACATTATACAGCCCTTTATTTCATTAATTTGGAAGAAATCTATTTGAATAACTAATGATGTTTGATGCAAATGACATTTCACATCCAAAATTAATCATTCATGGAGTTGAAAAGGAGATCCCCAAATTCATCCTAATCCCTCATTGCACACATACTAAAGCCTAGTATATCCGGCAAATATTTGGTACTTGTTATATACTTGCTGAATCAACAACTGAAAGAATATCCAGATCAACTGAGACAGGAAGATGTCATCATCTAAGACTATTTTGTGCCATAATGGCTTTGTTTCAAGTTGATAACAACTACTTTTGACGCTTCAATTTCTCAATCATTACAAATATCATAGGCATTAGGAGTATTATAATTGGTCTGTTCCACAATATCCATTAGATTGGGAGTTGATCAGAAAGAGATAATACCTCAATTTGGATAGAGTACTATTCATTTTTAAAGGAGAAAGAGAAAATGTTGACCTCAGCAAACAAAACACAAATGAAAAGCAATTGTGCTTGATCTGAAAGTAGGTGCTGTAAAACCACCTGTTGATTGATGTCTTGGATCAGTGAATTATAGTAGATTAAGTTTTCTTTCTGTAATTCTGACACTTTGTAAATCATTCCTTAAACCAAACCTATTCTTGGAATAATCTTCAATTGTGGTTTCATTGTGTTCTATTTCATAACCAAAGGTTCTTCTTAATTGTGGAAACCAAGTCAATAAGCAAATATTTAAATATAAGCTATGTGGTCAAAACCTATTGATTGATGTGAGATCAGACTGCAGCAACATTTGGAGAATTAATGAAATGATAGTGACGAGAGAGAGAAGTGCGAATAGAGAAGTCATCTAAAATGTCTGTAACTTCGGTAACATCTTTGGAAAACTGCTAAGAGGATTCCTCTAAGGAAAAGGCTAATTATTTCAGATAGCTTGTCTGTAAAGTCACAGGTCTGTAATCTTTTGTCAAGATGTATAACTTTTAGAAAAGAGTCAAAAAGAGCTGTGGATGAGTGGGAACGTGCTGGCTCCCCTGGAGAAAATGGCTGGGTTCCAAATGATGGCCTATCCTGGAGGATGACTGAGGAGGCCCATTGCTGAGACAGAACAAACCACAGGTTTCATCTCTAACATACTGAGTGAAAAGTCCAGGGAAAAGCCTTTGTTCATGATTTTCTCATTAATATTCTATTTAAGAATGTCAGAAGTGTCCTGACTACTCATGGAAAGATTTTTCAAGATGAAAACCTTAATACCCTTAACATTATTTGTGTAAATAATACTCAACACCTAATCCTTGAAAAGTGGATTTATCCCAGGAATTTGAATTGTTGTTTATCTATTTCAGCAGGAAAACAGAACAAAATGAAACACTAATAAATCGATTTTTCTCTGCAAAAATTTTCATTTGCTACATTAAATAAAGTTAAAAAATAGCTATTTGGAAAATAAAATGAAATATTTGAGTTTTTGCCTATAAAGTATTTTAGATAAACAATATCTTCAAAGGTTTCCATCATCTAATTTTCACCTGAAGATTTCAAATCATACAAAGTCCAGGAAGTCTGGCAGTAAAGGATAGCAGAAGCATAGGAATTTGAGATATATTAGATTTAGCACCTGGAAAACTGCTCACTTTTAAAATAAAATATTTCTATTTTAAAAATGGTTCTCTCCTCTGAATATACCTGAATGCCCTTCTTCCTTCTGATGGCTGTTTCAGCTTTCTCAAATCTATATCTGACCTTCAATTTCCACTTTGTTTCCATAGTTGTTCTATATTTTTATTTTTGCTGTCTCCCTCTTCATTACTTTCATTGCATGCCTATATCCTCTCACATGGAGAGCACAAAATTTGAGAATAAATAGAAAACATAATGAAGAAATCCATTTAAAAAAGAGAAAAGTTGCATTTGAGTTTACACAAAGAAAGGCAAATTTATAGATAGAATAGTGTGTCTCAGCCTCTTTTATTCACATGCCCCTTAAATATACATAAAATCACAGCCTTTCTTTCTTATTTTTTATTAAGCTATGATTGATATACACTCTTACGAAGGTTTCACATGAAAAAACAATGTGGTTACTACATTTACCCATATTATCAAGTCCCCACCCCATACCCCAATGCAGTCACTGTCCATCAGTGCAGCAAGATGCCAGAGATCCACTATGTTCCTTCTCTGTGCTACACTATTCTCCCCGTGATCCCCCACACCATGTGTACTAAACATACTACCCCTCAGTCCCCTTCTCCCTCCCTCCCCACCTGCCCTCCCACACCCCTCCCCTTTGGTAACCACTAGTTCATTCTTGGAGTCTCTGAGTCTACTGCTATTTTGTTCCTTCAGTTTTGCACAAGCCTTTCTTAATGTTATTTAACATTTCAGAATACATTTTATGTTGTATAATGAAAACAAATCCTATTATAAAACTAATTTTATGTTGAGTATGTTTTTTCCAACTACCCAAGACTTCCTTCAAAACTTTTCCTTAATTTGCTATGTCACTGCAAGGACTCATGATGCCCTTCCTCTTGGTAGAAGCACATCACCAAATTTTACAAACCATGGAGCAGAAGAATTCTTTTCCATATGTGGGTCCATGAACTACAGTTTAGAAACCCCCTTGCTGACATTTGGGATGAGGACTTGAAATGGAAATTCAAGAGTTGTGAATCAGAACATCATATCTGTAGGAGAATTTTACAAAACTGGGGCAAACTGAAGCCACGTCTACAGGCAAGTAGTCGGCTCAATCATCACAGCTCATATGAAGTCTAAGGGACCAAAATGAAATATTTACATAGCAGCTCTATTTGCCAGGTACTCCCTCTAGCACCTATGAACCTGTTGTACAAATACAGAACAGGTAAGGAGAAAAATGTGAGAAGAGCCAAACAAAACACTACCCCTGCTACCACCCCAAATAAGGCAGAGGCTTTTGTTTTGTTTTCCTTTTCCACTCTCCCACTTTTGGTAGTACTGCAACAAAAGCATCTGAGAACTTGCGCATGTCCAGGATGCCAACTCAAAGTGTCAGACATGGGCCAGGACTGGGAGTGCCACGTACATGGTCTCTATGCTTAGACTAAGTTAGATTATATGACAGGGATACATTCTTTCCATAGGAATGTGGAGGACTGGGGAAGGACCCTCACAAATGCGAAGAGTGGGGAAGGACCCTGGGCTCAGAATCTATGAACTGATGAAGAATTTCTACTTTTCACTATGAGACAGATGCTTGTCTTTAAGTAGACTGGCTGACTCTAAATCTCAAAAGTTCAACACAGGAAAGAAGTATTTCCAGCATAGGATTGGATTTAAAGACCTGAAGTTAAGCAATGCAAATGGAGAAGAGGCAAACTGGGAAACCAAATTCAAGCTTGGGAAACTGGAAATAGCAAGTGAAAGTAATTCAGGCATAAGAGTTACCTGAAAAAACAAAGTCCCCGACATGGTCTAGGCTGAATCAAATGACAGGATCTAATAGGTTCATGGGTGTGGTAGCCTGATAATCCTTTCCAAAGATGTCCATGCCCTAACCCCAGGATCTGTCAGTATGTTACCCTACCTGGAAAAAGGTGTATTGAAGATGTGACCAAAACCAGGATTTTGAGATGGGGAGGTTTTCCTGGATTATTTTAGGCTCAGTGTAATTGCAAGGGTACTTATAAGAAGGAGGAAGAAGGTCCAAAGTCAGAGGAAATGATGTGACTGTGGATGCAAAGGGAGAGAAAGTGATGATAGAAGCAGAGGTCAGAAGGATGCGAGGCAATAAGCCGAGGACCATGGGGATCCTCTAGAAGATAGAAAAGATAAATGAATAGATTCTTCCCTAGTTCTTCCAGAAGGAATGCAGCCCTGCCAAACCACTTTAGATTTCTGATCTCCAATGGGGAAAGATCATACATTTGTGTTGCTTTAGAGGCTCTTTGTTTTTGGTAATTTATTACAGCAGCAGTTGGAAACTAATACAATAGGAATGGTGTGATATGAGTCAGAGACCCAGGCATGGAGACACAACATAATAATGGTTAGAAATCACACATTTATGTAGAGGTAATAAGAAGATAAAAACCTAAGTACAATAGGGTCTGGACAGTAGGTCCAAGGAAAAATCAATAAAAATCCTCTGTTCTTATATTTGTGGCAGAAACTGCCTATATTTTTCCCTTCCCATGGATAATACAAGGCTAAGACAATAGATAATCCTGAATGTAGGTAAAGTTTATGGGTCTAGAAGATAGGCAAAACAATAACATGATCCAATAAAACACTAGCGTACAACAAGAAAGAATATCATCAGTGCCCTCCACATTCATCCTTAAAAGTTCAGGGTGCATCAAGTCCAGTATTGCTGCTTTTCATGTCATCTGCTATAAATCATCCATTAATTTATGAATGAAAAAGATTGTTTTACTTTCTTCCTGAAAGGGACAAAATGACTCACTGTTCCTGCTCAGTCACTTTTCTTCTACCTTGAGCAGCTATTTTTTCAGGTAAGTTTTGATTAAGTGCCCCTTCATTATTCATTTTATATCTGAATAATTTAGCAAGAACACTGTCTTACATAGCTTCACTTCAGGGTGCTGGCATGTATCACTTTCAGTAAGGACTCACTACCACTCTAATAGCCCTCATGTAAATAATTAAACACAGCCAGGGCACTGTCACCCTGTTATTCTAAGTCTAGAGAGAAAAGCAAATAGAATTTTCTTATACAAAAGTGCTGTTTGTTCTGTAATCCTGGCATACTCCAAGAATAACTTCTAACTCACCCCAGAGATAAGTATTTCTGAAGTTCTCCACTTACAGTTAAGGTACTTGTAATGCCCCACTAGAAAAAAAAGAAAGGCAGAAGGAAGAATTGTCGGAGAGTGAGACCCCTGAGATAAATTATACAGTCTTGTCTGATTTCTATCCTTTTAACGTTCTGACTGAAAATGAAGCATCTTTCAGACCTCTACAATGGGGTTAGCCCGGATTGGGAAATACACTCTACCTGTGCTGTGACTCATGCTTCTCCCACCTGTGATGAACAGTCCTGATCAATCAGAGTACAGTTCTTTTCTAAATCTATCACCATTCAGTTTTCCCCTAAAGTTGGTAGCAGCCTTACAATTTTCATTATAGCAAACTAGACAGCTATTATCATAATGCCCACTCCAGAGGTAGTCCATTTTACTTGGCATTGGATTTTTCTCCACATTGAAAACTAAAACTGATCTGCAACCTTAGAAAGTGGGAAGCTATGTGTCAGGTGTTCTCAAGAACAACCATTTTTGTGTCTGACTTTGGGGTGACTTTGTGCTCACATTTCTCAGGTAGCTTTTAATTGTATTATTTGAGGGCTGTCTCTGAATTCCATTGTGGGATATCAGTGAAAACCCATCTCCCATTTTGTATCTACTGTTGGTAAAGGACCACTATTAACCAACCTGTTGAAACTGCTCTTTGCTTCTTCATTAGACTACCTTTACTGACCTTAGAAGCTCTGTCATCTCTAGCCTCAGACTTCATAAGAACTGAGCTTATAGTAGCAATGTTTTTCTATCTATAATTCTCCCTGATCCCCCAGCAGAACCTGGATAGTTCTCAGACCTATTTATAATCTTTCAGTTCCTCCCAAACTCCCACCCAGCTCAGGCTTGTATTTCCTAAGTGTTTGATGGTGCCACTATGGATGGTAGATCACATGGATGATCTTTTCATCAGTGCACGTCATTGACAGAGCTCAGGTAACAGATAATTGCTCTGTGATTCCAAGTTGTCCTGGTGATGTCAGAGGGAAGAGGACAAGAATGAAAAGAAGATGAACAGCAGTGGCACTTATCAGTGTGTAGAAGAATCTTGAATCTATGAGCCAAAGGCCATCTTGCCTGAGTAAGAGGTGTCTCAGAGGCTCTCTCTTGAGTTTTCTCCAATATTCTGTAGTTGCTCTGATGATTAATCACAGATATATGTGAAGGTGTTACTGAATAGCAAGCAGTCATTTTGTATTTTATTCCCTTAAGAACATGAAGTTCAATGCTACATAGAAACATTTCATTATTTGAATGACAGTTAGTTGAGGTATGTGCTTTGATGGACTTTAACTCCTTTTTTGCGTCAAGTAAACTTAGCAAGTCAAATGGAATTTTCCAGATTTAAAGGCCACTGACATCTGTTTATTTATAGGACAAAAGATAACCTTCACTCTAGCTTACATGGAACATCTTTATTTGATGTTGATAGTAGCCAAGGAGCAGTTGGCTATGAAAGGTGGTTCCTGTCATATGCTTTGAAGTTTCAGATTGCTGTTTCATCACACCTGTTACGGCAATTTTCAAGGATAAGGAATCTTAACGATGAAAACTAATTTTTAGGACCATCTGCCTTAAATTATTTTTAAACAAGTTTTGTCATATTTAAAGAAAGCTTGCATGCATAAATACATGTATATTGATATATGTAAAAATATACAGACAGTCCTTGCTTTACATGTTTTAATATGTATGAATTTCAGTTACCACAATTGAGTGAAATAACACCAGTCTCTCAACAGTATAGTCCAAATTTCGGTAATCAAAGTATATTAACTAGTAGTAATTACATAAACTACAAACTTCACTGCTGGCTTTTGAGTCCACAAATCACAGATCATTTTGTGAATAACAGACATACATCATGATCAGTGACTAATTACATCACCTCTTTCAAGATTTGTCAATAATTATTTACTGCACATTTGTTATTTAGTTCATACAGAGATATCAAAATGTGTAGTTGGGTTGCCTCCTTCCCTCCAGTGATAAATCCACTGAAATTTTACAAAAATGGGTAATCAGTAGAGGGTATTAGCCAACAAAGATGAAAGGGCAAATAAATGAAAAGTAATGCTGAAAGTGAAATTCAAGCAGAACATAAATGGATTTGGGGAAGAAACACACTGACTACGGATATGTTAATACTGCTATTATTCTAGAGATTGCTAGAGGAAATCAGTGAATGCAGACTTATCAATTGTCACTTACTAATCGACAGTAATTGAACATAGTTGTGGTGAGAAGGATGGAGATATCCTAGAGGAAGTAACATTGGCAAAAATCTTCCCAGGGAAACAACTCCCAGGGATATTTCACATTGACTACACAAAGGTTGAAGTGTTCGAAGTTGAGCCCAACTCAGAAAGGAACTTAATAATTTACCAAGTTATAGAAAAGATGCTTGTTCTGTTCTGCCATTATGTAATGAGAAGTCAAGTACTGTTCAAACAATCCTTGATAGTTCATTTCTTTTTAAAAAGAAATATGTCACTCAAATTCTCAATGTTTCTAATTTTTAAAATAACAATATTCTAATTAAATACTAGTTTTACTGTTTTTTATTTCCTGCATATTTATAATCACCAGTAAGAGAATGTTTGATGTTTGGAGAAAAAAGTTACAAAGGTCAGAGGATATTTGTAATTTTTCTAGTTGATTCTTCAGATCAATTTGCACAGTTTCAGCTTTCATGCTCATGTCGTAGTCCTGCACTCCCAAGCTAAAAGCAAGGGCTACTTCTGGTTATACTATAATGTATGTATTCACTTGGAAATCAGATCATTTAGGCAGGTTTGGTTAAAGGATGCTCAAATCTGGAATTGGTAGTAAGATAACTGTGTATTATTAAAAAGTAAACAGATTTCAAAATATTATGTTGTGAAGGGCAGAAGTAAGACAGGAATGGCAGAAACTATTTAACCCATTTAAACCATTTTAAAAAGAGTGAATTAGCCTAAAGTGTGACTGAGGAATTGTTAAAAAGGTTGGATAGAGTAGGAGCTAGGACCCTAGTAATGAAACCCTGTTTATGGATATGTGGAGTTAAGGAGAGACAGATTCTTCTATAAACTGCCCTTGGGCCCTCATTCTTCCCTATGTTTGATAGCATCTGAGGAAAGAAGAGCATCACACGGGAAACATCTCTGTCCTGCACATACACACACATGTGCAGGTGTACTTGTGCAAAGACTTGTAATATTACTGACCTAACTTCAGGCTCTGTGTAATGAATGAGTTTGATCCACCTGGATGCCTTAAAACCAATATATTGATTTTCTGTTTTTATTTATTTAATGGGAAAATTAGTTACGGATTTGGAAATGCAAAGTTAGTAAGAAAGATATTTTAAACATGTTTGGATGAATGAAGTTCTGAAAAATTAACTTGTAATCACACCCATAGTGAATGAATTAGTATTATCTCCTAATCTTTTGTGCAGCTTCATCTATTTGTCCTCCCTTTACTACACAGTAAAAAATGAGACAAGGTCTACCTTTGTTTTGTGAATTGCATTATGTTGAGTAATTGTTGAGGGTTTTTTGAAAACTAATTTATGATGCACTCTGAATAATTTTCTATGTGCATCCAAGGGAGTAATCAATATACTTTTCTTTTAAATTGAAAGCTATGTTCAGCTACTCCCACAGTTCTATGATTTCCAATTTTATTTCTGAATTCAAATAAGGAGCAAAATCTTATAAATGGACACAATGTGCGGAATAATAAATGACCTGCTAGAGAAGAATGTTGTTTGTCATAGAAATTCTATTTCTCATGGTTTGGAGGTGAAGCAGCCTGTGGTTATCACTCCCACCTACCTTTTCAGAATCACCTACCTGATTTATTCTCTGAAGCAAGTGGTGTAATGAGGTAACTTGTGGGTAAATTGCTCTCTTGCTAAGGCAGCTGCCAGTAGGTACTGGAGGGCAAAGTACCTGCCTCTGGAATGTCAGCACAATAAAGACACCATAGTTAATACTCATTCCAAGGGGACTCATGCTTTCTCACTGTTCATTCTAAGCCTGTTGGTGTAGAAGATATTGCTTCTGACTTGATCTGTGACCTTCAAGTCAGGCACTATCTGACTCTGAGTCTCATTTACTTCACCAGTAAAATAAATGCTTGATATTTTTCACCTCTAAAGTAAACCATTCTCTCATTCTTAATTCCATTCAGGTCATATATACACATGAATGAGGGTGTATATGCTTACATATATTTACATATATACATACACATACATTCTTTTGAAGTTTACTTTTTTACTTAGCATCATTTAGGCACCAATCCATATCAATTCACAAAGGCCTTCACAGAGGCTTCAGAGTACTTTGTGTCTATGTACCTAGTTAATTCAACCAATCACCTATTTTGAACATTTAGAAAGTTATTGATCCTTTGTATTTTCAAATAGTACTGCAATAAAAACACTTGTTCCCCATAGTAACTCAAAGGTAAATTTCAAATACAAATGGTACAGAGATTTAAATGTAAAAAAATGAAAGTATACAAGCACTAGAAGAAAACAGGAGTGAATTTATCTTACTCTGGGTATAGAACAAAGCTCTAAGACTCTTCTAAACAAACATCTGCATGCTATGGGGACATCTAGGCTTTGAGGGAAATTTCAGCCTAGTGAGTTCATCAATGCAGTAGCTATTAGATGCCTGTCTTTTTCTTCACATACTTGGTGCATCTTAATTTGGGGTATCTTCTTCAACTTAGCTAAAATAGAACTAGTCACCTGCTATTTTATGTAACCACAGTGCATAAATCATCATGTGGTATAGTAGTTATTTGTACATATGATTTCCCAACTAAATCAGTGATTCCTAAAACCAAAGTGTTCATTTTCCTTTTAGATGCACACCCCCTACCATTTTCTGGTTCTATATGGCTGTGTAGATGGCCAGAAATCTGTGTTTTAGCCAGGCCTCAGGAATGCTGACATAGGTGACTTCAAGAACCACATTTTACCAAGTACATTAGGCTTTGACCTCCCAAAGAGCTAGAGCTGTGCTGTATTTATTTTTACTATAATTATCTTTCTAACACACACATAATGGCCAAGAATGTATAAGTACTCAATAAATGCTTGAGGGATAAAAATTAATTCATAATTGATTATTAGCTTCTTTAACAAGAATTACTTCAAAACATATTTAATAATGATAGTATGCCAATTAAACAAGATGACAGACAGCATGAGAAGTGAGGCAGAAACCTCTAAAAAAAAAATTCGAAAATACAGCAAATACAACTAATCCTGAAAGAGTGACACAAAAGAGGACTACAACAGAATACCTACATCTGGGGAAAAGAGAAGACCTCACAGAAAAGGGTAAATTAGGAAAGGCATGATCCAGCAGGACCCAAGACATCCTGTCACCCAGTCTCACAGGTGGGAGGAAGAGAAATGGAGTGGGGAGGGAGTAGAAGCCCAGGACTGCCAAATACCTAGTCCTGGAGATAAGCTCTGGGAGCACAAAACCACATTACATGGTACTCTGGAGATTATTGGGGTTGGAAAGCAAACACAGGTGGAATACTTGGAGAAACTGAGAATTTGGCCACTTGTGGAGAACAGGTGTTCACAACTGGCTGCTCCAGGATGAAGAAAGGCAGGCACTTTGAAAGAGTTTCCAGCACTGAGAAGGCTGCTAAAGGGGAGAGGATTACACAGAGATTGCTGCTCAGGAGAAAGGGCAGGTGGACAAAATCGACTGGGCACTCACTCCAGCAGGTTGGGAACTTCAGGAGTTTCACATGCTCTATCCCCCTCACTGGCAAAGAGCACCAAGGTGCTCCACAGCAATACACACCCTGCAGCTCCTTCCTCCTGGATTGCAAAACTGCTGACCCTGCCGTTTTGCCAGGCCAGCCAGAGGGCAGCCCCACCCATGGTAGCTACAGAGATGTAGCACAGAGGCTGCTTCCTGTGCACTTGGCTCACTGGCTCTGGCAGTGGAGGCTGGCATTGCAGCAGGAAAGCACACTTTCCTCCCAACAGGCACTGGTGCCATGAACATGTGACCCCCACCATTGATCCAGGTGCTGGGAAACTCCAGAGAGTAGAGCTTCTGGGCATTAGAGGATGCTGCTGACCCAAAGTTATTATTCCATAGTAATCATTACAAATATGAAATGGCAAAAGAACCTGGTACAAACCAAAATCCCTCAAACACCAGAAAGAGGGCTAAGTGAAACTGAAATCACCAATCTTCTTGATAAAGATTTCAAAATAAAAATCATAAACAGGCTCATGGAAAGACAGAAAAATATTCAAGATCTCAAGGAGGAATTCAAGACAGAGATAGAAAATTTGAAAAATACAGTATCTAAAATGAAACATTGAGTGGAGGGATTTAAAAGCAGATTAGATGAGGGAGAAGAGATGGTAAATAAAATAGAAATTAGAAAACAGGAATGCAAAGAAGTGAGGCAGAGAGAAAATAAAGAATCTCTAGGAATGAAAAATAATGAGGGACCTGTGTGAACAATCCAAATGGAACAATATTTATATTATAAGGGTACCAGAAGAAGAAGAAGAGAGAAAAAGGGATAGAAAGTCTCTTTCAGGAAATAATTGCTGAAAACTTTCCCATTCTTGGGTAGGAAATGGTCTCTTAGGCTGCAGAAGTGCACAGATCTCCCAAAACAAGGGACTTTAGGAAGACAACACCAAGATATATAATAATTAAAATGAAAAAGATCAAGGACAAAGACAGAGTATTAAAAATAGCCAGACAGAGAAAAAAGATCACATCCAAAGGAAAACCCATCAGGCTATCCTCAGACTTCTCAGCAGAAACCTTACAGGCCAGAAGGGAGTGGCATGGTATATTCAATGCAATTAAACAGAATGGCCTCCAACCAAGAATACTCTTCCCAGAAAGATTATCATTTATATTTGAAGCATAAATTAAACAATTTCCAGATAAGCAAAAGTTGAGGAAATTTACCACCCACAAACTATCTCTACACTTTATTTTGGAGGGACTGCTCTAGATAGAAGTGAACCTAAAGCTTAATAGCTGTCACCAGAGAAAATAAAACCACAGTAAAGGAAGGAGACCAATTAATTATTAAGCAAATGTGAAATTAAATCAACTACCCACAAAGTCAGTCAAGGGATACACAAAGAGTACAGAATATGACACATAATACATAAAGAGTGGAGGAGAAGAAAAAGAAGAGAGAAAAAAGTAAGGGGACCTTTAGATTGTGTTTGAAGTAGAATTACAAGCGAGTTAAGTTAGATAGTAAAGAAACTGTCCTTGAATCTTTGGTAACAATGAATCTAAAATCTGCAATGGCACTAAATACATATCTATCAATAATCATGCTAAATGTAAATGGACTGAATGCACCAATCAAAAGACAAAGTGTTACAGAATTGATAGATAAAAAAGACCCATCTATATAGCTCCTACAAGAAAATCACTTCAAACCCAAAGACAGACACAGAGTAAAAGTAAGGGATGGAAAATGATATTTCATGCAAATAATAGGAGAAAAAATCAGGAGTTACACTATTACATCGGACAAAATAGACTTCAAAACAAACAAAGTAAGAAGAGACAGAGAAGCACATTACAAAATGATGAAAGGTTCAGTCCAACAAGAGTATATAATTATTATAAATATATATGCACCCAATATAGGAGCACTTAAATATGTGAAACAAATACTAACAGAGTTAAAGGAGGAAACAGAATGCAATGCATGCATTTTAGGAGACACCAACACACCATTCACTCCAAAGGAGAGATCAACCATAAAGAAAACATAAACGAGACAGAGGCACCAAACAACACATTAGAACAGACTGACCTAACAGGCATCTACAGAACACTCCACCTAAAAGCAGCAGGATACACATTCTTCTCAAGTGCACATGGAAGATTTTCCAGAATAGGTGACATGTGAGGCTACAAAAAGAGCCTCAGCAAATTCAGGAGGATTGAAATTGTAACAACCAGCTTCTCAGACCACAAAGGTATCAAACTAGAAATAAATTAGGAAAAGAAAACTAAAAAGCCCACAAACACATGGAGGGCTTAACAACATGCTCCTAAATAATCAATGGATCAGTGACAAAATAAAAACAGAGATCAATAAATATATGGAGACAAATGAAAACAACAACTCAACAAACCCAAACCTCTGGGATGCAGCAAAGGCAGTTCTAAGAGAAAGTATACTGCAATACAGGCTTACCTCAAGAAAGAAGAACAATCCCAAATGAACAGTCTAAACTCACAATTAATGAAACTAGAAAAAGAACAAATGAGGCTCAAAGTCAGTAGAAGGAGGGACATAATAAAGATCAGAGCAGAAATACATAAAATTGAGAAGAATAAAATAATAGGAAGAATCTGTGAAACCAGGAGCTGGTTTTTAGAAAAAATAAAACAGATAAACTCCTAACTGACTTATCAAGGAAAAAAGACAGTACACACACAAAAATATAATCAGAAATAAGAAAGGAAAAATCACTATAGTCACCACAGAAATACAAAGAATTATTAGAGAATGCTATGAAAAATTATATACTAACAAATTGGATAACCTAGAATAAATGGACAACTTTCTAGAAAAATACAACCTTCCAAGACTGACCTAGGAAGAAACATAAAATCTGAGCAGACCAATACCAGCAATGAAATCGAATTGGTCATCAAAAAACTACCTAAGACTAAAATGCCTGGACCAGATGGCTTCACCGCTGAATGTTATCAAACATTTAAAGAAGACCAAATACCCATCCTCCTTAAAGTTTTCCAAAAAGTAGGGAGGGAATACCTCCAAACTTTGTGAAGCCAGCATCACTCTAATAGCAAAACCAGGCAAAGACACCACAAAAAAGAAAATTACAGACCAATACCCGGATGAACATAGATACAAAAATATTCAACAAAATATTAGCAAAATGAATTCAAAAATACATAGAAAGATCATCCATCATGATCAAGTAGGATTTATTCCAGGGATGTAAGGATGGTACAATATTAAAAAATCCATCAACATTATACATCATATCAACAAAAAGAAGGACAAGAATCGCACAAATATCTCAATAGATGCTGAAAATCATTTGACAAAATTCAACCTTTATTCATGATAACAACTCTCAACAAAATGGGTAGAGAGGGCAAGTACCTCAACATAATAAAGGCTGTATATGACAAATCCACAGCAAACATCATACTTAGCAGTGAAGAGCTGAAAGCTTTTTCTCCAAGATTGGGAACAGGACAAGGATGCCCACTTTCCCCACTTTTATTTAACATAGTTCTGTAGGTCCTATTCACGGCAATCAGACTACCAAAAGAAATAAAAGGCATCCAGATTGGTAAGGAAGAAGTTAAATGGTCACTGTTTTCAGATGACGTGATATTGTACATAAAAAATCCTAAAGAATCCATCCCCAAATTATTAAAACTAATAACTGAATTCAGCAAAGTTGCAGGATACAAAATTAATACAGAGAAATCTTTTGCATTCCTATATACTAATGATGAATTAACTGAAAGAGAAATCAGGAAATAATTACATTCACAACTGCATCAAAAAGAATAAAATACCTAGGAATAAACTCAACCAAGGAGTTGAAAGGCCTATACCCTGAAAACCACCAATAAAGGGAAATCCATCCTGTGCTCATAGATAGGAAGAATTAATATTGTCAAAATGGCCATCCTGCCTAAAGCCATCTACAGATTCAATGCAA
This sequence comes from Manis pentadactyla, assembly GCF_030020395.1. Taxonomy (NCBI): domain Eukaryota; kingdom Metazoa; phylum Chordata; class Mammalia; order Pholidota; family Manidae; genus Manis; species Manis pentadactyla. The sequence goes on along the minus strand of NC_080020.1, from coordinate 208,379,592 downwards.
TCCCTACCAAAATACCAACAGTATTCTTCAACAGACTAGAGCAAATAGTTCTAAAATTCATATGGAACCACAAAAGACCCTGAATAGCCGAAGCAATCCTGAGAAGGAAGAATCAAGCTGAGGGGATTATGCTCCCCAACTTTAAGCTCTACTACAAAGCCACGGTAATCAGGATAATTTGTTACTAGTACAAGAACAGATCTACAGATCAATGGAACAGAATAGAGAGCCCAAATATAAACCCAAGCAATTAATATATGAAAAAGGAGCCATGGATTTACAATAGCAAAATGACAGCCTCTTCAACAACTAGTGTTGGCAAAACTGGACAGCTACATATGAGCTAATGAAACTGGATTACTGTCTAACTCCATACACAAAAGTAAACTCAAAATGGATCAAAGACCTGAATGTAAGTCATGAAACCATAAAACTCTTAGAAGAAAACATAGGCAAAAATCTCTTGAATATCAACGTGAGCAACTTTTTCCTGAACGCATCTCCTTGAGCAAGGGAAACAAAAGCAAAAGCAAAAATGAACAAATGGGACTACATCAAACTAAAAAGCTTCTATACAGCAAAGGACACCATTAGTAGAACAAAAAGGCATCTTACAGTATAGGAGAATATATTCATAAATGACATATCTGATAAAGGGTTAACATCCAAAATATATAAAGAACTCACATGCCTCAACACCCAAAAATCAAATAACTCAATTAAAAATTGCATGGAGAATCTGAACAGACACTTCTCCTAAGAAGAAATTCAGATGGCCAACAGGCACATGAAAAGGCTCCACATCGCTAATCATCAGGGCAATGCAAATTAAAACCACAATGAGATATCACCTCACACCAGTTAGGATGTCCAACATCCAAAAGACAGACAACAACAAATGTTGGTGAGGATGTGGAGAAAGGAGAACCCTCCTATACTGTTGGTGGGAATGTAAATTAGTTCAACCACTATGGAAAGCAAAACAGAGGTTCCTCAAAACACTAAAAGTAGAAATACCATTTGACCCAGAAATTCCACTCCTAGAGATTTACCCAAAGAAAACAAGATCACAGATTCAAAAAGCCATATGCATCCCTATATTTATGGCAGCACTATATACAATAGCCAAGATACGGAAACAACCTAAGTTTCCATCAGTAGATGAATGGATAAAGAAGATGTGGTACATACATACAATGGAATATTATCCAGTCATAAGAAGAAAACAAATCCTACCATTTACAACAACATGGATGGAGCTAGAGGGTATTATGCTCAGTGAAATAAGCCAGGCAGAGAAAGACAAGTACCAAATGATTTCACTCATTTGTGGAATATAACAAGAAAGCAAACCTGAAGGAACAAAACAGCAGCAGACTCACAGACTCCAAGAAGGGACTAGTGGTTACTGAAGGGGAGGGGTTGGGGAAGGTGTGTGGGGAAGAATGGAGAAGGGGATTAAGGGGCATTATGATTGACACACATGGTGTGGTGCTTCACGGGGAAGACCTTGTAGCATAGAAAAGACAAGTAGTGATTCTGTGGTATCTTACTATGCTGATGAACAGTGACTGCAATCGGGTGGGGGGGGGCTAGATAATATGGGTGAATGAAGTAACCAACCACAATGTTTTCATGTGAAATCTTAATAATAAATAAAATTAAAAGGAAATCTATCAATTAAATAAAGCACATTGCCCTCCCTAATGTGATTAGATCTCATCCAATCAAGTGAAGACCTGAATAGAACAAAACGTTTGAGTAAGTGGGAGCTCCTCTTGCCTGACTGTTTAGCTGGGACCTCAGCCTTCTCCTGCATGCAGACAGGAACTTAAACAATTCACTTTTCTTGGTTCTCAGGACTTTGGATGAGACCTGAAACTGTACCATTGAAGCTCCAGGGTCTCCATCTTGCCACATGCAGATCTTGGGCCTTCCCTGCCAATTCCTTACAGTCAATCTCTTTCTTTCTCCTTAGATAAAGAATGAACCTATTGGCTTTGGAGAACCCTAATATACCCACAGAGGCTATTTTATTGGAGACTGACTTTAAAACAACAATAACATGAAGTAGCAAAACTGACAAATATGTGCTTCAAATTATGTTTTATTTTTTATGTTTTTACCTTTCTTTACAGCTTCATATGACTTTTCTAAAATAGATATACCAAGGATTAAATAATGTGCACTTTAATAAAAATAACTGCCTAGCAATCTCTTGCACTTTACATACAAAATCTCACTGAACTTTTATTTTTAATTTAGAAGATAGTTATAACATATATGTGGATATACTATATATACATATATTTATATATATGTAAAATAATATATATGTTTGTGGATAGATAAATAGGTAGATGATGCATTATTGTTCTCCAGAAAAACAGAACCAATAAGAGGAGATTTATTAGAGGAATTGGCTTACATGGTTATGGAAGTTGAGAAACCCCACAATCAGCCTTCTGTAAACTACAGAACAAGGAAAGGCAGTGATACAATTCAGTTGAAATCTGAAGGCCTGAGAACCAGGGGGCCTCTGAGGTTAATTTATACTGGAAACACTCTCACAGACATACCCAGAAATGTGGACATCCCATAGCTCAGTAAATTTGACACATAAAATTAACCATCAGAGATAGATAGATTTTTTTATGCTCTACATAAAATCAACACAACTCCAAGAAAGAGAAATGCTTTTATGTGAGACTAACTTTAAAAATCAATGATGTATTTACTTTTGCAAGCTTGAGGGTAAATGTATAGTGCCTACCTTTAGAATGAAGAGGAAAACATATTAAATGTACCATTTTTTGAGGGAAAAATAAAACAACATTTTTGTCTGGAAATATCAAGGAAGTAGACAAGAAAATGAATAGCAGGGAAAACAATAAATTTACTTGATGCAGCCAAATGCTGGTAGATACAGGAAGTTGTGAGGCAAGACTGACAAAATTGTGACAGCAAGAAACAAAAAAGATGTTAACTTAGAAATAAAGAAAAAAAACCAACCTCTGCTGGTCCCTTTGTAGCATGAACAACCCATAAAAGGATCTCATGCAGTGATTTCTATTACTGGCTCTGTTTTCAGAGTGGCACATGAGCCAGTGCTTATCATCCAGGCAAAGTAGAAAAGACGTGATGGAATGATTAGCCAATAAATGAGATTCATGCAAACGGCCTCTTGAAAAATTCTCAAGTCAAAATAAATAATTATTCTACATACTGGGTGAATTATTTCTAGCTAAATAATGCTTATAACCTACGTTTTGCTTCATCTATCTGTACATACATACACATGACTAAGCCAAGGCAATGTGTACAAGTGCATTCCTGATGTCCTCCTTCTTTCTGGCACGCAAGTGTTTTTTTTCCAATCCCTTCCATCCCCAACTCTCTGGCAACCACTTATCCTTTTACTGTCTCCATAGTTTTGCCTTTTCCAGATTGTCATATAGTTGAAATCATAAAGTATGTAGCCTTTTCAGATTGGCTTCTTATTTAAGTTTCCTCCATGTCTTTTCATGACTTGATAATGCAGTTCTTTTTAGAGCTGAATAATATTCAGTAGTCTGGATATACCAGTTTATTTATCTATTTACCTACTGAAGGACATGTTGGTTGCTTCCAAGTCTTGGCAATGTGCAGGATTTTGTGTTGACAAAAGTTGTAAACTCCTTTGGATAAATACTGAGGAATAGGATTGCTAGATGGTAGGTAAAAGTATGTTTAGTTTTTTAAGAAACAGTGAAACTGTCTTCCAAAGTGGCTGTACCATTTTCCATTCCCATCAGCTATGAATGAGAGGTCTTGTTGTTCTACATCCTCGTCAGCATTTAGTGTTGTCAATGTTCTGGATTTTGGCCATTGTAATAGGTGTATACAGTTATCACATCATTGGTTAATCTCATATGAACTTTTAATTCCCTTTAGCTGGTTCCATTTCATAGGGACTGGCTTTTATTTTGTTGTCAGTTGTGATAATATGCTCCTCCACAAATTTAGGTGTTGCTTGTTAAGATTTTTCATGCCCTAAAGTAATTCATATTAAAATGAGAGGTTTTTGAGAATCAAAAGCCAAGAAAAACAAGAGATCATTCTAGGAGAGTGGGGTTTAAGGCAGGCATATTGATTTTTATTTTTCAAGCAGAAGTCTCATCTCATCAGGTAGAAAGGCTGCTCACTTTGTTAACATTTCAGGACAGTTATGTACCACGGTGCTTTGAAGGAGAAAGTACAGATGTTGATATCAGACTGAGTTTGAATCCTGACAGTTTCATCTAATGGCTGCATGACCTTAATCTTTCTTAGCCTCTGTGTTCAGTGAAATATCTATCTAAATATAAATTTTTCCATGATATTGTTTTGAGATTAAATTTAAATTAGTTAATCAATTTAAACACAAAGTAAGTACCCAATTTAGTACTTGAATGATAGGTACTAAAATGGTTGTTATTATTATTGTTACTGGTTATTGAGAGGCAGTGTGTTAACATGAGGAGCAATATTTTTCATTCATATGTGTTGTTTGAGGTTTTAAATTAAGTCATGTTTGAGAAAATTTCTGTCACAGTACATGGCAGAGGTACCCACTTTTCATTTATAAGAAGTATAAAATGAGATAACTTTTGTTTTATTGAATTGGATAGTTTCTAAGTCAGTTTCTAAGAGTTGAGCTGCAATAACTCTTTTACTATATTGGTAATAGTAATATTACTAATGTATATTATTATGTATATTATTATATATGCTTTTATATTTATTATGCATATATGTTATACTATGCATTATATTATGTATGCATATATTAGTATGCATTATATTATGCATACTATATATATTATTATGACATGCTTTTATATTTATCCCTAGTTTCTTTCTTATATTTCCCCCAAATCTTTCAGTTCTATTTATTAAAAAATTCAGTAAACACAGGGAGTTCCTCTCAGCTTCTGGTGACCAGAATCAAGAATCCTGGCTGATATATGGGAGAATATATTTGTAAATGATATATTGATAAGGGGCTAACATCCAAAATATGTAAAGAACTCATATAACTCAACACCTAAAAAACAAATAATCTGATTAAAAACTGGGCAGAGGACCTGAATAAACATTTTTCCAAAGAAGATATATAGATGGCCAACAGACACACTAAACATGTTCAGCATTACTAATCATTAGGGAAATGTAAATCAAAACCACAAGGAGGTATCACCTCACACCAGTCAGAATAGCTACTATCCAAAAGAGAAGAAATAACAAGTGGCAAGGATGTGAAGAAAAGGGAATCCTCCTGCACTGTTGATGAGAATGTAAATTGGAACAGTCACTATGGAAAGCAGTATGGAAGTTCCTCAAAAAACTAAAAATAGAAATACCATATGACCCATCAATTTTACTTCTGGGAATTTATCCAAAGAAAACAAAATCAGTAATTTGAAAACATATATGCACACCTACATTCACTGCAACATTATTTATATACAATTGCAAAGATATGGAAGCAGCCCAAGTGTCCATCAATAGATGAATGGATAAGGAGTTTGTGGTACATAAACACACTGGAATATTACTTAGCCACAAAAAAGAAGGAAACCTTGACATTTATGACAATATGGATGGACCCAGAGGGTATCATGCTAAGTGAAATAAACCAGGCAGAGAAAGACAAATACCATATGATTTCAATTATACTTGGAATCTAAAAAACAAATAAACAAACAATAGACCCACAAATATAGGCAATAGACTGTTGGTTACCATAAGGAGGGGGATGGGGAATGGGTGAGATTGATGAAGGGAATAAAGATGTACAAACTTCAAATTGTGAAATAAATTAGTCTTAAGAATGGAAGTACAACATAGAGAATATAACCAATGATATTATAGTATCTTGGTATGGTAATTAGGTAACTGCACTTATGGCAAGCATCTACTTACATATGCAATTATCAAGTCTCTATGTTGTACATCTGAAACCAATGTAATATTGTACATCAACTATTCCATCTTTTCAAAAAATGATTGCTAGTTTTTAAACAAAAACAAAAAACAACAACAAAACAAAACAAAAAAGAATGCTGGTTGATTCTAAACCAAAATGGAAGATGAGTGTTTATTCATGTTTTCTTTAAAGAAAATATAAATTTGAGATCTTTCTGTAGTAAAACCTCTATTTATAAAGAAATACCTATTACATTTTACATTTAAATGAAAAAATATACAAATATATTATTTTAACTGTGTTCAAAGTTCTTAAAATATAAAATTAAACTGTTAATAGTGCCTATCTTTAGTTGAAAGAAATGTACATTTAATTATATCTATACATAAATGTTCCAAATGGACATTATTGCTCTTATAATCAAGGAAAACATCGTGATATCACACATTTTCAGAAGATATTCTTTCTGTGCTGCAGACTTTTGAATGATTCTGAGCCAAAGAAATTCCTAGCACCCTCCCAGAAAGTAAACATTCCTGAAACCTCACTAGTCGAGAATTCTAAATTTTCATATTTAAAGCTATGTTTGTGGCACAAATATTCTTATTTCTGAATGTTTTATTAAGGTAGTTTAAAAATATTTATCTTTATACTTGCTCATGATTATAGTTCTTCTATATCTAAGTATAAAACCTGAAAAATAGTCTTAATTTAGTCTATAATATAATTTCCAAGTTTCCTAAAATATTAACAATATTAGCAATATTCTTATGCTTCTTTTCTATACAGCATATTCCCTGAGCCAGTATCTTCAAAGGGCTTCCCAAATTACTAGCTTTCAAAAGTGGACATGAAAACATTTTTCTTCCTCATCTCATTATTTTGTCTTCAGAGGATTATCAGGCTTCAATCATTAATGTCTAAGGGAGGATTGAAGGAAACAGCTTATGTAGATATTTACATAAAGTTTACTAAAATAGAGAAATAATAGCTTATTTTAAGTGGTTTAATTGGTCTCTAAACTTTTTTCTTTTTCTTTTTGTATCATTGATTTGTGTGACCATAAAAATCAGGTTGATATTAATATGCCTGTATTTCAGAAAGGTCACTGAACTGTCCTCATACTATAAAGCATTCAGAAAACATGACCTTGGGAGTCCCTTCTTCCTCTCTTTGTGTGGAGATGAACAATTTAGTTCATATAATAAAAGGGCAAATTTGCATATACTCAGTATTTTGATTTTGGGTGAAGATATTAGGCTTCTCCTTATCTCCTCCTCCCTAAAGAAAAAGCAGGGCGTCTTTCCTCTCCAATTGCTATAGCTTAATAAAAGCAAAAATTGTAACTGCTGTGAATCACTGAAAAGGTTCTTAGCACCGCATGTATTCTAAACACATCTTCAAGTCTGCTGGCAACCTTGTTCCTTAACCCAAAGCCTGCATACTAATAATGTGAAAAGTCTGACATTATTCAGGCCACATAAAGACAGCTTTCCTCCTGAAATACCACCTTGTACAGATATCAAACACAGTAACTTATATGTAAAAGGTGAATATTAAAAAAATGCCATAGTCTCACCCAGGAAGTGGGTCAGGCTTTCTGGCTCCAAATTTAGTTGATTGCACTGAGAAATGACATATTACATACCAGGATTAGTCATATATGTAGACAAAAATAGGTGGATGCCACTTGAGGGATGCTATGTTATTATCTCTGTCAAATCTCTGTAAGCAATGTGCTGGAATTCCTGAAATTCCTTCTTTGGGAGTTATTCATTTGGTTTATTATTTTCTCCAGAGAGTCCTTATTAAAAATCAATTGTTTGTTTGCAAAAGAGGGTTGATTTATTATAATAAATTATTTATGAGATTGGTTAGGTTTTACTTTGGGGAGAAGGCATAAGAATGTGAATGATATGAAACAGAACCCTAGGAAATTATGTTTAGTGTTCGTGTACAAGACAAGTCCCCCACTAGGCTGTAACTTTTTGAAGGCAAAGCCCTAATCTTATTTATTTTTATATTCTCTTTTTTGCTCAGTAGAACACAATGCATCCATTTCAATATAGAGTTGAAGAAGTGACCTCAATTGATAGAATCATCTCAGGGATGGAAATTTTTCCATGGAAGTACTGCTTAAGAGCATCTTGAAAATGAGATGCCTAAACACAGGGCAGGCCAGGAGGAGGCTAACAACCATCTAGGTAGCTGTTCTTACTTTGGTCTTTTTTGGGAACCCACCCAGATTCTCAAATAATCAACCTCTAGTTGGGGAAGTATCCAGTTCAAGGGGAAAATATATTTGCCTCTTGCTTTGCTTACAGTCATATTGCAATAGAGGAAATGTGCTTAATCCCTTTGCAAATGCTCAGGAAAATCTACTTTAGGATATAAACTGAATGGATTGACAGGAGTGGATAGAGAGAACAATGACTTCTAGTGTCTCATGATGGGGCAATAGTGGGGTAGCAGGAGGAGCATAGGCTCTGGAATCCCAAGATCTGGGGTTAATATCTTGCCTATATGGGTTTTTAGAAGTCTGATTTATCTCTTAGGATCACCAGTTACCTTTCCAAAAATGGAAATAATGACCTGTATGCCTCTGGATGAAACAAAATAATCTTTATCAAGTACCAAATCCAGCTTCAAATAATAATGGCCTGCTCTCTCCTCGCTCATGATACTCCCAAAGGATGCAAAATCCACATTCCACTGCAGTGATATTCAAATTCGGGAAACTGGTCAAAGACAAACAAACAAATGAACAAGAAACAATTCTCAAAGTTTTTCTTTTGGTTCAGTAACACAATAAAGATCAAACAAAGATGATCTCCATTTCTGGGTTTCCCAGCAAAACTTCAATTTTCCTTTACATTCTCTTCTATCTATATTATAAAATGTCAGGCTCTTGCTAATTTCTAGTTTCTCTGGAGTCTGTAACTGAAGAAGAAAAGAAAGACTGTATCTGAAACCTTCACATATATGACCAGGGTTAAAAACAGACAAAAAACAAGTTGAAGAACCCTTTCCAAAAGAATACTAACTGGGTTAGGGTGGGCAGCAGGTGGGGACAGGGAGGGCTCTTCATTTTTTTCTTGTTGCTGTTTTATTTTTTTACTGACTTCAAGCCATTCATGAAAAATAAGCACTGGGTTATGTGCTGCTCAATGTTCCTGGTAGGGACAGGGTAATAACGGGGGAAATCAGAGAGGGATGTAGAGAATGCTGAGTGTTGATATAATCATTTGAATGTATATAAATTGTACAAGCAAGATTCAAAGCCAGAGCTCTTCCTGTACAAAACAGCATTGTAAATGGTGGTGTTTGATGCCTTCCCATCCTACTTTCTCTATTCCTTCTTTCATTTTAAAACCATATTCAACCCCACCACAACACACACACACACACACACACACACACAGGATTGATGTTTATAATAAAAACTCATTTGGCTAATATCCTGTTCCCTCACAAGGCTTTGCTTTCTATTGGGCTGATCCAATAAAATCTATTCCAACTAAAAAATTATATAACATATCAATAATCAAAGAACAGTGGAATGAGATTGGGTAATGCTTCCTTTAAAACTTAAATTACAGCATATAAGCAATTAAAAGATCAGACCAGCATCCAGCACTATCACTTTGTAGCCCAGATAAATTTTAATGAAACTCCTTGTTTTTACAGAAATAGTATCTCTGACCTTATGAAATGAGAATGAAAATCTCATGTCCTGGAAGAGCTTGAAGAATGAGAAACGGATTAGGATGGCATGGTAGAGTGACTCTTTGGAAATAGGACATCTCAGTATCTTTTCTTATAGAATCCTTTCAAGATGGAATTAATGGTGGAAAGGGAATAGAAGTAATGCTCAGTGAATGTCAGACATTTTGGACAATACTGATGAATAAATACATATATATATATATATATATATATACACATATATCATTTTAAAAAGTAATTAACGATGGAGTCATTATTGTATACTTGAGTTGAGGGAGATTGGGAGACATCCCACAGTTGCCATTTTTCTTCAGTTATATGGAAGAGATTGCTGTTGCCATGGTCATATCCCGGCATAATGGCAGATTAAGGGTATAAATGCAAGACTTTTTGACTGAGAACAATTATTTTTATTAATGCAATAAACTAAAATTTTAGAAGTGAGGAAGTTATTTATTTTGTTTAATTCTGGTTCTAAGGAAACTGGAGTGAAGAAAATTCTGCTATTCCTATCATGATGATTCCCTGTAGAGACAGAGTGGACTATTTCATAAGTATTTTGATTATATGTAGCACCTTCCTAAAATAGAGAATGAACTTGAGCAGCGGATTTATCACGACTTGCTCACTGATTTAACCACACTGATTTGTGGAAGAACATGGCAGTATGGGCTCTCCCACCTCTTCATCTCAAATCCACCACCAAGTCTGCACATTTAATGAAGTTTGTATTTATGAAGCCCTTCTGTCCTCTGAGCAATTCAAAGAAGACATAACTAATACAAAATCGCTAAATGTCAGCCTCCACAGAAGTGAGATTTCTTCATGAAAACCAGGCTCTCTGCCCACATTCCCCAACCCACACTGATACACCAAAGGACACCAGTTACATTGCTAATCTTATGAAATGTATCTTAAAATTAATTGCATGCAAGATCTTACTTCTATTTCTTTTTTTAATATAAAGACACAAAATTACCGGTTTTCAATTGTGCATTTGAAAAACGTTCCCAAGTCCATATACAGACTTAACATTGAAAAATATTATTGGATCCCTCTTTCCATTTGAATATGCCAATTGTCCTGGAAGAGGCAACTTCTGAGGCAGTTTTGGCTGGCCATACAGTACTTTTCTTCCCTCCCCACCATTCGCTCATTTTCTTTTATTCACCCATTGTTTTATTCACTGCCTACTTATCCCATTAAAGAGAGAGAGGTTCCTACCTATGGCTATAGGGATGGCTATGGTCACACACAAACAGCAGATACTGGACAGATGAGAGAGACAGCTATTTATTAATCATATAAACACACAGTCCAGCGAATAGAAAAACACAAGCCATGCATGGCCGCTTGGGGTTACACTTGGTAAGATGGTGAACAAGTAGGTGTGTGGGAGGCAGGCTTTGTAGTATCAAGAGGGTGAGGTGACCCCTGATTCCTGCAGGAGGATGTGATCAGCTTGTTAAAAGAATTCAAAGGGCTGGCAAGGAACTGAAACCTGGTACTCGGAGAGATGTAGGCCCTATATCTCGTCCCCGTGATAAGGAGGGTTATTTGGCTAGGGGATCTTATTCACAGAGTGGAGTGGGGAGGAGAACTTGTCATTAGGCCACCTGAAGGCTTCTCATACTTATCAGATGTTAAGGCAACCCATAATATAGGGCCTTAAATTTAGGCTTTACACTACATCCATCTTTCTGTTTTAAGTTAGCAAATATTTACTGAGTACTCTCTATTTCTACAAAACAGGCTATACCATCTCTATAATGACTATCATCTTGGGCCATGTGTTACCCAATTTAATAATATTTGTCCTCAGCTGAGAGATACCAACAAGGCAAGTATTATTTCCCCCATTTTACAGATGAGAAATTGTATTTGAGAAAATCATGCTTTGTCTAAAATTCCATAGATAGTAATTATTGGTACTTGGGTTTGAAACTAGGTCTTCATTCATTAGGTTACTATACTTCTTGCTTTGTATTTTGAGTACATTTGTGGCATTCATTGGGCTTAATAAATTGTTAAATGCAGGGTTAAGAGCATTCTCATGCAGTTGCCCGAACACAGAGGAGGACTGGCCAGCCTGCCTCTTAGGGATGCTGCTCAGGGTGCCCCGATCTGTCCTCCAGCAACACAGAAGGATTGTGTTATGCTGGACTGAGAGGGAAAGCATACACTCGTAGAGCTCAACGTGCCATCACGTATTCAAACTTTCTGCTGGCTAGCCCAGGCAATCTGGTAGAAGTGGAAACCCAAGGGAAAAACAGACAGACATATTTTGTTTCATTTTTTTAATGGCTAAGTGGCCTTATATCAAAATTATATATAATTTGCCAGCAACATGCAACAAAATTCTGGTTGCCTGTGTTCAGATGTCTGCATGGTTCTTGGATGCCTGGGAGAGGTCTATGTTCTTGCAGCACTGGTAGCCGCCAGTGTGCTTTGGGCAGTGTTCAACATAAAGATGAGCAAACCTAACACTTGCAGATCCTCTGAAAATTTCCATGTCTCTAGCATCTCCTGAGAAATTCCAGAATTTATGTAGGTTAGCAAAAGATGACTCCTTCAATTACACAATCTGGAAAGATGCTTTCCTGTGTCATTCAGTAGATGTGCCAGACACTATAAAAATGAATATTCATTAAAATGTAAATTTTCAGGTTTACCCAACACTGGTGAACATGAGTATCTCTAGGAGAAACAGTTCCTTTCTCTTATTTACTGTGTGTGTGTGTGTGCATTTTCCTTATGAGGTATATAGAAATTTCTGGATTTATTGCTGTGGCCTCTCCCCAGGCAACAAAAATTTTTTTGGTTCTCATGTCAAAATCAAATGGAGAAGACAGTGGAAAGCCTTTCCAAAATTGCTGATGGGGGTTGTAAATAGAAAAGATTTGCAGCGAATTTATTATTTTATGTTGATTTGCTGAGTGCCTCTTCCTTTTGAATGTGATGAGAAGAAGCAACTTCCCTAACCACTTGGCCTTCCAGTTTTGAATGTGAATAAGAATATAGAAATTAGCATATACATTTTATGCTGAGCATTTTAATATGTACTAGAAGAAAAACAAAAGCCTAAATAACCATAATATATAATTCTAACTCGAATAAAAATAACTGAGTTCAGTTACTTTAAGATTATTTCACCACCTCATTAAAAATGACTTTTGGAAATAAGCTGCTCTCCTATATATGCCATTTTTATGTAGGCATGGATGAATATTAGTAAATAATATATATTCAAATGTTTCCCAATCTGGAAGGAACTCATATAAGCTTTTTAAATTAACATAATTTCCAACTTTCCATTTTAAGAAGCATACTTACTACATGAATTTAGTCAGACACTTGAAGCCTGGATTAGTCTAGGTACTTACTTGAAGCTTCATTGACTATATTGCCTATATCTTGGGGGTGAGGAAGGATTGATTCTTGTGATTGAAATTAAAATTTGTGCTATACTGAGTTCACTTTTCCTGATCATCACAGAGAAATGGGGGTTTGTTTATTGGTTTTTGTGTTAGGGTGTGTGTATGCCTGTGTGTGCCTTCAGAAGTACTATCCTCAAGGGAGTTCTCAGCACATACGACATCATTCAATGTAACTAAAATTCTTATCTGTTCCACCCTACTTCTCACCTTTTCACACTATATACATGCTTTCACAGAAACACACACACACACACCTCATATAACATCCCCTCAGGTATACATACCTACCAAAGCTTTTACTAATTAAAAGGGAATTTTTTTTTTCTTTTTTGCAGGAATAACAGATGAGTAAGTAACATCAGGTAACAAAAGAGCACCCAAGTTGAGTCCTAAGTCTTTACTCTTCTGAGATTGTTACAGCTCCAACATCACCCTCTGGGGGCAAGATTTTTTCCTTAATTCTTATTGTGAAAAAAATTTCTTATGTGATAGATCTCTCTTTTATCTTCAGAGAACCTCATATACTTTCTCTCATGGACAATAACCACTTTAGCAGGTATTGTTTCCCATTATAATTTCTTTGGTAGGAAACTTGGAAATACATCTGTTACCCCATAACATGTACTAGATTGAATCTCATGGCCTATATGCTAACTTGCCATATTTGGTCTTCTCATTTATTTATTTATTTGTTTGTTTATTTATTTATTTATTTTGAAGCAAAGTAAAAGTTTCATTTAAAGTTAAAGAGAGAAAAAGTGCAGCAGGCGACCTTAGGGAGGAGTGGTGCCTTGAAAGATTTAAGTTTTATTGAAAGAAAATCTATGCACTTCGAAAGTGCAGGTGACTTCAGAGAGAGGAGCACTGAAAGACTGGGAAAAAGTCAAAGTTACACACTTAAAAAGTGCGGGCGACCCCAGAGAGAGGTGCCTGGTCTTCTCTTTTATTCTAACCATATTATAATTAATGCTATAATAATATGCATTAGTTGCCCTATTTTGTTTTGGAATGTTGTAGTTACAATAAACATTCAATGATATATCTCTCATTTCTCTTCCAAAAGACATTAGGTCTCATGACAAATATTTGTGCTTTAAAATGGACATCAACTGAAATAACTGCACTGGTTTATGCTATTTTGTTCTTTTCTTGATTGTGTGACCTGAGTCTGGATAAGATTGATAACTTGCCAGATAGTCACTTCTGTTCTGAGATACAGAAACTTTTAATTTTCCCTCTTGCACAATGGATAATATAATTATCTCACATATGAAGGCAGCACATCTGCTTTAACAGAAAAAATAATAGTATATATTTCTTTACTAGAAACCCTCAAAAAATTCCCTGAGTCTCCATTCAAGCCATGCAATATAGGGATTATGTCTGCAATAAAAATAAGTTACTATTTACTGAACATATACTTTGCATCAGACATAATGCTAAATTTATTGTTATCAATTATCTTATTTCATCCCCACAATAAACTTATATATTGGGTATTCTTTATTTTAAAGATGAGAAACCTAAAGACCATGGGTTGCATTTATGTGCAGGTTCATAAAGTTAATAAATGATAAGCTTGGTTTGAATCCATTTATCAGGAATAGTTTTGTTCATGGGTATTATAAAATGGCCAAGTAATAAAGTTTTAAGTAAGATATAAGTTTAGTTTTCTTTTAATATAAATCTCTAGTATTATGTAGTTCAGAACTAGGATGAGAATGTATTCCAATCATTCTCAGAGACCCGGGCTCCTTTAGTCCTCAAAGACTATCATCTCTAGGTAGAGTCGTTGTCCTCGTGGTCTAGGTTGCATTATGTTACAGGGCGTAGGACTGAAGAGGAGAATGGACTGAGAAAAGGCAACCAGATGTCTCCTAAGGAAAAGTTCCAGGAAGCCATTGACATTTACGCATATAACCCAGTGACAATAATTGGCCAGATGGCCACACTACTAATTGAGCAAATTCTCAGTGAGCAAACTGGTCCATCTTATAACAGCCTAAGAAACCACCACCCTTGTCAAAATGACATCCAGTAAGGGGAGCTATAGGTTGGATTTCCCTCTCTGGACATCAGGATCTTAACTAGAGGAGACAACATTATTCTATAATAATGTTTAGAGTTGTTTCTTACTCACCCTTTTAAAGAAGGCAGCAGAAGAGCCATTTGAGAGAGGATGGTTATTAGTGGTGTTCAGTAAGTGTTTACTAAATGAACGGCTCCTGCATTCATGAAATGAGAAATGTGTAAATTTCTTTACAGCAAAATTAAACATATATAACAAACTAAAAAGAAGGGACAAAAACATTCTGATATAAGTTACTAGTTTCTCCACACTGAGAGAGTAAACGCCCTTCACATATGCATTTATTCATTCACCAAAATTTTTTAGTAACTGTTATGCATCTAGCACTCTTCTAGATGCTGGATATTAAAGAACCACCACACCAAAAACAAGGCCAAACAACCCTATTCTTGCATAGCTTATATTCTAGCAGGGGAGGCATATAATAAATACAAGCAAGAAGATATAGCATGTCAGATAACTGTAAGTGTTATGCAGAAAAATATTGCAGGAAGAGGGACAACAGTAGCTAATAGAATATGCTTGAGAGGATTCTGGATGGAAAATATCTTCCTGGCAAAGCAAAATAAGAAAGCCACACATCCTGTGAAAAAACATTTTGTCTGGAATCAGCAGTTTGAGAATGGATGGCAGGAGGGCAAGCTGTGAGGCAGGGAGAGATAAAGGTATCTTTTGTAACCAGTTTATGTGCAATTTCACATTGGCTTCTAGATTTTAAGTTCAGTTTAATGTCATTGTTTCCAAAATCTGTCTTGACCTCTTGCCTTCACTGATTTGAAAAAGCACTTGACCTGAGTTTGGAAGGGTGTTTCTGCCAAGAAGTAGAATTGGACGAAAAATGTATCTGAAGCCATAGCAGACGTTACTTCACTAGTTTTGCTACAGATGTTTTCCAGAGAACTTTTACTGACTTAAAGATCAAGCAAATCAGGAAAAAAAAATATATGGATAAAGAGCTGATAACATAGTGTATCTGGGGGCAAATGATACCTCCTTTTTATCTTACATACAGCTAGCTTTATGCGACCGGATAAAGGGAACTTCACTCGAGTACTGTGTTTCCAAGAGGGAGGCTGCTGACTTTGTTAGAACCATGTACAGATGTAGACAGAAAGGAGCCTTTTCTCAGCAACGTGTTAGAACTGCAGGCTGCAATTTGTTCATGCTCTTGTAAAATGTAAATATATACACATTATATAGATACATATAGAATGTGTGTAAGAGACACACATCCCTCCATGCCAGAAACACTAATCTGAATCTCCTCCACCTGCTTCTCAGACCCTCGTGGTACCTCTTGGCTTCTCAGGGATAAACAGGAACATTCATGAAGAAACTTCTATGGCACAGAAGCTGTGCCAAGTATTTTCCTTTGCATAGCACTTTTTAATTATTACACGTCCTGTGTGTGCTAAAGACTATTGCCCTCATTTTGTAGAAAAGGTTACAGAGAATGACAAGTTTAAGGAAAAAAGCTCAAGGAATATTTAGATTTTGTAAACTGTAAGAAACTGACATCAATTTGTTTGTTAAAACTTCACAATTAAATATTCTTAAATCCAGATAGTTTGCAGTTATGTCTGATTTTCTTCCATTATGCCATGATGCTGACTTAGAGTAGGCACTGGATATTCCAGGCTGTCCTCTCTTACTATAGACCTGCTGGGTGACAAGAACTGGACCAAGTCCTGGAAGCCATATGAAAATGCAGAACATGGTGGTTCAGAACCACTTTAGGAGTCAGACAGGTGCATATTTGAATCCCAGCTCTGTCTTTGAGGAAATGTCTTAACCTCATTTAGCCTTATTTCTCCATATGTCTAATCAAAATATTAATTCTCAGAGCTGGTTTGAAAATTTAGATTTGTGACCATGTGAAGGATATTTTATGTGTCCTATCTTAATAAATCTCCCAAAGAACTCTGTGATGTAGATCTTCCTGTCCTTATCGTACAGAGGCTATGCTGGATACTAGGAAGGGTCCAGGTTTTAGAGTCAGGGCTGTTTTCCAGCTTTCTCTGCCAACTACTATCAATTTCTGAAAATTAGTAGCAATGTAATAGAAAATACACTTATAGAAGGCACATATTCTATGGAAATTTTGAAGAAGTACTACTCTATCTTAGCTAGAACTAAGATTGGAGGTGTGAAGGTCAGAGAGGAAGGTAAAAAAAATCCAAGTTTTCATCAAGGGAAGAAAGAGGCAATGGAGAATTTCAATTGTTTTAAATACCCCACTTTATTTACGTAGGGAAAGGTAGGCAATAGTTAGTGCATTATGGAGTGGAAATTGTATGTCTCAGTGTTTGACAGTAACAACAATAATGTTAATGCTTGACAATAACTACACCAGAAATGGAAAGGAAAATTACCAATTGATTTCATTCATGCCTAGAGATACACATTTTTTTAAAATCTGAAATTAGCCATGTATAGAAAAAGATACTACCTGATAACTTAGTTGCATCTTAAAAATGCAACAATGGTTTAACACTGGGAAGGCTATGAGCCTGTTTTTACCTGACAAAATGAAGATTAGAAAACACACTTTAAGCATTTCAACAGATGAACCAGTGATAAAATTTGACTCCCATTCAGAACAAAAAATATTCACAAATCAGTAAATCAGAGGGGTTTCATTGACCTAACAGCGGATGTACATTAAAAACAACAACCTCCCTGTAGCAGTTCTGCCGGCTTTGACAGAAGGGCTGAAACTGGACTATCTTCTCACCAAGAACATCTATAAAAGCTCAGTTAAATAAATAGCTGGAAGGAATAAAAACACTAAAAGGAGTAAATATGTGGGTAACTCTAAATGATTATTGACTATTTAAAACTCTAATAAAACTCACTAAATGTAAAAATAACTGATAGCATTAGTACACAAAGCAGGAAGGTGGTAAATAAAGTTAAAATTTTTGTGACATTCTCTCACTGTGTAAGAAATTGCAGAAATCTTCATTTAATACACCAATGCCATATATTGTAATTTCTTGGAAAATCACTAAACAAATAGTACAGAGTATATTTCTTAGAAGGTTATAAGTGAAGAAGATTGGAGAAAAATGTATGATATATCCAGAAATTATAGAGGAAAGGAAAGGATAGGGAGGAAAAGGAAACAAAAACAGGTTCTTAAAACAGTGATATAAAAAATATGAACCCAACCTTATTTTACTCACATTTTGTATAAGTACAAGTGAAATACAAGATAATCAGATTAGATACAAATGAAAAAAAAAAAAGCCTATATGATGCCTGCAAGAAACATATTAAATACAAGGACGCTGGATGGTTGAAAGTAAGAGAAAGCAAAAGGATAATCATACAAATACTAGTCTAAGGAAAGCCCGTATAAAAGGAGTAAGAAAACTGATAAAACCCAGCAACAATAATCAATAGTCAATAAAAAATGGCAAAATTAAAGTTGGCCATGTCAGGTATTTAAAAAGCATGACTGTCACTACAAGTTTTCCAGACATTGAAAAGATAATGAGATACCATTATAAATAACTTCATGTTCAAAAGGTTGAGAAATTATGTAGAATAAACAAATTGTTTTAAAAAAAAGTAACATCAAAAATGTCAAAATAAATAGAAACTCTGAATAGCCTAATATCTATTAAATAACTTGAATCTGTAATTAAAACATAAATTTCTTATTAAGTCCAGATGAATTGATAACGTTCATTACTGATGAAGTCTTCCAAACATACTTTCCCCAACTCTGCAACAGAAAAGAGAAGGAGGGACTATGCCCTAATCTCTTCTAGGAGGACATCACAACCTCAATAACAAAATCTAAGGACAACTCTAGAAGGGAAATTTTAAATCAACTTCTCCTTTGAACATCAATGCAAAAAGAATTAGCAAATTCCAGTGACATATCCAACTGATTAAATGCCATAAATGAGCAACAAATTGAGAAAAGGATATAAAGTTATTCAAACTAGATTAAGAGAGGTGGTAGTTGTAGTTGTTTTAAGGTATAATAGGTAACCTCACATATAATCAAGAACAAAGAAAAATGTACTGGATATTTTAGGAATTGAAACTGGAAACCCAGAAGCCAAGCAAGCCTTGGGCTGCCTTTAGGTTTTCCATGGATTTTTCCCCCCTTTTTTGTTTGTCTCTACATGTATCTTTTTAGCAAGTACTTAAAAAAAAATTAGTATCTGATATGTGCAAAATATACATGAATCATATAAATAAATGAGTGTAATAAAATATAAATATGAAATATATAAAATGATAATGAATGAACTATATCCAATGTATGAACTAGAATACAGTAATCTCACTTCTGGATATACACCCAAAAGAATTGAAGGTATGGTCTTAGAGAGATATTTGTACACCAACATTTACAGCAACATTATTTGCAACAGCCAAAAGGTGAAAACAACTCAAGTGCCCATCAACATATATATATATTATTCTGTTTCAAAAGGAAGGAAATCCTGATCCATGCTTCAACACAGATGAACTTTGAGGATATTTTGCTAAATGAAACAAGCTAGTCACAAAAAGACAAACTCTATATTACAGATTCCACTTAATAGAAGGTCCCTAGAGTAGTCGTTATAGGGACAGAAATCAGAATGGTGGCTGCCAGGGACTGGAGGTTGGGAAATTGCTGGTGGAGAACTGCTGTTTAATGGATACAAAGTTTCAGTTACACAAAATGAAAAGAATTTTGGACATGGGTGATGAAGGCTGCATGAAGATGTGAATATACTTAATGCCACTTAATTGTGCACTTGAAACTGATTAAGATGGTAAATTGCGTTATGTATATTATGCTACAATTTTTCTAAATTAAAAAAGTTTTGGCATGGGGACAAAAAGTTGGGTCCCTCTGGTAAAAAATAGGGGATTAATGGATATTGAATTACAAGCCAGCGGTGTCTGCTGTGTGAGGATAACTTTATTACTTTTTGAGGATTTCAGTTTGAGAAGGAGCTGGCTTCCTTATGGTTCAGTCATTCAACTGCCTGCAGGCAGGTTCTAAAATCAGTTTTCAATTTTGGCCTGGGCTTTAATCTAGATTTACAGAGTAACCTTCTTATTGATAGTTACCTGCTGTGTTGGGGAGTGTCCAATAGTTAAGTAGTATTTTCCTTTACAGATCAAGAAAGTACTTCCTTGAGTTCTTGGCTGATTATTTTTTAACCCAGTAACTTTCTAGCATGCCCTTTAAATACTAACTTCTGTCCTCAGAGCCCTGAAACTCTTCCTTTGATCATCTTTCAGATCTACTTATTGACAAACCTAGTGTCCCTACCTAATTAACAAATATGGCCTATATTTGAACATACTCTCCTTATCATCTGAGCTTTATCTAACATTGTTACTTGTTATGTTTTGCAATTTCTGTTTACTATAGATTCAAGTTGCCTATTCATGTCCTGATTCTGCAGTTGCTTAGCTGTGCAATGTCTGCCTCATCATTTACTTTTCCTGTGCTAATTTTCTTACCTATAAAGTTAACATAGTAATGCCTTTTCCGGTTGGGGTAATTGACTTCATATAAAATTCTAGACGCGTGCCTGGCCCATAGTAACTTTACGATATTATCATTTTTGTTCTATAACATTACACTCCCAGTAATTGTCTTTTACTTCCAGCCATTCCTTACTCTGTTTATTGTCTTATGAATCTAGTTATGAGGGTTACTGTAGTGAAGAGTTTCTTGACTAAGAAAGTTCTTAGTCTTGTATTTTTTTTCTCTGGGTTTACTCCTCCATTAGGAGAGCTCATTCATTATCATATTTTCAAACATCACTTCTAAAATAAGTTCTTTCCTCTCTACTTCTCACTCTTATTTAACCAGATACAGATTGATCTAACTAAACACTTTTTCAAAACTTTTACTTACCTGGGCTTACTGTCCTCAGTCCTGTCTGCCCCTTTGAAACGAGGCATTTTCTAGCACCATCTGTTGTATTCACCTCTCCCTGTGTGTTGCTCCAATACCTGCTCCTGGTAATCTTTGCCCTAGAGTCACCCACAACTCATCTCAGAATTACCCAGTTTCGTAACACCAGCCCTATCCTCTCATAAGAGCTCCAATCATGTGACTTAAAAATGATGGCAGGATGTCTGTACATGCAGGTTTGTGTGAAGTAAACTCAGACTTCAAGCAGACTAGCTCATCTTCTCTATCTTCCTTTCCTTGGAGGGAAGTCCATGTTTCTAGCCATCCAGACGCCAAATCTTGGTATGACCTTTGAGTCAGCCTTCTCCATGAAGGTCTAGTTAGTATCTCTCTCTACATCACACTGCTGGCTTTTCTTCCATACCTTCCTGTCCATTTTACTGCGAGGACATCCATCTCAAAGTGAGATCCCTACAAATGCCTCTGCTCTAGCCTCCATCTTGCTTTGGCCTCCACACATCCGGCTTCCGTAAGCTCTGCTCTGATAACATCACTTACCATCTCAAGACCTTTCAGCAGTTCTCAGTTCTCCACCATTCAAAATCCCTGCCTTCCTACCCGCTGTTTTCTTTTTTTCAAGGTGTTTCTACCTATATAAAATTAGTTTTCATTCATACTTAGCATATGTCTTCCACTTCTGCTGATTCAGTTTTGTTTCATATACTATTTTATACTATTTCATAAACTAATACTACTTCTGTATTTTACTTCCCCTGTCCTCTTAAGTGCTCTATTTTCTGCCTTCCCAGATTTGAGCAAACTTTCAAATCTTAATACAACACTCACTGCTCCATGGGTGATAGTCCCCTAGTCTTACCTCTATCCCCTCTGAACTAGCATCTATTCATGATGAAAATACAGTAGCATTTAAATACCAAATACAGTCCAAATGTATTTGTTTACCTAATGGATGGTTAATGTGAAAATGAATTATTATTCTGACATATTGTGTGTTAGTCTTGTTACTCTTTCTACATTCCGAGTTTGCTAAAAATGGACCATGCTACTTTCTCTATAGCTAGATAGGGAGGTAAATAAATTTCACACTTTAAAATAAAAATCACAGATTGTATCTAAACAGAGCCAATTGCAGGTACTTGCTGGATGGTTTTGTTAACATATGTACTACACAGTTTTTCACCAGGGGATCTGATGCACATAAATAAGACTATATATTTAGTTGTAAATAAATTTGACATTTAAAAACATATTATCTTTGATTAGATAGTGTTTAATCTTTAAGGCTACTTGTCGGGGGGTGCAAAAGAAGAATTCTAGTCCCTTAGTTCTAAATCTTGATCTCCGTGGTTTTATAGGGGAATATGTATGAGAGAATTAGTTTTACTTAAACTTTGCACTTCTAATTATGAGATATACCTCAATAAAAAAGTTTTAAAATATTTAAACCATATGAGTGAGTCACTTTAACACCCACTAGGGGAAAAACATAAATATGTGGTTGAGAATGTGATTCTGTAGAAATAACGATACTCTATAAACTGTTCCATCACTTAAGTTAGAATTGCAATTTCTATAGCTTTGAAGCACTCTTTAAGCACCAAAAAAAGATCTAAAATAAAACTTAAAAAGACTAAATATAATTGTGTATGTACCTTCTAGTAAGAAAATATTCAATAAAGCAATGGTATGAACTACGGAAAGTACTTTTGGTAAAAAGTAATGGCAGTATCTTACATTTATATAGTGCCCTAAGGCCCAGGCAGCACTTCAACATTTCTGGTTTGATGCCTGTAACCATTCTATAAGCTAATCAGGACAAATAATTTTGTCCTTATTTCAAAGAAAATAGATCTGGAGAAGATATGTCATTAGCACAAAGTCCTAATGGTTAACTAAGACAGAAAATTTATAAATATAGCTCTCCAGATTAACCCTCTATTAATCTTACATAGAATCACATTACCATTTACAAACATGTGTTAACATGTGTAAATTCATGTAGGGGAGTAGGACTAGAATCTAAGCACAGTGGTGTTTGTTTTAAATTGTTTTATGCCCCCTCCACCACTTTTTTTTACCCCTCCCCTTGTTGCCCCTGTTCTACCTATAATTCTGTTCTGGCAATTTTTCCTGGGTAACAGTAATTTCACCTAAATCTCCCTGATTCCTCTTCTTTTTGACTCTCCTGGTCTCTATCACAACGTGACTTCTTGCATTTGTGTTTGAGGCCATGTTCATTTAACTACTTTGATAAGAAACTTGTTATGGAGCATTAAAAGTTACCAACAGCAGATTCTGTTTTCCATTAGAGTAACTTGCTCTCCTGAACTTAAAACCATATGCTGAGATTTCTGAAAGTCAGAATATGAGATCTCTATCTCCAGGATTTGCATCATTCCTAGAAACATTTCCTTTCCTGAGCCCCTGGCCCCTTTATTATGTTGGAGACAGTTGAAGAACCAATACAAAGAAATGATGCATTTTGGTGCATTCACTCTGATTTCATTATTCAGAATCAAATATGAGCCCCAAGTAAGCAGCATTCATGTCCTGAATGAGATGAGAAGGGAGAGGAGGGCAGGAGAAAGAGAAAAGAGCAGAACCTTGTACTATCTGTTGCAATATAACCCTCACATACTTCTAGAAAACTCCACCATACACTTGTGTGAGCATAAGAGTGAAAATTATTTCTTAATATTATTATGGAAGTATTTTTTACTTTGTGAACTCTGAAAGAACCACACTTTAAGCACCACTTGTCCATGATAGCTATTTCATGTGCATCCAATTCTTGGTAGTAAAATTATATTTTCATATGACCTTAAGAGCCTTAATAAAAAAGGTAAGACTGTAATGCATTTTAGTGATCCACAAGTATTCACTTGAGGTGGGGAGAAATCCTCATCGAGCACCATCCTTGCAATGTCTTTGGTCTTTGATACACAGTCAACCTGCTGAGTGAAGAAATAAAATATCACAGAAATCTCTTTAAATCTAACATGTAAAAATTATATAGGTGTAGGTGGAATTCAGGTAATAGGTGGTCTTCAGAATGATTACACATTTATTTTTCGTGTATAGTATCAAATTAATTTTCAGACCTCTTTCTGCACACATATAATCACAAAATGGAATCATTTCCATAATGAAAAAGTCCATGAGAGATCAGGTGCTCAGAAAAAAAACATCATTTGGGCTCTCCTTAATGATAACATAATTCCCAAGGTTGGAACTATTTTTTGCATAATGCTGAAGAGTTGCCAAGATATATATTTTTCCTGTTAAAACACATTCACTGTTATTTCAGACTATGACCTGTGAGTGTAAAGTGTCTGCATTCTTCAGTTGCACATCACCAAATGTTCTTAATGGATGTTTTACCCAGCAAGGGGTCATTATAGCCCTCAGCTCCAGACCGCAGACCAAATCCACAGAGCATATGGCATTTGGGAAAATGAATGTGAACTGTTCTTCATTCTTTCTCAATAGGAAGCTTATTTTTCTTCCTTCTGGATATTTTACTTTGATGTGAGGATTTCAGAAACCAAGAATTGCATTTGAGTTAAAAAGTCATTCTTTGTCAAAATAAATCAACGAAATCATTTAGAAAAATAATTGTGCTGCTGTTTTACCAGAACAGCCTCAGTGGGTTGACTGAGAAGCTGATAGAATACATACACCAAAACAACAGAAAAGAGAGATGTCGAAAAATGTAGTCAGACCCTGGGTTTAGCCAAGACATCATCATCTTCTGGACCAATCAGTCCTCAATATGTTGGTCTTTTCATTATCAGGCAACCTAAGTTAGACTCAACCAGATTTCCTTTTGTTTGTTATCCAGATAATCTTATGCGTGTGAAATTCATTTTGCTTAGGATATAAATTATAAAATCCCAAACACTGTTTGAACAAGTCATATGTCAATTCCTTTCATATCATGGACAGAAGTTTTTGCTCATATTTTTGAGTGAGGGAAAAAGAAAATTTTATTCCTGACAAGCATAAGGATAGGGTTTTAGTTTTCTACAATCCATGCTGTAACTAGGAAAGTGTTTTTCTTTTCCTTTTAAAAATATTATTTTGTTGTGGCAAGAACACTTAACATGAGAACTATCCTCTTAAAAAAATTTAAGTGTACACTCCAGAACTTATTCATCTTAACTGAAACTTTATACCTATTGATTAGTAACTCATTTCTCCTTCCCTTAGCCCATAGCAACCATCATTCCAATCTTTGACTCTACGACTTTGATTACTTTAGATACCTCATGTAAGTGCAATCATGATTAGTGATTAGTGAATCACCTAGCATAATATCCTCAAAGCTCATTCTTGTCACATATTGTAGAATTTCCTTCTTTATTAAGGCTGAATATTACTTCATCGTATGTGTATATCACATTGTCTTCACCTGTTCATCTGCTGATGGACACTTGAGTTCCAGACCTTGGCTACTATTAATAGTGCTGCAATGAACTTAGGAGGGCTAGTGCCTCTTAGAGAGCTTGATTTCAATATTTTTGGATATATACTCAGAATGGGGATCATATGCTATTTCTATTTTTAATTTTTTGAGTAAGTTACATATTGTCTTCTGTAGCAGCTGCTCCACTTTGCATTCCCAGCAGCAGTACACCCAGGTTACAATTTCTCTATGACCTCACCAACACTGATCATCTTTTTTTAAAATAATAGACATCCTTAACAGGTACAAAGTGATGTTTCATTGTGGTTTTGAATAACATTTTCATAATTACTAATGATGGTAAACATTTTTTCATATACCTAATAGCCATTTTTATGTCTTCTTTGAAAAAATGTCTATTCCTTTTTGATTTGGATTATTAGTAGTTGTGTGTGTGTGTGTGTGTGTGTGTGTGTGTGTGTTTTGTTTATTTCCTATCAAGTTGTAGGAGTGTCTCATGTATTTTGGAGCATAACCCCATTATCAGATAAAATATTTTCTCCCATTCTTTAATTTGCTTTTTCTCTCTGTTGATTGTTTCCTCTGAAGGTGTAGAAGATTTCTAGTTTGGTGTAGTCCCACTTGTTTCTTTTATTGTTTGTGCTTTTGGTGTCATATTCATGAAAACATTGTCAAGTTCCCTTGACATTGTTTTTCCCTGTGTTTTTTTCTAGGGCTTCTATTGTTTCAGGTCTTATATTTCAGTCTTTAATCTATTTTGAATCGTCTTTTTTTTTTGTATGGAATAAGATGAGGGTCCAATTTCATTCTTTATATCTAGATATGCACTTTTTCCAACAGTATATGTTGAGGGGATATTCTTTTCTCATTGTGTTTTCTGAAAGCTTTTTCTCTAAGATCAGGAACAAGGCAAGGATGCCTATTCTTGCCACTTTAATTCAACCATATATTAGAAGTCTTAGCCACAGTAATTAGTCAAGGGAAATAAATAGAAAGCATTCAAATTGGAAAGGAAGAAGTAAAATTGTCTTTCTTTGTATATAACATCTTACATATAGAAAACCCTAAAGACTCCATTAAAAAAAAAAAAACTGTTAGAACTTATAAATTCAGTTCAGTTCCCAGAATCAAAAAAAGCATACAAAACTCAATTATATTCTATATACAAACAATGAACTATTTGAATAGAAAATTAGGAAAACAATCTCCTTTATAATAGTACCAGAAAGAATAAAATACTTAGGAGTAAATTTAAATAAGGGAGTAAAAGACTACATATTGAAAAGTACAAAATGTTGGTTAAAGAAATTAAAGAAGAAACAAACAAATGGAAAGGCATACAGACATTCATGGGTTGGAAAGCAACATTATTAAAATGTCCACATAACCACATTGAGGCCACAGAATCAATACAATCCTTGATATTCAAAGCAATACCAGAATCCCAAAGGCAAATTTTACATAAATTGAAAAAAGAACTCTCAAATTTATATGGAAACACAAAAGATCATGAATAGCCAGATCGATCTCGAGAAAGAAGAACAAAGGCAGAGACGTTACACTGCCTCACTTCAAAACATATACAAAGCTATAGTAATCAAAACAGTATGGTACTGGTATAAAGATAGACATACAGACCGATAGAACAGAACAGAATAGGAAGCCCAGAAATAAATCCACACAAATACAGTCAAATGATTTCAAAAAGAACACCAATAAAATACCTTCTTTATGTCACTTTCAAACACAGTAATATAACTTAATTCAGTTGATTTGTCCAGGGAACCAAAACAAGGAGCATGTCATTAGGCATAATTTCTATGTAGGTAATTTAGCTTCACTCATTGTATTAATTTCCTATTGCTGCTATAACAGAGTACCACAAACTTGGTAACTTGAAACAACATCAATTTATTCTTTCACAGATTTTGGGGACCAGAAGTGTGAAACCGAGTTGCCAGCAAGGACATGCTCACTCCAATGGCTCTAGTGAAAACTCTTCTCTTGCTTCTTCTACCTTCTGGTGTTTTCCATCAATCCCTGGTATTCTTAGGCTTGTAGACACATCCCATATCCTATCATGACATTCTCCCTGTATGTCTGTGTCCAAATCTCCCTTGTTTTATAAGAGCACCAACATCACTGGATTAGGGCCTACCCTACTCCAGTATAACTTCATCTTAATTTGATTATATATGCAGAGATTCTATTTTCAAATAAGGTCACATTCACAGGTTTCAGTAGACATGAAATTTTTGGGACACATTATTCACTCTAGTACACTGTTTATAGGACTGTGCATCAGGTTTACTGTTTTGATAGTATGGGCATTGAAAAATATCTAGCACAATTGATATTATAAAAGTTTTATAGTGTTACATTCAATAGAATTTCTGAAATTGAAATATAAACACTTAAGAATATTTTCAGAGAGTAGTAATCAAAACAATGTTTTATCCTTCTAATCCAGTTAAACTTGTGTAGTAAATCACTATAGTTTTGGTTTAGAGAAGATCAGTGCAAAATATATGCACTCATTTTTGTCATTCAGTGTTATTATCCATAAGAATGACCCATGACTTTAAAGAAACCCCAGATTTTTGTCAATTGTATTACTCTCTCACTTCCTTTTTTTTTTTTTTTTTATATCTGGGAACAAACAAGAGAATATGAGGTAACTGAGGACATTTAACAGATAGTCATCTTTCTTTCAACAGATGTGTATTGAATATTGGCTACAGGTCAGGCTCTGGTTGAGATGGTGAGGATAGGTAAGCAGACAAAATAGAAAATGTCTTTGTCTTCATTAAACTGACTTCCTACTGAGAAAAAGTATAGCTTTTACTTCTAGGAAATTAGTTTAGTGCTTTTAATCTCTGATACTCATGTAACAGGCTGGTGCAAAATATATATAATGAAGTGATCAAATAAAGATCTAAACAAAATAAGTCAATTAGGAGCAATGTTAGTATTCTGATGATATTCAGGATATATTACTCAGTGAAACAGTCCTGTTGTCTCTGTTTAATGTTTAATTAAAAAAAACCTTCCTTTTTTCTCAATTCAGTACCTGTCATCATTGTCTTTCTCACATCTCCCAAATACAAGTATACATGGATTCTCAGTAATTCTGGCCCCTAAAATCATGCCTAACTATCTCTTGGCTTGACTTCTTCTAGTTATCTCTTTACCAGCTCCTTTCTCCATTCCAACTGCTATGCTTAATTACTGGGTTAACACAATACCTTGTATAATTCTGTGCCTCTTTCTGCTTCTCTCCCCATCAATTTCCTTCTCTACAATTAACACAGAATTGTTTTTTCTGAAAGACAACTCCAGTCAAATGTTACTCATATTTCAAAATTTTTAATGATTCACCATCACACTAGGATAAAGGGAAACAAATTTTAATATGTACATTTTTAAATGAATTGTTAGCAACTTTTCATTTTTGCCTGTGTTCCTCTGCCTCACCGTACTTCAGCCACTGTAGCCATCTATAAATTTCACTTATGCCACATGGCTGTTATACAAGTTCCCTCTGGCCAGATTACACTTCCCTCTCCTTTTTGCCTAGTTAACTTTTAATCATATTTAAATCTCAGATAGAGCCTTATTTTCTCAGAGAACACTCCTTTTACTATTGTATGTGAAATCCTTTAGAATTTTATTAGTAATCACATGCTTATTAGTGTTACTTGAATTATGTTGTTTTCTCTAGCAAGACCATGACCTCCTTGAGAAGTCCGGTTTCTCCCATCACTGTTCTTAGCACAGAGCCTTTTGCTGAAATGATAAAAAAACACCTTAAAAATAAATTTTGTCTTGACTCTTCTCATACTTTCATGTATTTTTATATCCTGCCATATGCGTTAGTACAGGTAGGCTACATTTTTTTAGAATGCCAGGGAAAATACTCAGAAGAAAAGAATCATGGCAAGTAGCATATACAACCATCAAATAAAATAGTGCCTGTGTATATGATCTGTAAGTTAGAAAAGACTATTCAAATATCCCTTATAAGTCTGATTACTACAATTACTTATGACTGTTCAAGGGAAGATTAGCCAAGTAGTGCAAAATGTTGTTACTTCTGTCAGAGACTTTTACCAGGACTTCGGAGGACTCCAGGGCTGCTGCTGCCTTCACATCCACAGCTTTGCTGTGGGGCAGTTGCATCTCTGAACGTGGATGATTGGGACGATAGTGTGTGCCTAGGGCTCTGAGATGGTCTCAAGAATAGGCTCTCTGTATGTCCCCTAATTCAGAATGATGAATTGGATCTATAAGTCCATTTGGGGAGTATTTAAATCTCAATAACAATGAGTCTTCCAATACATGGGACACTGATCTGTTTATTTGTCTTACTAAATTTCCCTTTGCCATGTTTTATAGTTTTCAACTTCAACTCTCAACTCCTGGTTATCTTTTATTAAATTTATTTCGAGGTATGTTTTTATTGCTACTGTGAGTCTTAATTTTAATTTCATAATTCTTTCTAGTATAAAGAAATATAAATGGATTTTGTATATTGACATTACATTTTCAAACCTTGCTAACTTCATTTTATTAGTTCTAATATCTCAGTTTTACATCTCTTAGTATTTTCTACATGCATGATCATTCATCTGCAAATGAGAGTATTATTTGTTCCTCTCCAGTTTGTGCTTTTTATTTCTTTTTCTTTCCTTATTTGATTTGTTAGAACCTTTAGTATGTCAAATAAAAGTGGTGGGAAAGGTTACTTGCTTGTTCCTGATCATAGGTAGAAAGCATGGACCCTTTCAGAATAGAATAAGATGTTAGCTATAGGCTTTTAACAGATGCATTGTGAAAATTCACTTCTATCCCTTCTTTAATGGAAGTTTTTATCATGAAAGGGTGTTGAAATCATCCCAAATGCTCATTCTAAATCAACTGAAATATCTTAGATTTTTCTCCCTTTTTCTATTAATATGATCTATTATGTTCACTAATTTCTGGATGCTAAACCATCTGTACATTCCTGGGAAAAATTCTATTTGGTCGTGATACATTATCTTTTTATAGATTATTGGTTTCAATTTGGTAAGGTTTTTTCCATCTATTTTCATGAAGAACATTAATATAACTGCTTTAGTCCTTTTTTGTTTAATCTTTGCATATTTTCTACCCATTTATTATCAATTCATGTGCATTTATAAACAACATATAGATTGCTCTTTTTAAAAGTTATCTATCCTGACACCTCTTTCTTTTAATTGCTAAGTTTTGTCCATTAACACTTAATGTTATTAATATGTTTGGATTTGGGTCTACAATTATTTTTTTCTACTCATGCTCTCTGTTTTCTGTTCCTTATTTTCTGCCTTTCTTTCTTTTTTATTTTTTGAATTTTTTATAAATCTGTTTTATTTTTTGTTGGCTTTTTAGTTGTTTTATTTTTAAAATAATTGTTCCCCTAGCAATTATAGTATACATTCATACATCCTTAAGTATTCATAGTCCACTTATTATTACAAATGTATCATTTCTTGTAAAACATATGATCCTTGACTTTCACTGTGACTGAAATTCTTATAGAGCCACAAAAGTTGTATTCAAGGAAGCTGCTATTCACTAAGCTGTGCATGCCTTCCAATCAACTTATTCTGAAAGGAAACAAAGAATTTTCTGAATTAAGTGAAGCCAATTCTTTCTTTAATAACAAAAGTGTAGTGCCAGATAAATTTAAAAGGCAATTTCAGAATAACACTTCAGCAAGACTTAATAAAGCGTCTCATTTCTGTTGCATGTTGTAGATAATTGAATGCTATACTTCATAATGAACTAATGGTATTTGTCAGACAAAATGATAATATTTTGCACTTACATAGCATCTTTCTTCTAATGAGCTCAATAATGATCTAGTGGTCTATTTTTTCCTTACAGTAATTTGGAAGCATTTACATGGGTAATATCTTGTCATGCAAATTTCTTCCTACTGATGAGAAACTAGAGAGTATCGAAGGTAAGATGAAAGTTTGTTTTGCAATTAGACCAACAAATAACAATAGCCAAGCTGGAAGCAATTGTTGAAATTAATCAGGATACTTGTACCATTTATAAGGGGCAGGGCATAGAAACAAATCAGCAATAGGTAAAGTGTAAACATTTTCCTTAGAGAAACAATGCAAGTAATTTTGTTAGAGACACACAAAACCATAGAATAAAATATTTCAATATTTAGCTGTCTATATGAATTGTTTAATAGTATCGTCTTTTATATAACTCATTATTGAATTTTGACTCTAAGTCTTCTCTATACTTGAAAATATATACTGTGATTTCTTAAATATTATTACTAAATATTTCTAGATACAGATTTATCAACTAGGCTCTACAAATGATAATTTTTAAAGGAACATATTGATGTAACTACATCAATAATGATATCTGTATTTCCATGGTATCTTTATAATTCATTTTCTAATATTTCATCACTTCTTTAGTTACTATTAGATCCTTGAGAGAAAATACAAAGAAAATTCATTTCTATTTATGGATGGTTATTAATTATTCCCCAAAGGAATATACTAAATGAATAATTTAGCTGCAAGTTCTGTGACCTTATGTAAGTCACTTAAATACTATTTGACTCTGTTTCCTGACTTATAAATGGTAACAATTACACCTTCCTCATCTACCTCAGAGGATTATTGAATGAAATGTCAAAATTCTAAGAGAAATTTGTACATATAAATAAGAAACATACAATTAAGATATTGCCAATAATAATATCAGTAAAATAGCCTTAATTATTTATCAGACTTTGCTTCTTGTTGGATGAATGTAGTTTGATCCCATGTGAATTCAATCCCAGATTCTTCATATAACCGATAATATTTGGAAATGATACTTGGGGTGCAAAAGAAAGAAGAAAAAGAGACTATACCTGTGTAGTTCAATCACTAGGACATAGTGACTCCAAAAAGTATGCCAAACTGCTTTATTTTTAAATTTATTAATTAATGTCCACCTCTGGAACATCTACTATGCCTAACCTGCCTATAACGTCTGAAGCATTTAGCAGTTAAGAGTTAACTGCTTATTTTGAGGGGCTTTAGGTAAAAATTAATGAATTTAAAGCCACCACACAGGAACGTAGTTAAAAATATAAGACAAGCCACATAAACATCATCTCTAATAGAACCATGAAATGATAAAAACTTGAAACCACAACAAAATGTAGGATATAGGCCAAAAAGAATATAAATTGTCAAGTTTGAAGAGGAAAATCAGATCTGATTAATGCTAATGCTGTAGTGGAGAAAAGATACCTCCTGAAAGACCTTACCAATTATTTCTGCTTTGATTAATAGAGCTAAAAACATCTATAGGAATTAAGAAAAGTCAGGAGTATCCCTATAGTAACTTATTATGCTCTACGAAATCCCATGGGAAGTTGGTACAGAGGGTGAACTGCACAAATATGCCATCTTTGTTTTCTCTAGTCCAGAGTTCCAATGAGTAGAAATGATATCAAGATGAGGAAAATTGGAAGAAGGAAAGTAAGTGTTAATGCTTCAACCGAGGGGAGGTAAGTGAGTACTGATCACCGAGCAGCCAGTGAAGTGGTGGTATCAGACTAAACCCCACTGACACCATGTAAAATGTGGAAATGCCAGGAGGCAGGAATAATATGACAAGAAAGTGATATTTTAATTGAAACGTTGGCAAGCCCAAGTTTATCCCCTCTCTCTACTGACCCGGTATTCTTGAACCATTATTGGCTGTCTGGAATGGACATCACTGATTTTACTTGAAGAGCAATTTACATGAAGAAACTAACATGAATTCTATGCATGTATAGTATAGTTCTGCAAGGATAACTGCAAAAGAAGCAGGAGGAGGAAGAGGGAAAAGAAGAGGAGAAAGAGAAGAAGGCAGCAACATAAAGACCAATGGCAGATGAAGAATAGTCATTTGGAAAGGATCATTTTAATACTCATCTTAAATTAAAGATGAAGGAGTTTGTAACATTACTGTCTTCATCAAGAGTGCCAACAATAAAAGCACAGAATATGAGAGCTGAACTAGAATAGCTCAGAAAAGAAAAAACTAAGCCATTATGGCCTTCCTAGTTGTATATGCAACCTTATCATTGATTGCTTTGAGGATGTGTTAAGATTATTCATATATAGGAACATCTCTATAAGCATATTCCCCACAGTGCTTCATTTGGGTGGGTTTATGTCCCAGCCTGGATAGTCTCAAATATCCTATTGTGATTGCTTTTGAACAATAGCAAGGTTTGAGGGAGTATTTTTCAAAGTCAGAACTAATGAACTGGTAATGGTGCTAATGGCTTGTTAAGAAAGCATGAAGTCCTGAATAAGTCATAGTCACTGAACTAGCTCACTGTTAAGGTAAGGAGATAATTATTTCCAATGATCTGTAAATAAATAAGTAAGCTTGGCTTCATGTCTGTGTCAGGAAGTTTTATTTTCCAGGTGTATGAGTTCCTTTGTATGCCCAGAGATTGAAGTCTAATAAAAGAACTGCAGAGATGACTTAAATTGGTCTGTAGTCCTAGGAAATGAGTATTAAGGAAAATTATTCTCAACTCCTTCAAATCCCCTTTTTTGACCCAACTTCAGCTCTTTTTTCCACTCAACTCCTTAAAGGGATATTAGTGGAACAGAGACAAAAAGTTAGGAGTAGATAGAGAAAATGATGATAGATATAAAGTCAGGACCTAAATAAGGAAAAGAGTATCATGTAGCTTAAACGATGAGAAAAGATGATTTGGACTACCAAAATGTAGCAAGGCTATAACATAAGGCCAAAGATCGGATGAAAGAGTCCAACTGAAGATGGTCAAAGAGGAAGAAGGATGCAAAGAGACACAGTTTTGTGACTACTTGGAGACAGGGCCTTTAAAAAGGTAATTAAGGGTAAACGAAGTTGTAGGTGTGGGACCCCAATTCCAAAAGACCGTTGTTCCTATAAAGGAAAAAGAAGGGATACAGGAGTGTGTGCGCCCAGAGAAAAAGTCCTGTGTGGAGGGAGGCCCTGGGAGAAACCAGTTCTGCTGGCACCTTGATATCGGACTTCCAGCCTCCAGAACCGTGAGGAGAGAATTGCTACTGTTTGAGGCATCCAGTCTGCGGTGTTTTACTCTTGTATTCCTCGCAGATTAGGACAGAGGACGGAAGAGACAGTACCAGATCCTCAGATCTCACCTTCTAAACTTTTGTGTCTCCCCCCTTCAATACATTTCCAGGACTCCTGCCCTCATTCAGAAATCACCTTCTCTCAACCTGACTCTGGGTTGCTCCTAACTGATCTTCCTGTCTTTTTAGTTCTGCACCCCTCAATACATCTTTCACTACAGGAGAAGAGGGATTTCTTAGAACTATATATGTGGTCATTGACTTTCCAGTTTAAAATCCTGCAACAATTTCCATTGCCTATGAGATCAAGTCCAAACATTTTATTTTTGATGTAAAAGGCCCCTAAGATGTCCCCTCTTCCTCTGACTGCATGGAATGTGTTTCTGTCAGCCATTCTTACTTGTTTTATCTGCCAAGATTCATTTTAATTGGGCAGGTCCTCTGCCAAGTGAAGACTTCTTGGCAAATCCCTGGCAGACCTCTCCCCAGTTTCCTCTGTACTTTACTGTGTTTTATCCTGATCTTTAGCAGGTCAGTTCATTGAATTTTTGTATGTTTGTATGTATATTTTGTATCAGAGAGGATATTTCTTCAGGGAAAAAGGCTATGTTGATTTTCATCCTTGAATTCCCAAATTGAGATATTACATATGTATATATGTGTTTATATACACACATATATACATACACATACCCACACACATATAATATATACATATGTACTTGTATATATACATACACACAGCATAGCATACATACATAAAACAGGTGTTCATTAAATGTGGAGTGAATGCATGAATAAAAAGGTGACAAGAAATAATCATACCTAACTTAAACTGAGTAAATGGAAGGCTTAGGAACTGTTGTATTGAATGATTTATATTTTGGTAAAGCCATTTGATACATTCTAAACATTAATTGTAATTATTTTAAAGATAAAAATATTGAGACATAGAAACTTTAGTATAGTACAAATCACTCAACATGAAATCAAGGGAGAGAGGATTCTGTTCCAGGTGTTCTGACTCACAAAGAGATTTGAGTTAATAAAGGAAGGCCCAGGGATAGGAAGGGTCATGGGGGCTTTCTTTCTGCAAATATTTATATCTCAGATAAGAAATTTCCATTTTACATTGAGATAAATTTGTTTATGAATTTGGCTTTTTAAATGTTATTTGTTTTCTCTAAGTTGGTACCTTGAACTTACATGATAGAACTTGATGACGCTGAAGGAAATGCTCCTGTGAAGGATTATTATTTGCTTCAATGACATAAATTCAACAGATACTGAGTATATCAGGCACTTTTTTTTTTTTCATTTTTAGTGATTAAAATACAATGCTGGGTATGGAAGAGCATGGGGCCAGATGGTACTGGCAAATGAGGCAGGTACCATCCAGAGACAGAGAAGATTTTTCTAAGCACAAAGGGAAACCATGATAGTTTAAAGCAGGGGGTGACATAATGAAATTCACACTTTGAATACCTTATTTTGTTGACAGTGTAGCAATATAAAATGGACATGGAAGGTTAAAAGTCCAGACAGTATGGGTGAGGGACGTGCAGTTTTAAATCTCCACTGGCAGAAGGTATGTGTATGTGAGGGTCATCTTTATGTTTGATTTAACAGAATACGATTTTGAAGACCAAAAAACATGGTTGTGGAAAGGTAACATTTACCACATTCCTACTATATTTTTGGCATTCTGTATGGTGTATTGTGGAAAGTAAACAAGTAGAATAAAAAGTAAAGTAAAATATAAAATAAAATAAAAATCTCCCCTTTTTAATGGAGCTCAAGTCTAATTGGGGAGGTAGGTACGGAATGAATTATGTGAAACTGCAGCAGAATCTTGCTCTTTGAGGGGAGGGGTACAGCTAAAAAAATTGGAAACTATTATAAAATGACATTTAAGAATCAGTTTTCTTTTTTTCAAAAGATGGGCCCTAGGACTCAAAGCAATGCATGAAGGATGCCTGCTACAATGCCCATGGAGCCTCAGAAAATATCTGCAGCTTACTTTTCTAAACTAGAAGGGAAACTTTTCTGTTTGTAAATACCCATTCTTAATTTTTTTTTCTTTCTTGAATTCCTTTAATTAACTTTCTTTCCTGTACTTCCATGACTATTGTGACTGTCTTTGTTCTGAGCCCACCCTTCGTTCTCCTTTTGTTTCACCGTCTGAAGTCCAGGAGGGCCCTCCGATACATATAGACTCATTTTCAGTTCGGGAACTCCGATTCAGATGAAGTTTCAAGACAGCAGCTTAATAACTGGGCAATTTGAAGTTAAGGAAATACTTTCCTTAACTCACTTTTCATGGATGTTTTAAGGTTTTTAAGACATAAAAAGAAAAAAACAATTATTGGAAGGAAGAGGTATCCCATTATTAAAATCAAAGTTCCTAGGAAGCATTCTGTGATATGAATTATATGTGTTAAATGTAGAGGGATGTGTATGTATCATACATATGTACATATGTATTTTTGTTAAATTATGATAATATACACACATTTATAATAAATAATAAAGAGAAAGCAATCTATTTTATAAAATTTCTAATCCTCATTAATGCAAATAAAGTCTGCAAAAATAGAAATGTAATAGAGATGAGATTCTATGCACTATATAAATGAAGCTGCAGGGAGAACTGTAATACTCTGTCAGGTTTACTTCTTCATATTATTCCTTTCAAAGGTCTATCTAATGGGTTCACATTTATTGCCTAATTCTGTAGTTTTTATGAGTTTCTAAAGCAAAAGAGAAATTTTACATGTTCATTTTTACTTGATGAGAAACTCATTCGGATATTCTTGAAATTTCAGGTGCTATTGAGGTAGTCATAACAATAAGGTAAAACTACCTAAGGTAAGTTTCTTTGTGAATACATTAAGAAGAGCCAGAAAAAATTAAGAGAAACATTAATAAAAGAAACCCAGACCATCTTGGCTAATATCTCAGGGCAGTGGAGCAGGAATTAAACTGGAATGGAAAAAACTTAAATTCTAGTCCAGGCTGAACTGGTTGGTAGGGGCTAAGAGAAATTGTTTCCTCTCAACAGATCTGTTTCCTCCCCATATAATCAAAGACTTGAATTGACTCAGCTCTGACATCCATTAGTTAGAAAATCAATTGACTGATCTTATCAACTATCTACCTATCATTTATTTCTGTCCTGCAGATTGTTTCCATCCAGAAACCATTCTAAGAATTTTTTTTATTTAAAAAATACCTGTCTTTGAGAATTACTATAGAAGAAGCATATGGACTTGATTTGGAGGGTGAGTAAAAGTCTCAAATCTACCAGTTACTGGGCTCCTAAAAGTTCAGGATCCATAGGATCAATGCTACAGAGCAGTGAGACATTTTTTAAGAGTACTGCTCTTAGGAAACAGATTTTGTTTGGCTCCAACATACAAAAATTTTGAAAGTCATTACTTCTGTCATTACAAGGAAAAAGCTGAAAAACTAAAAATAAACTACCTTTATTACACCTATCAGAGAATTGAAGTCACAAGACTTTGCTACTTGATAATCTGGAGAAAGAGGTGAGTACAGAAAATTACACCCAAGGTCAACTTATCCAGCAGAGAAATTCCCAGTGCCCAAAACTAGTAGGAACACAGACATGGTAATTTCGATGACTGGTAGAGGCTGAGAGTGAATTAATTTGAGAGTGAGAAACTCCTTTGGTCCCTGGCTTTGGTTGAGGGCATGGCTACACCTTTTGTCAGTTTTACCTCTATGAGTCAATCTCCTAAATTCTCATGGTGAAGATCCTAGAAAAATGTCCTCTGGTTTCGGCAGGGGTTGGGAAAAATTAACCATTTTGAAATATGCCCATAGCATTCTTGAACACAAAGGCCTGCACATTCCAAGGGAACTGCCTTTACTGAGCCTCACTGGCCGGAAGGAAGGGCACTTAGCTACTTGAAGGAAAGGCAAGCTCAGTCCCTGCTAGCTTTCCTGTGTCATCAGAGGGGAGAAGAATAAAGCTGAGAAACACTTCTGAAGGTCACAGCCCAAGGACATGGGCTCACTAAGTGACTGAGATTTAGTCATAAAATCATGAATTACTATCGTCACCCACTCCTTAATAGCACATCAACAAGGCCCTAAAATAACAGTAGATTTTGACTATACAACAGTATAACTAAAAGAGCTGAAAAATACAGATTCCATTTAAAGTGCTCTTAGGGAAATCCAAAGGCAATGAGGATAAAAAAAAGACAAAACAAGGACACAAAAGGAAACGGAAGCCTCTGTCACCTCGTGCTGCTGCAGCCATTAACCAGAAACTGGCTGCCAGCCAGAGGAGCAAAAAATTTCACACTAAGCGTCTCTTGACCTCAGTTCCTATTACCTGATACATTATGTCCAATATCAACAAATAATCAGAAGATATGCTAAAAAGCAAGAAAAAACCCAGACTGAAGAGACAAAGCAAACATCAGAACCAGACTCAGACATGATACAGATTTGGAATTTCCAGATAAGGAATTAAAAATAACTGTGATTAATAAGTGGATGGCTCTCTTGAATAAAGTAGATGACATGGGTGATATAAGCAGAGAGATGCAAACCCTAAAAAGAATCAAAAGATAATGCTTGAAATCAATATCACTGTAACAGAAATGAAAAATGCCTTTGATGGTCTCACCAGTAGATTGGACACAGCTGAGGAATCATGTACTTGAAGATATGTCAATGGAACCTTACCAGCTGAAGGAGAAACAGAATATCCAAGAACTGTAGGATAATTACAAAAGGTGTACTATACATATTATTAGAATACTAGAAGAAGCAAGAAGAAATACTTGAAATTATAAAGGTAAGTATTTTCCAAAATTAAGGAAGAACAGCAAACCACAGATACAGAAAACTGAGAGAACACAAGACAGGATAATTTTTTTTAAATCTACATTTATCATATCATATTCAAATGGCTGAAAACCAAACCAAAGAGAAATTATTGAAAGCAGTTGCAGGGTGGGGGTGTAGAACACTTCACCTGTAGCAGAACAAGAATATGAATTACATTAGAGTTCTATTTACAAGCCATGCAAGCAAGAAAAAAGTGGAATAAAATTTTTAAACTGTTAAAAGAAAAAAAACACAACACCAACACTGAATTCTCAAATGCAACAAAATTATCCTATGAAACTGAAGGTGAAATGAATACTCTTGTGGATAAAAAAACAAATTAGACCTTCCCATAAGAAATGTTAAGGGAAATGTTCTTCAAAGAGAAGGAAAATGATACAGGTCAGAAACTCAGATCTACCTGAATGAAGGAAGAACGCTGGAGAAGGAATAAATGAAAGTAAAATCTTTTATTTATCTTATTATTAACTTACCTAACACATAATAGTTTAACCAAATATTATCAGCAGCAACCTATTCAGTCGTTATAGTTTATGGGTGGCGCAAATGAATGGCAGCAATGTTATAAGAGACAGGAGGGAGGGATTGGGAATACTTGTTGCATGAAGCATGATAATGTAACTAGTCCAAGAGGGGATTTAGATTAATTGTAAATATATTTTGCAAGCTTAAAGGTAACCACTAAAAAAAAAGGAGTATATAAGGAAGTATAATTGGTATGCTAAGAGAGAAGAAAAAAAATGGAACCATATAGAAGGCTTAAACAAGATGGAAAAGCTGTAGAAGACAAGAGCAGAAACAAAGGACAAGAGCAATGAGTAAAAAATAGTGCTGAATAAAAGGCAGATACTAACCACATATCAGTGATCACTTTAAACATCACGAGTGTAAATACATCAATTAACAGACTCTGACAGAGACTATCATAGTGAATAAAAAAACAAGACTCAACTGCATGTTGTTTAAAAGAAACCCACTTTAAATATAACAAGTTAAAAAGTAAAGGTACAGTATAAGATCTACTATCCTAACACAAAACAAATGGAGCAGCTATATTAATTTTAGACAGAGGAGACTTCAGAGCAAGGAATATTATTAGGGGTCAAGAGGGGTATTATATAATAATAAGAGGGTTAATTCTCCAAGAAGACATAAGAATTCAAAAGTGCATACACTTTATAACAGAGCATCAAAATACATGAGACAAATACTGATAGAACTGCAAGGAGAAATAGATGAATTCTCTATTATAGATGGAGACTTTAACACTTTTCTATCAGGAATTTACAGTTATAACAGAAAGAAAATAAAGATATAATTGAACTTAATAGCATCATCAATCAACTGGATCTAATTGACCTCTATAGAGTATTTCTCCAACAGCAGAATTGATTCTTCTCAAGCTCACATGGAATGTTTACCAAAACAGATCACATCTTATATTATAAATATACCTCAATAAATTTAAAAGAATAGAAGTCATACAAAGTATCCAAGACCACAATGGATTTAAACTAGAAATCAATAATAGAAAGATGATGGGGAACCTTACCATCAAAACATGAAGATTTACAACACACATCTAAACAAAGCATGGGTCAAAGAAGAGATCTCAAAAGTAACTCTAAATGATTTTGTATTAAATAAAATTCTTTTTAATCTATCAAAATTCTTCTTTTATCTGTCAAAATTGTGGGCTGAAGTGAAAGCCGTGCTTAGAATTAAATTTGTATCATTGAATGCACATATTAAAAAAGAAGAACTAAAATCAATATTATCTTCCACCCTAGAAAACTATAGAAAAAAGATCAGAAAAAAACCCACAAAAATTAGAGCAAAAATAAATGAAATTGAAGATAGGAAATTAGCAGAGATATCAATAAAACCAAAACTGGTTGCTTGTAAAGATCAATATAATTAATAAATTTCTAACCACAAACCAAGAAAAAATGGAGACAAATGATTCTAAAGTTAACATGTAAAGTTAAAAACCCCAGAATAGCTAGCACAGCACTGAAAGAACAAAGTTGGAGGTCTGACATTATCCAATTTCAAGATGTACTATAAAGCTACAATGATCAACACAGCATGGTATTGTCAAAAGAACAGACATACAGATCAATGGAACAGAATAGAGAATCCTGAAAAAAGGATCCACGCAAATACAGTTAACTGATCTTTACAAAAAAGCTAAAGCAGTCCAATGTAGAAATAATTCTTTCCAAAAATGGTGCTCAAACAATTGAACATCATACATAAAAGAAAAAAAAAGAGTCCAGACACAGACCTTAAAACTTTCACAAAAATGAACTCAAAATGGGTCACAGACTCAAATGTAAAACACAAACTATAATATTTATAGAAGATTAACACTGGAGAAAATCTAGGTGGCCTTCAGGTTAGTGATGAATTTTAGGTACAATACCAAAAATGTGATCCTTGAACACAATAATTGAGAAGTTAGATTTCATTAAAGACTTCTGCTCTACAAAAGATACCCAAAAACAACAAAAAGACAGGTCACATAATGGAATAATCTATTTGCAAAATAAATACCTGACAGAAGACTTGTATTTAAAATTTACAAAGAA
Source organism: Manis pentadactyla (assembly GCF_030020395.1). Classification (NCBI taxonomy): domain Eukaryota; kingdom Metazoa; phylum Chordata; class Mammalia; order Pholidota; family Manidae; genus Manis; species Manis pentadactyla. Next base: position 208,337,456 of record NC_080020.1, on the reverse strand, counting down.
CTCTTATAACTCAGCAAGAAAGCAAACAATCCAATGGAAAAAAAAGAAAGACCTGAACAGATACCTCACTAATTAAGATACACCAATAGCAAAAAAAAAAAAAAAAAAAACTACTTATGAAAAGATGCTCAGTGTCATTTTTCACAAGGGAATAGCAAATGAAAAGACAAAGATTATCACCACACACCTATTAGAATGGCTTAAATCCAAAAAACTAACAATGCCAAGTGCTTGTGAGGATGCAGAGTAATGGAACTCTCTATTCATTGTTTGTGGGACTGCTCCACTTTGGAGTCAGTTAGCAGTTTCTTACAAAACAAAATGTAATCTTACCGTAAGGTCCAGGAAACACCCTTTAAGTAATCTATCAATCTAGGTGAAACTTATATCTGTGAAAAATCTGCACAAAAATGCCATTTGCCTGCACAGAATGCTTTTGCTAATCCTTATATCATCTTCCTGTTGTCAAAGACCCACATAAATTCTTTTCTTTTCCAGCAGTACTTCCCAACAACTTTTTCCACACTAATTTTTCCTTGCATCTTACAATGGGCTGCACTTATTTTTGGCGCATATTGATTAATGTAGTTACATATAATATACATATACAATTGATTTTTTAAAAAGTTGCCCAGGCAATTCACTGGGGAAAGGGCAGTCTTCAAATAATGGTGCTGGAACAATTTCATGGCCATATGCAAAAAAGTGAACCTTGACCCTTACAGCACAGTATATACAAAAATCAACTTGAAATGGATCACAGCTCTAAATGTATAAAGCTAATATTATAAAACTTCTAGAAGAAAATATAGGAGAAATTTTAGTGACCTGCCACTCTGTTTCTTCCCAGTATAAACTGACTAGTATAAGGTCTACTTGTATGTTTATCAGCCAGTATATTAGAAATCTGACATTTTTGCTGAGACTCAAAGCTAAGGTCAACATTTTAATCAACAAAATTAATTTTATTTATTTCATATCTTAATTAATCAGCATTACCTAAGAGATTGGACTATGAATGAAGTGAGATCACAGGAATCTATTCTAGTACTTACTACTGTGTAATTTCAAAGCATTGAAATTTTTTCAATATTTAAAACAAGGATCATAATATTTTTTCCTGCCTACTTGAAGGTCAAATGAAATTGTATGTGTAAAGTACTTTGTAAACTGGGAGATAGGGTATTTTGTAGGGAATTATGAAAAAGATGATTATGATTCTGGAATTCTTTACAGTTTCTAGAGTCAGATGAATATCAGGTTCAAATTCCAGGTCTTCCAATTACTTGCTGTATGGCTTTCGGTTAGAAAAGTGGTTTAAACTTTTTAAACCATGCTTTATTCATCACTAGAATGACTTACACCAGTTGTTGAGGTAATGGTTATCTTCATAATTGGCTTGCTGGAAGCATGAAATGGATTAATTCTTTAGCACCATTGCAGGACCATAGCTAGTATTTATTGACCTTAATATGTACCAGACATAATGCTATGTATATTGTATAATTCATTTAATCCTTGAATCAATCTTATGAGGTAGGTACTACTTACATTACCATTTCATACGTAAGTGACTGAGGCACAGAGAAGTTAAATGAGTTATTGCAGATACACAGTTAATAAATATAAGATTTGAATCCAAAGTCAAGGTCCACAGGAGTCTTGCTCCACAGCCCAACTTTTTAGACACTAAACTATACTGTTCAATAGTTAGCACTCTGCTTATATAAGTAATTATTAATGTTATCATTATTAATATTAGACAATGTAGAATCCTAGTTCTAGTTGTTCTAATCTCCCTGAAGCTTCCATAGCATGAACATCTTTTTTTTTTTTTTTTTTTTTATTGAAGGGTAGTTGACAACAGTATTGCATTACATTAGTTTCAGGTGTACAACACAGTGATTCAACATTTATATACATGATAATTCTAGGTACCAGGTATCACCATACCAAGTTGTTATAATATTTTGACTATATTCCTTATGCTATACATTACATCCCGGTTACTTATTTATTTTACAATTGGAAGTGTGTTTATATATATATTTTTTGTGAGGGCATCTCTCATATTTATTGATCAAATAGTTGTTAACCACAATAAATTTCTGTATAGGGGGGTCAATACTCAATGCACAATCATTAATCCACCCCAAGCCTAATTTTCGTCAGTCTCCAATCTTCTGATGCATAACGAACAAATTCTTACATAGAGTACAAATTCTTGCATAGTGAGTAAGTTACATGGTGAACAGTGCAAGGGCAGTCATCACAGAAGCTTTCGGTTTTGTTCATGCATTATGAACTATAAAGAGTCAGTTCAAATATGAATATTCATTTGATTTTTAAACTTGATTTATATGTGGATACCACATTTCTCTATTATTATTATTTTTAATAAAATGCTGAAGTGGTAGGTAGATATGAGATAAAGGTAGAAAACAGAGTTTAGTGTTGTAAGAGAGCAAATGTAGATGATCAGGTGTGTGCCTGTAGACTATGTGTTAATCCGAGCTAGACGAGGGCAATAAACATCCATGTATGCAGAAGATTTCTCTCAGAACATGAGGGGGGAGGTTCTAAGCCTCACCTCTGCTGCTCCCCATTTTCTCACCAGATGGCCCCCTGCGACTGTGCCTGTCTTAGGTTGTTCCTCCCTTGAGGAATCTTACCCGTCTCTGTCTAACCAGTCATCTTCCGGGGCCATACAGGGAAATGTTAAGTTGGTAAGTGAGAGAGAAGCCTTATTGTTTGAAAAGGTTAGCTTTTTACTTCTTTGCATATTTCTGCCCTGTGGCTTCTATGCCCAGCATTGGTCTTGAGGTGTCTTTACCAGTTGGAAGAATTATGATACTCGGTAAATACGACATGTGGCACGAGTTCTATTTAAAGGTTGTGATTAGGTAGGAAGAAGAAAAGCTATAGAAGTAGCAGGCAGAAGAAAACCTGGGAAGATTGATTATTTCTTTGACATATCTTCTTGTAGAGTAACTTCAGCATGGATAGGTTTTAAACTACTAATTAAATTGTGCACACACATTAACATAACAGGAATATAGTTACCTAACCAAAGCATACCTGTAATTACCAGCCATCTGCAGTGAAACCAAGAAAACCAGTTAGGCACCTTAGGCATTTGTGAAAACTTATCTATGATATGGTGGATATTGTCCGACTGAACTTAAACAGTCTGAGAGAATTCAGATAAACTAGAACAACCCATTCCTGGGGACTGTTCATATCCCATATGTTCTTTTAACGATAAATAGTCTGTGGTTGTAAGATTTTGGAGTGCTACAATTTGCACTTCTCCTAATTCTTGGTTGAGTTCCAACAGTATAGATCCAGTCCAATTTTTGTTTTACTGTATGCACAGGCCAGCTTAGATATCTCCTTCCTCATTCCCATGGCAAGTCCAGGAACTGGTGGGATGAGTGCATCTACACCTGTGACAGAGCGTGGATCTTTGTTGGAGTTTTTTTTTTGCTGATCATCTTCTGTCATGAGTCTTCCCGAGAGTGCTGATGTAGGAAGTTCTTTTTCATATCGTATCTTAGTTCATTTTAGGGGTAGCCAAATTAGGCTTTGAACCTCTGTATAAACACAAACAGACCCTTTGCCTACACTTTTTTATGCCCTTTATATCATTGTGTAGAACTCATTAGAGGTCACCACATAGGAACGGCATTTTTTTTTTTTTTAATCATTAATCTACACTTACATGACGAATACTTTGTTTACTAGGCTCTCCCCTATACCAGGTCCCCCCTATATACTCCTTTACAGTCACTGTCCATCAGCGTAGCAAACTGTTGTAGAATCACTACTTGTCTTCTCTGTGTTGTACAGCCCTCCCCTTTCTCCCACCCCGCTATGGATGCTAATCTTAATACCCCTCTTTTTATGCCCCCCCTTATCCCTCCCTACCCACCCATCCTCCCCAATCCCTTTCCCTTTGGTACCTGTTAGTCCATTCTTGAGTTCTGTGATTCTGTTGCTGTTTTGTTCCTTCAGTTTTTCCTTTGTTCTTATATTCCACAGATGAGTGAAATCATTTGGTATTTCTCTTTCTCTGCTTGGTTTGTTTCACTGAGCATAATACCCTCTAGCTCCATCCATGTTGCTGCAAATGGCTGGATTTGCCCTTTTCTTATGGCTGAGTAGTGTTCCATTGTGTATATGTACCACATCTTCTTTATCCATTCATCTATCGATGGACATTAGGGTTGCTTCCAATTCTTGGCTATTGTAAATAGTGCTGCGATAAACATAGGGGTACATTGGTCTTTCTCATACTTGATTGCTGCATTCTAAGGGTAAATTCCTAGGAGTGCAATTCCTCGGTCAAATGGTATGGCTGTTTTGAGCATTTTGATGTACGTCCATACTGCTTTCCACAATGGTTGAACTAACTTACATTCCCACCAGCAGTGTAGGAGGGTTAACCTTTCTCCACAGCCTCGCCAACATTTATTGTTGTTTGTCTTTTGGATGGCAGCCATCCTTACTGGTGTGAGGTGATACCTCATTGTACTTTTAATTTGCATTTCTCTGATAATTAGCGATGTGGAGCATCTTTTCATGTGTCTGTTGGCCATCTGTATTTCTTTTTTGGAGAACCGTTTGTTCAGTTCTTTTGCCCATTTTTTAATTGGGTTATTTGTTTTTTGTTTGTTGAGGCGTGTGAGCTCTTTATATATTCTGGACGTCAAGCCTTTATCGGATGTGTCATTTTCAAAGATATTCTCCCATACTGTAGGGTTCCTTTTTGTTCTATCGAAGGTGTCTTTTGCTGTACAGAAGCTTTTCAGCTTAATATAGTCCCACTTGTTCATTTTTGCTGTTGTTTTCCTTGCCCGGGGAGATATGTTCAAGAAGAGGTCACTCATGTTATTTCTAAGAGGTTTGTGCCTATGTTTTCTTCCAAGAGTTTAATGGTTTTGTGACTTACATTCAGGTCTTTGATCCATTTTGAGTTTACTTTTGTATATGGGGTTAGACAATGGTCCAGTTTCATTCTCCTACATGTAGCTGTCCAGTTTTGCCAGCACCATCTGTTGAAGAGACTGTCATTTCGCCATTGTATGTCCATGGCTCCTTTATCAAATATTAATTGACCATATATGTCTGGGTTAATGTCTGGATTCTCTAGTCTGTTCCATTGGTCTGTGGCTCTGTTCTTGTGCCAGTACCAAATTGTCTTGATTACTATGGCTTTATAATAGAGCTTGAAGTTGGGGAGTGAGATCCCCCCTACTTTATTCTTCTTTCTCAGGATTGCTTTGGCTATTCGGGGTCTTTGGTGGTTCCATATGAATTTTTGAATTATTTGTTCCAGTTCATTGAAGAATGTTGCTGGTAGTTTCATAGGGATTGCATCAAATCTGTATATTGCTTTGGGCAGGATGGCCATTTTAACGATATTAATTCTTCCTAGCCATGAGCATGGGATGCGTTTCCATCTGTTAGTGTCCCCTTTAATTTCTCTTAAGAGTGACTTGTAGTTTTCAGAATATAAGTCTTTCACTTCTTTGGTTAGGTTTATTCCTAGGTATTTTATTTTTTTTGATGCAATTGTGAATGGAGTTGTTTTCCTGATTTCTCTTTCTGTTGGTTCATTGTTGGTATATAGGAAAGCCACAGATTTCTGTGTGTTGATTTTGTATCCTGCAACTTTGTTGTATTCCGATATCAGTTCTAGTAGTTCTGGGGTGGAGTCTTTAGGGTTTTTTATGTACAGTATCATGTCATCTGCAAATAGTGACAGTTTGACTTCTTCTTTGCCAATCTGGATTCCTTGTATTTCTTTGTTTTGTCTGATTGCCATGGCTAGGACCTCCAGTACTATGTTAAATAACAGTGGGGAGAGTGGTCATCCCTGTCTAGTTCCCGATCTCAGTGGAAATGCTTTCAGCTTCTCGCTATTCAATATAATGTTGGCTGTGGGTTTTTCACAGATGGCCTTTATTATGTTGAGGTACTTGCCCTCTATTCCCATTTTGCTGAGAGTTTTTATCATGAATGGATGTTGAACTTTGTCAAATGCTTTTTCAGCATCTATGGAGATGATCATGTGGTTTTTGTCTTTCTTTTTGTTGATGTGGTGGATGATGTTGATAGACTTTCGAATGTTGTGCCATCCTTGCATCCCTGGGATGAATCCCACTTGGTCATGGTGTACGATGGTTTTGATGTATTTTTGAATTCGGTTTGCTAAAATTTTGTTGAGTATTTTTGCGTCTACGTTCATCAGGGATATTGGTCTGTAGTTTTCTTTTTTGGTGGGGTCTTTGCCTGGTTTTGGTATTAGGGTGATGTTAGCTTCATAGAATGAGTTTGGGAGTATCCCCTCCTCTTCTATTTCTTGGAAAACTTTAAGGAGAATGGGTATTATGTCTTCCCTGTATGTCTGATAAAATTCCGAGGTAAATCCATCTGGCCCGGGGGTTTTGTTCTTTGGTAGTTTTTGATTACCGCTTCAATTTCGTTGCTGGTAATTGGTAACTGTTTAGATTTTCTGTTTCTTTTTGGGTCAGTCTTGGAAGGTTGTATTTTTCTAGGAAGTTGTCCATTTCTCCTAGGTTTCCCAGCTTTTAGCATATAGGTTTTCATAGTAGTCTCTAATAATTCTTTGTATTTCTGCGGGGTCCGTCGTGATTTTTCATTTCTCATTTCTGATACTGTTGATTTGTGTTGTCTCTCTTTTCCTCTTAGTAAGTCTGGCTAGAGGCTTATCTCTTTTGTTTATTTTCTCGAAGAACCAGCTCTTGGTTTCATTGATTTTTGCTATTGTTTTATTCTTCTCAATTTTATTTATTTCTTCTCTGATCTTTATTATGTCCCTCCTTCTGCTGACCTTAGGCCTCATTTGTTCTTCTTTTTCCAATTTCGATAGTTGTGACATTAGACCGTTCATTTGGGATTGCTCTTCCTTTTTTAAATATGCTTGGATTGCTATATACTTTCCTCTTAAGACTGCTTTTGCTGTGTCCCACAGAAGTTGGGGCTTAGTGTTGTTGTTGTCATTTGTTTCCATATATTGCTGGATCTCCATTTTGATTTGGTCATTGATCCATTGATTATTTAGGAGCGTGTTGTTTAGCCTCCATGTGTTTGTGAGCCTTTTTGCTTTCTTTGAACAGTTTATTTCTAGTTTAATGCCTTTGTGGTCTGAAAAGTTGGTTGGTAGGGTTTCAATCTTTTGGAATTTACTGAGGCTCTTTATGTGTCCTAGTATGTGGTCTATTCTGGAGAATGTTCCATGTGCACTTGAGAAGAATGTGTATCCTGTTGCTTTTGGATGTAGAGTTCTGTAGATGTCTATTAGGTCCATCTGTTCTAATGTGTTGTTCAGTGCCTCTGTGTCCTTACTTATTTTCTGTCTGGCGGATCTGTCCTTTGGAGTGAGTGGTGTGTTGAAGTCTCCTAGAATGAATGCATTGCATTCTATTTCCTCCTTTAGTTCTGTTAATATTTGTTTCAGGTATGTTGGTGCTCCTGTATTGGGTGCATATATATTTATAATGGTTATATCCTCTTGATGGACTGAGCCCTTTATCATTATGTAATGTCCTTCTTTTTCTTTTTTTACTTTCTTTATTTTGAAGTCTGTTTTGTCTGATACCAGAATTGCAACACCTGCTTTCTTCTCTCTGTTGTTTGCTTGAAATGTCTTTTTCCATCCCTTGACTTTAAGTCTGTGCGCGTCTTTGGGTTTGAGGTGAGTCTCTTGTAAGCAGCATATGGATGGATCTTGCTTTTTTATCCATTCTATTACTCTGTGTCTTTTGATTGGTGCATTCAGTCCATTTACATTTAGGGTGATTATTGAAAGGTATGTACTTATTGCCATTGCAGGCTTTAAGTTTGTGGTTACCAAAGGTTTAGGGTTAGCTTCTTTACTATCTTACTCTCTAACTTACCTTGCTTGTTGAGCTATTACAAACACAGTCTGATGATTCTTTATTTCTCTCCCTTCTTATTCCTCCTCCTCCCTTCTTCATATGTTGGGTGTTTTGTTGTGTGCTCTTTCTAGGAGTGCTCCCATCTAGAGCAGTCCCTGTAGGATGCCCTGTAGAGGTGGTTTGTGGGAGGCAAATTCCCTCAACTTTTGCTTGTCTGGGAATTGTTTAATCCCTCCTTCATATTTAAATGATATTCGTGCTGGATACAGTAGTCTTGGTTCGAGGCCCTTCTGTTTCATTGCATTAAGTATATCATGCCATTCTCTTCTGGCCTGTAGGGTTTCTGTTGAGAAGTCTGATGACAGCCTGATGGGTTTTCCTTTGTAGGTAACCTTTTTTTTCTCTCTGGCTGCCTGTAATACTTTGTCCTTGTCTTTGATCTTTGTCATTTTAATTATTATGTATCTTGGTGTTGCCTTCCTTGGATCCCTTGTCATGGGAGTTCTGTGTACCTCTGTGGTCTGAGAGGCCATTTCTTCCCCTAGTTTGGGGAAATTTTCAGCAATTATTTCTTCAAAGACATTTTCTATCCCCTTTTCTCTCTACTTCTTCTGGAATACCTATGATTCTTATATTGTTCCTTTTCATTTGGTCACTCAGCTCTCTTAAAATTCTTTCATTCCTGGGGATCCTTTTATCTCTCTCTGCATCAGCTTCTCTGTGTTCCTGTTCTCTGTTTTCTAGTCCATTAATGGTCTCTTGCATCTCGTCCATTCTGTTTTGAAGTCCTTCCAGAGCTTGTTTTATTTCTGAATTCTCCTTCCTTAGTTCTTGCATATTTCTCTGCAAGTCCATCAGCATGGTTATGACTTTTGTTTTGAATTTTTTTTCAGGAAGACTGGCTAAATCTATCTCCCCAGATTCCTTCTCAGGGGAAGATGTAGCAGATGCCGAAGCTGTCTGGGTTAGTCTTGTCTGGATCATATTTTTTTGCCTTTTCATGTTGACAGGTGCTATTGACTGTCAGCTGGGAGGGCCAAAATTTTCACTTGCTACTGGCCTTTCTTTACTGGGACAACTGCGACCCCTAGTGGCTTGTGTTGGGTAATTGCGTGTAGACTGGGTCTTTGTGTCTTGCCTGGCCGGAAGGGAGAAATTTCCCTTTCTGTGGGCGGAATTTGTCTCGGGCTGCTTCTCTGCTTTCGCAGCGCCCGGTGGGGTAATGGATGGGGGTGCTGCTTGACTGTTTGCCTCCGTGAGGGGTCTCAGAGCTGTTGCCCAGGAGGTTAGTGCACCCGGTTTTCCCTGTAATTTCCAGCTGCTGTACTGTGACCTGGGTTGTTTCTGTCAAGCTGTTAAGTCCCTCTCCCTTTAAGACTTTCAAAAAGCCCCCGCTTTTCTTTGTCACAGGGGTATCAGCTTCGGCACCCGCTCAGAGGTTTTACTCCCTGTTCCCCCAGTATCCAGGGCCCCCTGGGCACGTACTGTGTCTGCGCTCTGGCCCGGATGGCTGGGGCTGGGTGTTCGGCAGTCCTGGGCTCCGTCTCCCTCCCGCTCTGCCTGCTCTTCTCCCGCCGGGAGCTGGGGGGAGGGGCGCTCGGGTCCCGCCGGCCGGGGCTTGTATCTTACCCCTTTCACCAGTCGCTGGGTTCTCGCTGGTGTAGCTGCAGTCTGGCCACTGTCCTGCGTCTTCTGGTCTCTCTTTTAGGGCTAGTTGTGTTTGTTGTATTTTCAAAAGTATATATGTTTTTGGGAGGAGATTCCCACTCTCCTACTCACGCCGCCATGTTGGCTCCACCTCAATCAGCATGAACATCTTAAACTCCGTTTTTTTTCTTTTAAGAGAAACACATGCAGCAACAATGGTATCAGAGATTTCATGCTGTTAACACAGAACCCTGGACTCAAACCAAAAGGCTTGGAGTTCAGATTTTGTTTCCTGATTCTCTTCGAGGGTCATCTTGTGTTATCAGCCTCCCACAGGTGCCAGGAAAATAAGTACAGGGTTCTGGAAGCACCTACAACCAGGTGTTCAAATCCAAAGCCAAGAACCCAAATTCAGGTGCTCTCAGCAGATGTGTCTGGTTTGGCCATGAGCTTGTTTGGCAAACTCTAGTGTAATATCCGGGAAAGGTGCTGGGCATGAGAGAGAGAGAATTGACTTTCTGAATTTGGTGCCCACTGTTGTGATTTTAATAGAGGATATGTCTCCCATATTTTATCCAAATCTATGTCCGTTTCGTCTATTTGTGGACTCTCACGTTTATGAAAAGTAATTTACAAGTGAGATGAATTATTTCATTTGGACTAGATGTATTACTCTATCAGCATGGGGCTAAACTAGTACAGTTCTATGGATTTAGCCATATATTAAGAAAATTATTGTTTTTCATCTTAGGACTTTGAATGATAGGAATGAGTACAGCAGCCCATACGCCACGTGGCTGGTCATGTTCAAATGGTTAGGGATGAAATAGAGACATTGGAAAATATAAGTCAAGATAAATAATATTTTAATTTCCCTGGCTTCCAGTGTAAGACTTACTAGCAGCTCATATGAATATATAGTGTCAAGATAAACATAATAATATCAGATGTAATAAGGATAATGTATATGGCCACTGTATTGTATCTCAATACAATAAGTATTGAGATAAAAAATAATCAGAAATGAAGCAAGTTATACACATAAAGACTAAAGCATATGTTAGCCTTTGGGGCTTTTTGTGGTTGTTTCAGAGGAAACGCTGCAGAAATGTTTATTGAATACAGTGCCAGGTTTATAAGTAACAATTATTTACAACTTCCATAGAGTTGGTTCCCCAGCAGAGAGGTGGTGAAATATCCAGTTCATCTCAAGATTTACAGAAATGTTCAAGCACATCTCCTTTTTAAATAGCCATGGTGACAGGAAACTTTGGTAACAAATGATCCACCACTATCTTCGCTACCGATGTGTTTAATGAACATTATAATGGGTTTGGAGAAAGAGCACACACTCCGCTCATGTCACTACCTTCTTACTCTGAACAGACAGAAAGAACTGTGGTCTCCTACAGGACGACTTCAGGGGGAGGGGGAGGGGAGGAAAAGGGGAGGGGGAGAGGGAGGGAGGGAGGAAGGAAGGAAGGAAAGGAAAATAGTAACTGAAGGGGTAAATTAAGACACATTCATGGACTCTAGTCACTGACAGGAACAGGGATGGGGACAATCCCTGTATCATACATAGATTATTTGTATCACAATTAGACACTAGGACTCCACATTAAGAAAAAGGAGCTTGATTGAATGGTTAAAAATGCACTCTTTTTTATACATAGAAAATTTTATTATTTTGCTTCCTCTTTTGGAACCAGTACCAAGTGCATCAGAAATATTCAGTACAGGTGAAGAGAACCATGAAATATTGTCAGACTTCTGTGTATGTGAATGTGTTTGTGGACAATCTGGAATGCATCTTTGGTGATTTTACTGGAAAATCTTCTCTGAGTTCAAATTGTCAGTGAAAAACATCTGTGTTAGGGAAGCTTCAATAATCACCATGGTTTAATTAAATAAGTGTTTTTTGACTTTATGTCAATGAAACTATTTCCTTTTAAAGGCCTGTAATCACAAACATTCCTCATAAAGGTGGATGATCTTGATTCAAACATTAAGCATATGAGAATTAATGATTACTGGCAGGTTTTCAGTATTAATGTTCTTTCTCTTCAGACTTTAGGTTGGGGTGAGTCCCTCCCACTGGGTGCAGATTTTTCAGGGTCCCAAAATCTCACTAATCTAGATAAATATTATTCTTCAGCAATATTTTAAAATATCAAAATATAAACATTTTAAGTAAACACATTCCTGTACTGAGCTTTGGATCTAGAGGCAAAAGAAAAGAAAAGATATTTTGGTGTTTATGTAATGATAGTTTCCTGACTTTAATGGAAGCATATTCACCAACAATATTTTCAAAATCTGCTTTTGGAAAAATTTAACCATTAACAACATATGAAATTATCATAGTATTTTTAGTATAAACAAAATATTTAAACTTCAAATCATGTGGTGAGTTTTAATATTTCTAATTTCCATTTAAAACTATTTTTCAATGACTTTGAAGTTAAGGAAAATATAACCATTAAAATATTAAAAACGTGTATATAGAGGCATACAATTTTCTTTTTGCCTTGGGACTGACATGGCTTGGCACTGTCAGATCCTATTTTTATTTTTAATAGTTTTTTCATCATGGATTATTTTTCTAATTAATTTTGATTTAAAATAAGTTCTCTATCTCAACTACTGGGGTTTTTTTGGAGGAGGTGGCACTCTTAACTTTTGCATCCAACGTGAGTACTTACCCTCTTCACTCTAATCCTGATATTGTATTGAATGGACAACTCATCATTCCATCATTTGATACCATCAGACACTGTTAAAATTGGTAATTTAGTAAATGGCTCTTTAAAAGAGAACATATCTTCTTTTGTATTTCTTCACAAATTACCAAAGGAACTTGGTGAATAACAACTCCTTTAGTCCATTATAGTTCATTTTGGGGAAAAGGATCTAATCTGACTGCTATGATTTTTAGTAGTTGTTATATTTTAATAAATAAAGACTTAATTAAGCCAAATCTTAATAAGTAGACCAAAAATAATTCCTACCCCTTGATGAAGAGGTATTTTTATTCTTAATCTTAGGACATCCTCAAATATTCCTGTGTCACCTTAATATATATCTTTGACAATGCTAATAAAAGTGTGACTCCTAAGTTAATTCTCCAGCTATTACTATTTTGAATCTTGTTGTCCCCTCAAGAAATTAATTCAAAATTTCTGGGTCAAAGTTATATATATGAATTAAAGAACATTTTATGAGACCATTAAACTTTCCTTTTTCTTCCTTCCTCGTCCCTTCTCTCTTTTCTTTACTGTTTTTTTTTTAACATTTAAAGAAGGTTTTTTTCCTCTCTCTGATAAGACTTTTGAGAGCAGAGAAAGCATGTCATATTCCATCAGATTTTGTTTAGGGAAAGGCATCAGAATGGCTCACTAGTTACTCAAAGGTGAGACAGAAATGAAATAATTTTTTGTGGAAGCCCAAGCATCAATGAAATAATTCACCCAAATTATCAAATATATATCAGACTAAACATTCTGAGATATAATGTCTAGGGCCAGGCATCAGAAGGACGGTGCAGAGGAGATGGGGACAGAGGAGAGGGGGAAGGGGCAGTGGGGAGGGGAGCAGTCTGCAAAGGCTGAGAGACCACAAAGGGGTTCAAAGTTCAGAATTGACAAACCTTAGTATTCAGAACAAGGACAGCAGGTATTCACAAGAAACAGCCTCCATGCTGGATCCGTGGATTGCATGATTTCTTTGTTGACCTCTTATAATTTTCTGGGGTGACTTTTGTAGGGTGGGTGCCAGTATACTGCTGTGAAGATGGAGTTTATCTACACATTATGTATCTGGTCACTGTAAATACATAAAACTGTGTAATACTGAATTGATAAGCCTAGATAAATTTTTTCATGTAAGCCATAAACCACAATGTACAAACAAGAGGTTTTCCTTATAAAATAAAAATGATGTATAAACATACACACAAACACAAACCAACAATACATATGGTTCCTATTTTAAAAAAAGAATGTACACTTAAATTGGTGAGTTATTAACTTTAGAAGGACACATCTAAATATATTCTGTCATATTATATATTTTCTTTAATATTCCCAATATTTTTCAAATAAGCATACAATTCAACAAATACTTCTTGAGGACTGTTATGAGATCGGGACTTTCTAGAATCTGGAGATTAAATGGTAACGGTGGCAAGGCCCTCCCTGCCTTCTATGTTCTTTATTTGAAAGAGAACAGCAAGGAACCAACTAACAAAACTCAGATGTGATATCTGTATTATTTTAGCTGAAAATATGTTATTGTGTCCAATGAGATAGCAGAGGCCTTTCCACATACAACTGAGAATATACATATTTAACAAATACATTTCTTGCCTACTAATCTTCAGTCATTGGCTGAAAGGCTGATAGCACAAAACCAAAAAAGCCCTACACATTCTCATATTATGCATCACTGTAGATGGATCTAGAGGATGAAAATTCAGACTTCACTCAGGCTCTGTCTTCAGATGCTTACTGAGAAGTATCCATTAACATTAAATGTCAGCAATATGTGAGGATCAAAACATAACACAAATAAGATACTTTCAAATATTGAAAATGCAAAGAGCACTCTGAGTCCAGAAAAAGAAAACTTAGAACCCAGAAGGTGAATGTTCATAGCAGAATCAGAACATAGATCAGTTTTTAAGAGTTGAGAGGACTTAGATTGGCAGAGAAAAATATCTAAAAGAAGGAGAGGAGATATTAACAAAAGCAATGAGGAATGAGTAAAAGGTTTGTTTATTTTAAATTATTTTCAATTCCTTAAGTAATAGCCCATTTAAAAACTGGCAACACTTGAAAGCTTAGTAATTTAAGTATTGGTAAATAAATGCATCTACTTGATGGACAGTTCTTCAATATTAGGAGTGGTAGATATCAAGATGATATTGCAACAAAGAAAGTTCATTATAGAATGACTGTTTTGAAAATGATTTTGTATTTTCTATGTTATTTTTATGTCTCTCTTTATATGCATGTGTATCTTTATTCTATATAACCATCCATAAGTTGACCATATCAACTAAATTGATCATTCACTAGACATTAGATCAGACAATTCCAGGTTTTCATCCCCAAACAAACATTTACTACCTGTGTGATTTTAAGCAAATTATTTTACAAAATTGTGTCCATTATAAGTCCATCAGCTACAAATTGAAGAGGAAACCTCCCTGCACAGAATGGTTAATATTAAGTGGGTTAGAATATATAAAGAACTCAGTTCAGTTTCAGTCACTTTGATGCAGATGGACACTCAGTTCCTTCTCCAATCAGAGGACTACAGAAAAGCAATGGAGCGGAATGTGAGTATAAAATGGGGGTTGAAGGGCAAGTGTGTGGTTGGCGGAATAGCCCCTCAAAGATTTCTGTGTCTTAATCCCCAGAACCTGTGAACATGTTAAATTACATAGCAAAGGAAAATTAACATTACAGACAGAATTGAATTAAGGGAGATTATCCTTATGAGCCCAGTAAAACCACTCAGACCCTACTAAGTAAATAAGAGAGGCAGGAGAAAGAGAGAGAGAGAGAGAGAGAGAGAGAGAGAAAGAGCAGCAGGAGAGGGAATCAGCCTGTGTCGCTGGCTTTACAGATGGAGAAGTGGGCCATGAGTCAAGGCATGTGTGTGTGGTCTCTAGAAGCTGGGAAAGGCAAGGAGACCGATTCTCCACTAGAGCCTCTAGAAGGGATACGGCCCTGCCAACACCTTGATTTTAGTCCTGTGAGAACCAGTTTGGAGTTCTGACCTCCAGAGTTATAAGACAGTAAGTTTATGTTGTTTTATGCCACTGAGTTTGAGGCAACGGGACATTAATGAAGAAAAGCACATGTTCAGCAGAAGAGAAAGGGAGTGAGGAGAGGACCCCTTGGTGATGCTCTGCATTCATGCCTTATTAGAAACCTAGCTCCTGTTACCCTCTTTTGTCTTCAGCTTTTCCCTCTTTGCTGGTGCTTTTGCCCATTAACATTTAAGCAAGCTCACATTTCTGCTGTCCTAAAGGTCTCACACATTGTGCCTGCCTTATGGTCACCACCAGTTTTCTCTCAATTATTTTACACATAAGAGTCTTGGGTAAACATCAGTCACTGCCTGTGTTTTCACTCCCATTCACTGATTCTTGAGCCTCTCCACTCCTTTGACTTGACTTCTATCCCTACCATGTATGTCAATGCAACTGCAACACTGTTGCCAAATTTTAAGAACACTTTCGATCCTTACTCTGCTTTGCCTCCATCCAGCATTTGACGCTGTTCACAATTTCCTCCTGGAAACACTGGCCACATTTTGTTCTGTTCTATTTGCAGCTTTCCCTTTTCTCCAAAGCTTCACTTTTACCTTTACATTAAAATATCACTTTTCATTAGGGTTTTGCCATCAATCTGCTCCCCTCCTAGATAACCCTAAAGTTTAAAGCACCAATACATCAGAGTTCCTTAAATTGTGACAAACACAAAAATGTTGTGTGCTATTTTTCTGGGGAGGACCCAGAATGTTCGTCACCTTTTTGAATGAGTAAAATTCAGCGGTGTGCATGTAATCACTGACTCTTGGCGGTATCAATAGTCCCACACTGGCGGACTGCAAGCTACCAGAGGTTTTTCAAGGTCCCAAAATGTTTCTGAATATTTAACAATTGACTCCTCTGAGCCAAGAAGTTCTGGCTCCAGCCCAACACTAGGTAAATTAGGGAAAAGAAATTAAGCCCATGGAATTGCATGCAGATATAATTAGCATACTATTCAGTTATTTTTACTAAAGCTCAAACTTGTATATTGATTGTCCTTTAAAAATCTCCATGTTAATGTCCCCAAATATTTTTAAATTGATCTATCCCAAATTAAATTTATTACTTTTGTCCTCATACCTGGTCTTATAGTTTTCTGATAGTTCTAATTTACAAACCCTACATAATCTTATCCACTGGTTTTTCTTTGCATAATAATAAAATCCTATTTTCTTACTACAGTGAGTTAATAGTACCCTGCCAAAAATTAATATCCACCTGAAACTCAGATTATGGCCTTATTTGAATATAGGGTCTTCACCTTAATTTGTATTTCTTTCCTCCATAACTGTGAAGGAATACATTTCCATTGTTTTAAACTGCCCAGGGTGTGATAATTTGCTATGTCAGCCCTGATAACTGAGACACTACTGTGCTCTGAATGTTTGTGCCCACCCCCAACCCCCAAATTCATATGCTGAAATCCTAATTCCAAAGGAAATGATATTAGAAAGTGGAGCCTTTGCAAAGTGATTAGGCCATGGGTATGGAGACACATGACTGCAACCAGTGTCTTTATAAAAGAGGACCCACAAAGTTCCCTAGCCCTTTCTGCCATGTAAGGACCCAGCAAGAAGTCAGCCGACTGAAACCTGGAAGAAGGCTTTCACCAGAACCCCATCATGCTGGCACCTTGAGCTTGGACTTCTAGATTCAAGAACTGTGAAAAATAAATTTCCGTAGTTTACAAGCTCCCAGTCTGTGGTATTTTGTTTTAGCAGCCTGAATGGACTGTAAGACACATGTGCCATGGCACATTAATGTCTTCATGGTTTGACCTCTGTTTACTGCCATAGCCTCATTTCATACTCCTTATCTTCGGTGTTCCTGACCCTCTACACTACTTGCAGGTCTCTGAATACACAATGTTTCTTGCTCCTAGTTCTTTCTTCCCTTTGCCCTTTATCTCTGAAAGGCATCACCAGCCCTCCTTGTGCAGCCACTTCCTTCTTCAGTATACTTTAATATCACTTCCTCCCGGAAGTCTAGTCTTTCTGGACCCTTTAAAGATGTATATGTTTCCAGTGGATTCTTACAGTATCTTGTGTTTATCTCACCATAACAAGTATTCTAACAGCTGCTTTACCTTGCATTGTTCTCTAGACTGATTGGTTCTGCAGGACAGATGCTGCTTAAAGCATCATTCTATTTCCAGTGGCTATTACACTGAAAGTCATCTAGAGATAAATCAATAAATATTTGTCAAGTGTCTTACATGATTATCATGAAAGATGAGGCAGAGAAAAATCCCAGGGAGGAAACCTTCAGTGCTGGCAAGTATCAGTGTACTGATGTTATCAAAAGAGAACCGCTCATAAACATAAAACACATCAGAGTAAGTCCAGGTGAATGTGATAAGGTATTTGAAGGGAAGATAAACCATTTTAGGTGAGAAGCAGTGGAGGAAATGGGAAGGGAAAACTAAAGATGGATGATGGATATTTCACATAATTTTAAAAGCTATCATGCAGCAGAGGCAAGAAGCATATTTATTCGTGTGGTTTCCAGTGTCACTGTGGTACCAATGGGTAGCAGTATGAGTCATAAAAACAGATGGAGAATAAATTCTCTAATTACTTTATTCATCCAAAAATGGAATGACCTTTCATGTGAGGAGGTGTGCATTCTTCACTGGAGGAGAGGGATTGGGATTAATAACTTTAAAGATATTTATGTAAGTGCTATTCAGCAAGAAGTTAGACTAGAAGAGATAGTTTTACTTTAATGTTTATGAAGGGAATTGGCAATACATTTTATTGATACACATACTCTGCAATGCTAAAGAACACTTCTTCCTGAAGCATCACTGCTCCATACACATTAGAATTCTGTTACTATTGTTGATAACACACTAAAAAGAATGAGGGTAATTTAGTTGATTGGGTCAATATATTGCACTGTCATCCGTCATGTGCATGCTCCAGCCAGGAAGTCCCACGATATAAAGTCATCTCGTTCAGTTATATTGATCTTTCTCTGTAGGGTCATGTTTTACAAATTATTGGATTACATTATTTATTCTCTTTAAATGCTAAAATTATATTTTAATTTGATTATGTGTATCTTGTTACAGTAGATAATAATATTCAGAAGTATTGAAATTTGGCCCTAGCCTCTCTTTCTTTTGTACCGATCCATGTGCTTCTCTACTCTCAGCTTTCTTACAGTTACTATTTTTCACCTTCAGAACCATCGATTCCTCCAGGTGTCTATTAATGGTATAAAGAATAAAATGTTATAAAGAGTGAAAGATTTTCTTATAATTTATGTCCTTGGAAATTTATGAAATTTGGCAATCACCTTTCAGCATGTGAGGGAAGCCTCTCAGAACATTTGTTTTCAAGTACCTGATCAGTAAGAATAGTATTTGAAATTAAAATGAGTCAATAAAGCATAGAGCTTTTCTGCTAAGTACTCGAAAAACAGTTTCTCAGCAGGCAATAGCCAAGGGAGCAACAGAATTCAAGTGCAGTGAAGCTAATAGAGGCATCAGCTGCCGAAATAGAATTAAATTGAGGGTCAGGAATTAGACTTGACAGAAAGATTAATAATTCAACTGGGAACACAGAAAGCAACATGAATGGTTTCAGCTTTTGCTTAGTGATTGTGTCATCTGAAAAAATAAATAAATAACATACTGTGAAATAAAATCAATCACACTTTGGACCCTGACGCTTTCTGAAGTGGAATACTGACTGTAGGACAGAGGCCCTGGAGTTGGTATCACGGTCCTTTCAAAGGCTGCTCACCCCGGAGTTTGCCTTGGCTGACAGAATGGCCACAGCTCACACACAGCTGAAGGGAAAAAGAACTTAGAGGCACATTTCTAATAGGGTTGAGGCCACAAAGATTGCTTTCTTATATGTAGGGTTCTGTTACACTTCATCAAAATAGTGATCAGTGTGTCTCTGCTTAGGATTTCATTGGACTTCATTTTCTTTCTACTATAATTTGTGGGGAAGTTTGTTGTAAATGAGCACGTAAATGAGTTGTAAATGAATACAGCTGATAAAATAGACCACGCAAGTTTAAAATATGTAACCAAATCCTAAAAAAAACTATGTAAGTTACGTAGCTATGAGTTGAGCAATGTGCATTCAGGTTATAATGATATAACACAAAAGTAATCTATGCTGCAAACCAGAGCACTTCAGAATTCTCTCCCCACTTCCCAGCACTCACTACTCAGTACTTTATGGTTTTTGTTACCAGAGTGCATTATACATTGATCCCCCTTGGGCAGTGTATTATTTTGCTAGGCTGCCAGGACAAATTACCACAGAGTTGGTGGCCTAAACAACAGAAATTTATTTTCTTGCATTTCTGAAGGAGAGAATTCCAAAATCAAGGTGTGAGCAGGGCTGATTTCTTCTGAGCCCTCTCTCCATGGGCTGTAGAGGACCATCGTCCTGTGTCTTCACCTGGCCTTTTTTCTGTACCGTGTTCAAATTTCTAGTCATATTCAATTAGGGCCCACCCTCACGACTTCATTGTAACTTAATTACCTCTTTAAAAATTTATCTCCAAATTCAATCGCATTCAGAGGTACTGGGACTGAAGACTTCAATATATGAATCTGGGGGTCACGATTCAACACATAACACAGGGTCTTGAGTTTGCTCAGGTGGAAAGGGCCCTTCAGCACATCAGTAGGAATCTGGCTTCCCTTCCCTGAAGATTTGGGCAGCTGTGTGTCCTGGAGTGATGTGGGAGTGTCCACACAGGGTAACGGTAAGGGGATCAGTCATTTGTCCTGGCAGGAGCATCGTTCACTCTTACTGGACAGTCAGTGAGTTTGGTCATAGCTGCGATGTGTTTACACTTCAATGTGCCATTGGAGAGGAACAATTTGTGTGCTTCCTGGCGCCTGGCGGGCAGTCTGCAGGAACACAATGACAATCCTCTTCCAAAGCTGTGGGGTTTATCTTTTTGTCATATAAGGATCCCTCTAGCCAAAGTTTTAATTTCGGCAGTGAGACATGAGTTTACTTGAGAATTTCTGAGAAAAAAAAAAAAATGGAGAGGTCCCAAGGATGTCAAAATGTATATATATGTGTGGAAAAGATGTATCTATCTAGGCAGTTACTTTGTTGGGATAGTAAAAGTCCCCAAGTTATTACTAACCATGCTTATCTTTCCTAAGTTAATACATAATTTCCAAGAAGCTATTGTTGGGACAGACAGTCCTAGAACTTAAAAATTATGAAGTTTTATCTAATTAGCCTGCCATTTGAAAATATGAGGGAGCGGGCTAAGAAAAATTATTGGGTGCACATAGTGGGTTAGGCAACTAGAATATTTGATCACCTATTATGATGATGAACATAACTAGATCTTTGCATATAGAATCTTAACCTTCACAACATTCTTATAGATAAATGTTATTTTCTTCATTTTCAGATGTAGAAAGAGTTGCCAAAGGTAATTAAATAAAATGCTGTAAGTCACAAAGACAGTAAGGAGCAAAAATGGAATGACTCTACTGTTCTCCAAATCCATGATCTTTTCATTACACATTTAGGTTGGCATTACTAGTGAATCCATCTGCCAGTGCAATGTTTTGGTTCTGCAAGAATTATATCCATAAGAATAGGATAACATTGCTTTGATTCTTTATTGTTCGTAGTTAGAGTTAAAAGATTTTAGTAGGCACTAAATGACCACATGACTTATTTTTAATTTCATGTTAAATATTCTATCAAGCAAATAACAAATATAAGCACAAGAATGATGCAGGATTTCCATCACACAATTACTTTTCTTTATATTTGGGTTCTTTTATCACCCATATTCAGATGTCAGACAAAATTATATACATCATCTCTTCACAAAAGACAAACCTTCAAATCAATAACCCTAGTACTGAGAATGTAATAGTTTCATATGGCCTGTGAGGGCTTATTAAGGGATATCCTAGGTCTCTGCTGCAATCACAGGTATTTAAAAAACTCTCCTCCTGGAAGAGCAATCTCTAATTGCCAACCTTTGTCTTTCCATTGTCAGGGTCTATCAGAACCAGAGCAGAATCAACAGTTATACATTTGTTTACTACTGGATAAATTTACCTGTATCTCTAGATTCTGAACTACTTTCTCCAGTTTCCCAGCTGACTCTCCGTGTCCTTCATAATTTCCAGCACCCTCATTCCCAGCTGGAACCTCAGACCAAACCTGTACATTTGGAACCCTGTAGCCTGTTCTCCCTTGCATTAATTCTTTCATGTGTTTGTTCATTCACTCATTTATCAAATACTCAAGAAGCTGCAAGGTATCTAGATGTTTTTTAGTTGCTGTGGATACAAAATTCTAAAAAGATAAAGGTGCTATCTTCACATAGTTTATATTTAATTGGGATAAGTAAGTAAAAATAATGGTGTAGATACATAATGTCTGGTTGAGATTTGAGCTCTAAAGGAAAATAAAGAGTATAAGAGGATAGAGTGATACAGTATATACTCTCTGAGGGGACATGAAGAGTAGTGGCATAGTATAGGGGGAAAGAGTGGCATCAAAGCCACTAATTTGTCGGGGGTGATCAAAGAAGGTATTCCTAGGAAGATGATATTTGAAGAAATACCTGAATGGGGTGAAGGAGAATCTTTACAGATATTGGCAGGAGTTCCAGGTAGAGGACATGAAAAGTGAAAATGTCCCGAGGCAAGGGTGTCTGGGATCCTTAAGGAGCAGCAAAAGAAGACAGTTTGACTGGAAAACTGGGAGCAAAGGGGACTATGGCAGGAAATAAAAAAATATGAAGTTGTAGAGGTAGCCAGATGCCAGAACCTGTAGCCTTTGTAAGCTGTAACAAAACCTGTAGACTTCACTTTCTGTGTATGAGAAGCCACTGTGTATGTGTAAGTGTTTGACTTACTTGGAATAATAGGACCTGATCATCCCTTAAAAGATTACCCTGGCTGCTCTAAGTAGAATGGACTGAGAGTTCAAAGTGATAACAAGAATAGCCGTGACGAGGTCGCTGCAGCAGTCTGGGTGAAACACGGGTGGTTTCAACTAGAATGGCAACAGTGCTGGTGGTGATAAGGTCAAATTCTGAATATCATTTACACGCATATATATATGCAGTGCCAAAAAAACTTGCTAATGGAGAAATCAATAGTGTGTTCAAGGTCTTTGATTTGAGATTATGCCCTTTACCGTGATGGCAATGACAGCAAGAAGAGCATGTTAGGGGGAGTAACGAAAAGCCAGTGTTATCCTTGAGATGCCTACTAGAAATCCAAGCGAATATGCCAGTCAAGTAGTTACATATGAAACTATGAAACACGGGAGAAATTGTGGTTAAACATCAGGATTTGAGTCATTAATATGGAAATGTTACTTTTAACAAGACCTTGGATGAGACCATCAAGGGAGGCAGTGTAGATACACAACAGATGAAGTTTGAGGATTGAGCTCTGAGGCTATCCAAGTTTCATGGTTTGGGATAAAAAATATATTTCAATAAAGGAGACTGGGAAGGAATGGTCAAGGCAGAATGTGGAAAACCAGAGAAGTGCAATAAAGTAAAAATAGAATAAAGACAAGTAAAGAAAGTGATTCAGGGTGTGGAATATGCTCAACTATGTTCTGTGCTACTGAAAAGGTAAGAGAAGAATAAGGAGAATAAGGGTACTAATGAATTTGGACACCTCCTCTGAGGGGAACAGAGAAATGGAGTGGCACCTGAAGGAGAATATGGGAATCAAAATACATGTATGTTGGTGGGAAAGATGTAATACAGAAGAAAATTATACATTCAGAAGAAATAGATAATTCTATAAACCACATCCTTACACAGGCAAAAGGGGATGGGAGTCAGTGCACAAGGAAGGGGTTCCTTTGATAGGATCAAAGAGATGCTATCCATCACAACTGGAAAGATATAATTGATGTAGTCAAATGTAGGGGTGGGAGTAAATTTGATAACGGAAACATATTGTAGTCCTCTTCTGTTTGCTTTTCTTTTCCCAGCAAAGTGAGAACATAGGTTATCAGATGGAGTGTGAAATAACTGCCTGGGACAGGAGGAGAATGGACTGACAAGAGAAATGCAACGGGAATGTCAGGCAGCACTGAGTCTCCACTCAACATTGCAGGCATTGATTTGTAATGAGTCCAGTCGAGTCACCCACTTTTCTCGTTATGTGAGGCTGCAAGGTTTGATTGTAGAGCAGGCAGAGTAAGCTAATCAAAATTAGGCTTCGCCAGAAGAATATAGTGGAAGAAGGAAGAAAACAAGGGAGTTGAATATATCTGAGAATGCATTAGTATAGAAATGATTTGTGGAAGTGAAGTGGGTATGGATGATATTGAGGACATGAGGAGAATGATGGACAGTGACGAGTTGGTAGGTCTAAATCTGAGCCACTGGCAGAGCTGGGGACACTAATATCAGAGGGAATTAGAATGACAGATTGTGCCATAACATGGGAAACTGAGATAAATATTATGAGATACAACAGGAATAGGAAAGGATAGTGTCTAGTAAAAGATGATGAGAATGATCAGCTGAGATGGGGTAGAGGATAAAATCATTGGCAGTGAGGAACACAGAGATGAAAGGTACAAGAAGGTGGATGAATTATTTAGAAACACCAAGAGTAATGGCAGATGTCAGGGTGAAGAAAGAGTAGAAAGCCATGTGCAAAAAAACTGTCAGTGAAAGAATATATACCCAGGCTTCAAAGTAGCACAGATGATGTGTCTGATGACATATAATTTCATATGTCTTTTTATTGTATTGTATTTTGTTTTAGGGAAGCGGCAATGAGAGGTGAGGAAGCAACATCCTCCTACAGGTCCAGTGGAGAATACACACCAGTGGAGATACCAGCACTGTATCTTTAATAGTACATTCAGTGAACATCTACATTGCACTAGAGATAAAAAAGGAAAACCAGAGAGGCAGCTGATAGGAAGTTTTCCTTGATAATACTGGGTTTCAGAGAGCACAATGGAAGAAAGCAGAAGCCCTTGAATGCTGATAGTATGCAGTCTCATGGATATGAGGGTCTTTGTGATACGGGATGACCTAAAAAGCCCAGGCTTCTACTGGTGACTGAGATACAGAGGGATTGGTTTTAATAGTCCCTAAAAGAAATGTCGGCAATCAGTTCTAACAGTAGCCCTTTGGGTGGGGGGATGCTGCCGGGAGGTTGAGACTTTAGGAGGGCCAGAGTTCTGGGGAGAACCCGTGAAATCCTGCTGAGGGCAGGACTGAGAGAGAAGGAAATGCAGTCTAACCATAATTTCTTTACCTTGGGACAGTGCTTGCCCATCCTCATTCTGCTACCATAGACACGTGGGGGGAAATCCACCTCCTTTGCCTTTTCTTTTTGTGGATATAGTGCCTATGTCAGAAATGATTAAAGTATATGGCTTATATTTTAACCAGAGCAATAGATCATCACCCCTACAGGGGCCTGCTAGGGAATTCAATCATGAATTTGCTGCAGTTTAGCACCTGCCAAATACTTGCTTAAGACATATGACATTTGAGAGAAGAGTAGCTGGATGGAGAGTTTGCATGCCCATTGGGCTCTCTCTTAAGTGACTATTCTTATATTAATTTAGATCACAAGAATGCAACAGAACCAAAGGCATAATTAGCCTCTCACTGAGCTATATTTAATAATATGCCTTCTCCATTATAAAGACTCAATAGTAAATGCATGAATTTGAACTGTAGTTCTTTCCTTTATTAAAGCATAGATTATAAACTGTGCTAATCTGTATCTCTTAAACCAAGGTGCTTACCATTGATTCTTAACTTTATTTCATGGAAATCTCTTAACTCTGCAAGGGATTTGCCTCACAGATTTTGTCTGATGCAATATTTACTTAATGAATCATCTTTCCCCTTTTTTTCAGATCTTGGAAGACCTAAGACCTAGAAAACTGAGAATCATATGCAGTGCCTGACTCAGTTTCATCTCAAGTGTCTGTAAATAAAGTACATGCCATGTGCTTTTCTTTGATATTCTTTTCTGAACCTCAACTATAGTATTATGCCTTATGACAAAAATTGAAGGTATCTCAAGTTCTTTAAGAAGTAGGCTAATTATAAACACTTAAAGCCAACTATGTAAAGTATATCTATTCCATCAATTTTTACTCTATTTAAAAAAGCCACATTACTCTTTATGTGTTTTGTAAGCACAGATTACCTATATTCCCAGAGAAACCCAAAAAGAAACATGCACTAATGAGAATGCACAGGCCTTAGAGCAGGAGAGAGGGCATTAATATTGTTAATAATACTTTGAATAACTGATGCAATTAACTAATTCTGTGTATGTGTTTATATATTCTTTAATCATCACAATGTTATGATTTATGCATTATTATTGTTAGTAGAGAAAATTGCAGTCTAGAGAGAGTAAAATTTCTACTCTCACATTGCCCATAGATGCCAGAATGGGGATAGGAACTCATATATGTTTAATTTTAAGCCCATGCTCTTAACCCCATACCTACTGCCTCCTACCCTCTATAATATACTTTCTTACCACAATGGCCAGCAAAGCCTTGCAATCATTAAGAGTCCTATAAGTCTCAGTAAACATAAAAAAATATTAGTTAATATAAAAAAGTAGCTGGTCTGCTAAGGACAAATACAATATAATTTTTCCCAAGTGTATATGCTACTTTGAATTAGTTATCTTAGTTTCTCTTCAATAATCTTAGAGGGGAGCTTAGGTTAGGATGCATAAATACCTAAAACAATCAAGAGGACAAGTTATGTAGATAACCATCTTTATAATATTTAAATTGCCTAAATGAATATATTTTAACAAAACCTTCTGTATCTGATCAGTCAATAGTAGAAAAGCTCTATAGCTCAGATGGAATCCCATGGGGGTTGAAGCTGTTATGCCTCAGTTCTGAGGTCTGACCTGGGTACTGACTAATTGTATCAATTTGGATAAGTCATTCAGTCGGCTAGCTTTGAGATCTTCATGTGTAGAATGATTATAAAATAACTACCTCATAACCTTGTGCTAAAGATGAAATGAGACTATGTTTATGCAAACACTTTAGTAAGTGGTCTGTGGTCAATTTCTTTGCTGTGTTTATGCCCTTTGTGAATAAAATGAATTTTTTCCCTCTTTAGTGGATTATTTTTATTTTTTCCCATCATGATTCCACAGATTTAAAAAATTAGTGAGTGTCACATTCTTTTAGAAGGGGGTATTCTTGCATACGTGTTGAACTTAGTAGAAAATGTGGTGTCATTTGTCTCAAAAAGAAATTCCCATACATGCACTGCATATTTTTTATCCTAAAAGAGCACGTGGACTCAGAAATTCATACAGGGCTATTTTCACTAGTTTTAATTTCTCTTTTCTATCCATATACTAAGAAATTTTGGAAAAGGGAGGCCACAGTGCAACTCAGGAGTTCCAAGAGCATGCAGCTCATTCACTAAGGAACTGTGGGAGAACCAAATCATGGTGAGCTAGTTACTCCTGGCACATTATAAAGATACCTTTTTGCATTTCGCCTGCAACTAGCAAGTCCTTTCTTATGTTTGTCCTAAAGGCAGGTACTAACAAATTTAAACAAATTATGGACATCTGAACAAAATCTTTGAAAATAGGATAATTTATTTTCCTGCAATGCTCTGTTAGTCCTTATTTTTAAAAATATTTATATGCAGTTTTTCTGGTGTTTGAAACAAGTATTCATTATAAAGTAAGTTTCAACAACACAGGAGTTTTTGTTTGTTTTTTGGTTTGTATGTTTATTTATTCATTTGGTCTGTTTATTTACCCCTTAAGCCCCCAAAAATTAAAACAAAGGCTAACACATAGTAGGTGCTTAGCAAATATTGCTGATTAAATAAATGAATGTTTTAATTTAAAAAATAAACTCTGTGACAACTATTTCTCACCACTTTTCAGCTGGACAGTAATGGGCTCATACTGGATTTCAATCCAGCATGAGGAAGTGCATAGTAATTTCCTAAGGGAAGCAGGTAACAAGGCAAATGCAAAAGCCTATAAGAAGTGCTGCCTTTAGATTTGACATTAATGGAGATTAGTTTAAAATAAAAGCAGCTGTTCTGCAATAACAAACAAAAAATTCAACATTCCTCTTTCTTTTGCCATTCTGTCACTCTAGTCTTATCTTTTAATTAAACCTGAACTTTAAAATAAATGTGTCTGGCTTGCTAGTTTATTAAACGGAATATCAATGGAGAGCCTCTAGATTCAGCAATTGGTATGCTACAGAATGCCTTTTAAAAATAAATGGCCACATCAAAGGCTCTGATTTATTGAAAGTCCAAGTTTATAGTTCTCCTATTAGAAAGGAGCAAAAGAAAAGTGTGAAAATTGAAGTGGTTTGATTTTAGACTCCTTTTTAACACGCTGAAGTGCTCACAGAGCTTTATTTAAGAAATGATTAACTTTTATTAAACATGGAAATTTTACCAAGAAATGTAAAGTTCATTATTGTTTATACAATGCCAGCCAACTTGAAACTTCTGAATTTATACCTGCTGACTTTTGCATACATTGCCTATTTTTGTACTTTGCTTAAAATGCATCATAATCAAATTCACTGTGTACTCTCTCAATTACATAGCAAACTGGTAAGTGGTGTTTCATTTTGAGCTATTGTTTTACCATTAGCCAATGACATAATCTTGTCAATAATAAGAAAAACAGGAGTAACAATTTTGTCTGAAGGTATATGCATACCAATCACATGCACTTAATTTTTCATTATGCTATAGTATATTTAAAGACCACTGGATGTCAGGATATGTTTCTCAGTCCTGGTTTTATCAGTCTACGTGACTTTGGCTTTTTGGTATTTTATAACTCAACTTTTATTTATGAAGTAAGAATGATAATATTTTGCCTTGATTAATCCTATAAATAGGTGGAGAGATAGAAAGAAGATATGTGGAAATGTTTCATAAAAATTTTTTAAATGTCAAGGAAAAACATTAAATATTAGTAGTAATCTTACAGAAATTACATTTTTAAAAATGGTGAGATAATATCTTTACTATTGTTATTTATCTTTGTTATTGTTATTATCACTGTTTCTATCAGTTTGGTCTTTTAAAACAATTTTTGCTATTTGTGTCTATTCAAGTATGAGTGGTAATGTCATACTTAGGTATTTAAATGTTCATTTTATTGTTTATAGATTGTACTGGGTAGAAACAAAAGTTGGAAAAAAAGGCAGGCAGGGAGATAAAAATGTAAAGATTGTGGGAATTTAGATATTTAATACTGTAATAGATAATATTCTGGGAGGTGGTATTGGTGATTTAAAAATGAAATATATAATTAATATTATTTATATAAAAAATAATAGAAGAAAAGTATAAAGTTGGTTATCTCTTGGCCTAAATCCATAAGCCTGGCCTACCTAGATAAATGTTATCTAGGATTTAGATTTAAAAGCATGGTATAATATATGCCCGGAAATATAAATCTGGTCATCTGAAAAAAGACCAGCAGATATTGTTGTAAAAGAGAAATACATTTTAGACAACTTCAACAAAATATATCACATGTAGGTGGCACCTGAAACATTACAGAATTAGTTTTTTTTTTAAACTCATTCTTAAGAGGCAATTGACAACTTAGAATGTATCTGGAGTGGAAAGAGATCCATAAACCACACATGTGAGGAACATGTGAAATGTGAGGCCTGATCAGATGTTCCTCCCAAGTGTTATCACAGCACATAGGGCATTTTATCATAATTTACTAAACTGTTTATTTTGCTGTAACCACCCTAAGCTGTAAACTCCATAATACACCATGTCTCTTACACTGTAGACTTCCCAGAGTCTACCACACATTAATTCTGTAATATTTTCTTCTTAAGTGGGTGAATATTGTTTTTTGGAGGAAAAAAATCTTAAGGATGATATGTTTTCATGCATTCAAAGCAGAACTATGTAAAGCAAATAATTAAAATACAGAATGC
Source organism: Manis pentadactyla (assembly GCF_030020395.1). Classification (NCBI taxonomy): domain Eukaryota; kingdom Metazoa; phylum Chordata; class Mammalia; order Pholidota; family Manidae; genus Manis; species Manis pentadactyla. The sequence continues at coordinate 208,308,132 of NC_080020.1, read as the reverse complement.
TCAAAGAATCAGAACTGATTGAATGGATGCTTTGTGATAGGAATTTCAGCTCTGCTTAAGATATTATAACCATTAGACAAATCCAAACATTGAAAAGCATGCTTCCAAAAGTAAAGCTCGCTCATCAACCATCTTCAACTGGATACTGGATAACCATTCATCAGGATTATTCTGGAAGGAGATTTCTGTCCTGGGGTTGAAATTTGAATTAAATAATTTCTAAAAGTCTTTATAGCCTGTCTCTATTGTTATGTGGTTCAACTTAAAAAACAAGGCTAGATAGAGCTAAGCATTATCCAAAGTCAATAATCACATATTCTCCATCAAATATGAGTCACTGTATGGACTATTTTTGCTACAAAAAAAGGCCCACTAGAAATGGTCACTTCTAGGTCTTGGTTTCCTGACTACATAGAAGACAGCTAACTACCTCCAACAAATCCTGGCTTATCTTGTGCTCACCAGCTTCATATTCTGCTTCTAAAGAATGGCACACTTGCACTTCCAGGCCCTTTTCCTTGTTATGCACTAGCATCATATCTCATTCTCTTTTATAGGATCATTAAAATGAATAAACAGAGTAATTACATTGCCAGCTAGTAGGGCTAATCTCATTGCATGTATCCTAAATGTCTTAACTGTTTTGAAAACCAGCTGGTCTGTGTCTCAAATGCTGACAACAAAGGTAATGGCTTTTACACTTTAACAAGCCAATGGTTTTCTTCTATGGGTTTTTAGATTTGCCACAGGGAAAAAATTGTAATCACTTCTTTCACAATAATAATAGCTTAATGTACATTAATTACTGTGAGGCATGTGAAATGGCTATGTAGTTCAGGACTGTGTATTATCTCTCAGGTCCAGAGCAGGACTGCCATTTTTGGCAAGCAACTGCTAACTATTCATTTACTGCCACTTGATTGGAATAGTATAGAGAGTCATTTGCTTGCCAGAATTTTTTTGGCTGTGAAACCCAGGAAATGTGTTCTCAGTGATGCTCATTTTGAGGCCCATATTTCTGTTTTTCACCTCAGGACTCTCTCTTGCCCCATTATTTAACCCACACCTCCAAGGAACTGCAGGGAAATCCTTTGTTCTCCCACTTGGATTGAGATTGAAACGTTTTTTTGTTCCCTATATGAAATGAGAGTGAAATCATTCAAAAGGGGCACCATGTTAATTCATTTGCTTGTTCCTGTTTGTGGCGTAATGGATGCCATGTAGATTCTGGCTCTGTGTTTCTTCAGAAGCCCCCTGCTCCACTATGGAAAGACTTATACACTCATGACAACACCCATAAAAACACTCAAGGACAGATTTCTACTTGGCATTAGAAAGGTCTGCTTTCCCCTCTAAAGAAAGGTGTATTCACTAACCTGCTGGGTTACACCTATAACATAGCGTAGGTTGAGAAGGTGGCTTCTTATCAGACTGGCTGAGTTTGAATCCTTGCTCCAGCTCTTATTAGCTATGTGGCTTTAGGCTATTTAATAAATTCCCCCTGAAATAGAATTATAAATAGTACCAGCTTGAAGGACTGATGGGGGAATTAGATATGAAAATATCTATGGAACATTTAGAACAGTGCTCATTTTATCATGTTTAATAAATCATAACACTGTTATTATTGTTATTACTACTACGATCACCACCTAGCATAGTGCGAAATTATTTAATCCCTCACAGATAACTGAGATAGACAGCCTTATAAAGAGATGGAGATGGAGGAAATGAGTTACCAAATTCACCCATAGTAAGTCCTCAGATTTCTGGTGGACTGATTCTTACAAGCAGAATTAGTTTTGATTAGCTGGCAGCTCAGAGTGGGCACAGCTGTTTGGACACTTAAATGTCAATCTTAGCAAGGACAACATGAGAGGAGAGGAAGGTTTATCCTTGTCCTCACTGTTGTTACTTTTGTCATAGTTGGTTTTATTTGTTTTAAATCCCTTTCCATAGCTCCAGGGCTTGTTGAGTGCTAAGCCAGCTGGGAAGAAAAGTTCACCTAAGTACTTATTTATCCATTCAGTGCATAACATCCTCAAAACGTAGGAGGTTACAGGGAAAATAAAATTACAGGTTGCATTTTGCCAATATTTCTGTCATTTCAGATAATTTTGGCTTTTCTTACCAACATTCTGACATATCTAAAAAATATGGACAAATTGTCCATGAATGAGGCCACTCAGTTGGAGCTGTCTTAGATGTTGGACCCAACCCAGACTGCAAAAGTTCATCTAGTCTCCATCCTCAAGTATGACTTTTTCAGTGTCATTCTATTAAAATATGTCTGAAAAATGGATGCATTAGGGAGTTGGTGGAAGTGACATTTCCTCCAGGGAGCATTCTCTGTGCAGTAAATAGTCACATTCGGGAAAGAACTCTACTTGTCTTACGGTATAATAATCTGTTTGAAATCTTAACAAAAAATTGCCTTTGTATGTTTGTGTTCATGGTCTCCCTGGAATATACATATGTATATATTTTTTAAAAGTAGGAAAAACAAAGCTAAATGAAAGATATATAATGTTTTTACTAAGCCTTAAGAACAACTGACCCATATTTTCATGGAGAAAAATGAATAAAATAACACAGAACTGGGTGTTAGGGGAATTATATCAATTAATAATATTATAGCTTGGATAAATAGAATGATGAAATCAATAGATTTCATAAAATTAACTAGTCTCAAATAAGTGAACATAAGAGAAAGTTTGCTACCATTGAAAATAGAGAGGGTGGTAGTAGGGGATGGGAGGGCAGTGGGACAATTTTCACTGGTGTTAGACATATATGTTTGATAACAAAATGATTTGTTGAAATAAGAAAAAGAGTAATATTCATTCTAATTTGCAAGCAGAAAGAGGATATAATTGTAGAGATGTAAGTATACAGGTATCAATTGAGGTTTCAAATATAAATAAATCTTCTTTTAATCTTATTTGGGTAACAGCTAAGGCAAACAAAAGAGAGGCTAAGATTCTATTTCCTGACATGGGAAAGTGTTATTATCCACTTTCTCAGTTCAGTGTTTTTGAGTATGCCCAGCTCACCCTATCTCTGCTACAGGAGAACTGCTACAGAAGCATTTTCATGTCAGATAGGCTTCATGAAAAGTCTGGTCCCCCAGGAGAACTGCGGCAGTCCTGGTTACCAATCCTGCGGAAAGTCTGGTCCCCTCTTATCCTTCACCACCATTAAGGCTACAGTGGAAGAAGGCATCCATGAACACAAATGCTGTTACCACTTCTATAGAACATTGTACTGGAGGTTCTAGCCAGGGAAATTAGGAAAAGAAAAGAAATAAAGGGCATCTATATTGGAGAAAAAGTGGTCAAACTTTTGGCCACTAAAGAAATCCCCCCACACAAAATAGCTATTAGAGTTAACAATGGATTCAGCAGTTGGGCAGTGTGTAAGACACCAAATCAACATTTCTCTTAAAAAAATACAAATTTCCACACAAAAAGATGTTCAAAATCATTAGTTTTAGAGAAATATAAATTCTCTATGTAGTTAGAAATATACAATGAAATATGCTGCACATAATAGGATGTGCAACAGGATGGCTACACAAAAAGACAGACAATTGCAAAGGCTGAAGACGCAGGTCAACTGCAGTGCTTGGTTATATGTTATTGGTAGGATTATAAAAAGTACAATCACTTTGGTAAAGTGTTTGGCATTTCCTCAAAGAGTTAAATGTAGAATTACCACATCACTTGGCAATTGCATTCCTAGGTATATACCCAAGAGAAATGAAAACATATGTTCACATAAAGACTCGTACATAGATATTTGTAGCAGTATTATTCATAGTAGCCAAAAAGTGGAAACAACCCAAGTGTCTGTCTGTGGATAAATAGATAAACAAGTATGGTATATCCATGCAATAGAATATTGTTTGGCAATAAAAGGAAATAAAGTGCTGAAATATGTTACCACATGGATGAATCTTGAAAATAGACTAAAGAAAAGAAGTCACGATAGGCCACATACTGTATGATTCCATTTATATTACACTTATATTAAATATCAAGAATTGGCAAATCCATAGAAATACAACATACATTAGTGGTTGGCAGTAGATTGGGAGAGGGGACAGGAATGGGAGCTAATGGGTATGGTCTTTCTTTTAGGGGTGGTTAAATTATTTTAAGATTAAGTAGTAGTAATGATAACACAATTCTTACACTAAAGCCCACCTAACTGTACCCTTTAAAAGTCTGAATTTTATGGTATGCAAGTATATGCAAATAAAGCTGTTCTAAAAAGACAATTTAAACATGCAGCTAGGTTGCTGGGAAATGAAGACCACATAGTTCATTATTTTCTGGTCTTAAATTCATTTGTTTTCTAATCACTGATTCCTGGTACATAATCTGGCATCTGCCAGTCACCAAGGAGTGGCCCATGGAGCTCCTCCCCGAAGGGGCAGGTGAGAAGCAGAGAGCATGCATGGCTGCAGAACGCAAGCAGGGACTGGAGGAGACAGTGGGGGCAGGGCCTGGCTAGCCAACGTGAGTGACTGTAAGGAATAAAAGCCTTTCTCCCAACCTACCCTTACCCTTGACTTATTCTGGTTTCACAGGTTTCATACAGGACTCACCCCAGGGCTGGGAACAACCTTTCCCCCTGGAGCTACAGTACTGAAACTCTTTCAGGTGCTCTATGGATGGGGTTTGAAGGCATGGATCCTGCACTATGGCAGCTCAAAGTCCAGCACAACGATAGGCATGTACACAAACAACCAAAAAAGATAATCCTAAATGGTAACATGTGCAGACAAAGCAAACTGGAAGAGCAGGGAAGAAGGGAATTTTCTCCCCAGATTGGGGGTTGAAGAGTTGTCAGATAGGCTTCATGAAAAATCAACATTGAGATCTTAAAAGATATATAGCAGTTTACCAAGGAAAAGCAAAGAGTCATTCAAAGCAATGAAATCTGTTTGAGTAAAATGACATAACAAAAATGTGTGGCTTGTTTGGAGAACAGAACAATATGAGGTCACCTCTACTCTTCTACAACCTCTTTCTATAATTATAGAAGATTGTCATTTGTATCTCCCAGTGCTAGAATATAGCCATCATGTTTAATGATATGGTATAGCACCAGAGCTATCTGGAGGAAAAAAAGATGATTTAAAATTACAAATTGTTTTTGAAATGAGTGAGTTAGACTTCCTTTATCATGAAAATGTTATGATAATAAAGCACTGAAAGTTGATGCATTGGAGTGCCTAATGAAGCTACTTTGAAAATATGAATGAGAATTGATGAATAAATTTTGTGGAAAACCCAAAGGACCATAATCTAATTGAATTTATCCTATAAATTCTACATCTCGGATTGACGTGATGCTCTTGTCAGGAAATCGCCAGAGAATGTGGGATGGTTATTCAATTACTATGGGCAATGGAAAATTTTACATTTCATAGCAGTAAATCTCATTTTTAATTAAACTAATGTGTAATATTTGAAGTATATTCTATTCCAATATTTATATTAATAAATTTATTTAAGAAGTGGCATGTAACAGATGGAAAAGTTTTTTAAAAAGTATTTCCCTTTGTTCATTAGCAATATCCTGTTATGCATCAAGTTCCATATTCTTTTGTGTCATCATTCTCATAGTTAATAATACAGTAAGCTGGAGATATGTTGCCATTTTTCCTTTAAACTAAGTGTATAGGTTTATATGATGGAGTTCCTGATCTCTAAGGAAGTATACTAATGAAGGATATGAATAAGTTATGCACTGTCTATTCTTCAATGATTTTTAAACATTTGAGGCATAAATTTACAGTTATATGCACAGATCCTAAATGCTACAACTAAAGAATTTTGACAATTAAAAATATTCATAAGAGATATTAGTCTAAAAAACATTTTCTTTTCTTGTTATGTAATTTTTCCGACTGCTAATAATGTTGGTCTCGATAAAAGACGGATAGTGTTCTATCTATCCTACATACTGAAAATGTTTGTGTAGAATTATTTTTGTTTCCCTTTCTTAAATTTTCAGGAGTATTCATTAGTGACATCATCTGGGACTGAAGTTCTCAGATGTGCCTTCAATTTCACTGACATTTTCCTTTGTAGCTTTCAATCTGCTATTGTTTCAACCAATAATTTTTTTTAAGTATTTTACTCTTTAGCTCAAGAATTTGTTTTATCTTGTTTTGTCATTTCCACTCCTTTATTAAGAGTCTTCTTTCTTTTTCACCAGTATATTTATCTTTCTAAAATATATAAGTGTTAATGTTTTCTCTCTTGTAAAATAGCTCAGAATTTTCATTTATGATTCTATTCATATTTTAATTTTTCTTAATTATAGGCAACAATTTTCTGCTTCATATGTCTAGAACTTTTTCAATTTTTTGAAAAAACATTTTGAATGCTACAGTATTAAAAGTCTGGATTTAATTTTCTTCCTTTAAAGAGAAACGAGTTTTGTTAGGAGGCAATTAATTTATCAGTGGACTATTATGATATTAATCAAACTTGCTTTTAAGCTTTGTTAGAATAAGTCAAGTGTGGGCTTTCCTAAGTGGTTCAAGTAGTTTTCCTTTTAAGGTATGGCCTGTTGGAATCTCGGTTGAAAACCTGAGGTCTCTCTACAAGAGTCAGGCTGGAATTTTTATGTTTCCTGGTGTTTTTGGACCATTTGATCTCTGATCAGTATTCAGTTGTCTAAAGATTGAACTAGATCTTTCTCTATGGAATAACCTCCTTTTCTGTATCCTACACTCCAATTTCCAGCTACTTCAAGAGGCTGCACTCAGAATTCTGCTTCCTTAGTTCAGCAATGTAACCATGCTTTGCTTAAAACTCCATTTCCTTATATTCTTGTCTGGAAGCACCTTAAGGGAGAAAGCTGGAGTAACTATAGCGATTACCTTATGCGTCTCTCCTCTGTCAAAGATCACTTCTTATACTGCATGTTCTCCGATGTCTGAAAAATGTTGCTTAGTATATTTTGACCTGCTTTGTACTTGTTTATGGTAGAAGAAGTAGTCTGGTATAAGTTACTCCGTCAGAGCCACAATCAGAAGACATTTGGTTATAATTTTGATATATTACTTCAAGTGTTAAGTGTGTCTAATGAGTCCAGTAGTTGAACATTAAAAACCTACTTTAGTTAGAACAATTTATTTTGATAATTACTAACAATGGCTAATATGTTAATAGATGTTTATTGAAGCATAAATAAATCCATGGGAAGAACTTGACAATGGGAAGTCAAACTAAGAACATAAACCTCAAAGACAGTATCTTTTCTCCTTTCATAGAACTATTTAATTGTTCTTTAATCATCTTGAAATACCAATCAGTCAACTGCCCAAATACACAGTTCCAATAAAACTAATTTTCTTTTGAATTGAAAAAAATGATGAAGTTATTTTCCATAGGTCTTCACAATAAATGAGACTAAGATTATGTCTAGCTTATCCTGGAATACCAGTATTTTCATTATCTATTTTAGAATTCAGATGTAATAGCAAATAACAATCTTAAAAACTCTTAAGATACATGTTATCACAACATAATCTTGATTTAGTTGCCATTCTAAGATTTCATTGTCAAATGTAACTAACTCAGTCCCATCACAGTTTCTAAGCTTGAGGCCAAACTCAGTTTGTTTTCAATATTTACAAAAATTAATAAATATAGGCAATGATTTCAGGATTCTTTCATTCAATTAGGCTTTAATATGTGTCTGTTTTTGCATACTCAGACACATGTCTTACAAATCAAGTCTTATTCTAACCTAAACAGCGTGTGTTAACATTTTAGTGCACGTACTAAATCAGGAAGTAATTAACTAATTGCTCAAAGTAGACAGAAGTCTATGGTGTCCTTCATAGCTTTGCAACTAAAGATGTTCACAACTGAAGAGATAAACATGTCACATCTTGTTAGAAGACAGAATAACATACATTTTTTGCAGTTTACATGAAGCAATGACCTATGATCGTTTTATTATTTTTACTAATAAGCTGTACCAGTTATAAAATGGACTGGTTTCATTTTGTAGGTAGAAGGTGGTAAGAATAACCCATGTGATATTCATATTCTCTGATAACCTATTAGTGGAAACTAGGGGAAATAGTGACTGGTTTTTTAAGTATTGGTTTGAAAATTACACAGTTGTACACTAAAAGAACCTCAAGAAATTATTTGATCGAATCTTCACTGTTAGGTTAGTGAGGTGCAAAGCATCCAACACAGATTGTTGAGTATTTTCTTAATGTTTCCAAGGACAGTTTCCACACTCTCATGCATCTGGGAAAGAAGTCCTGGTAAATTGCTGTTGCTTTAGTTTAACCCGTGTCTTGTTTGTAGTATGTACGAATATGGAACCCAGATATCTGGCATTCTTTTAACTATGGTTCTTGATTAAAGAAGGAATGTTAACCTGTATCTCTCTTCTAGCTTAAGCAAAATTTGGAATTTACAATCATTTAAACATATATTCAATGCCTGAGAAGAGGCGTGATTTCCCTTAACATCCCAGAGCAGTTTCAGCTTTATTATTTCCTTCTTCATCGCTGGACAGATTCCTGTTCTTTGTGGCCATTCCTTCCATCGTCAGAGCCCTAATATCACGATCCGCTTTTCACCACAGAGCCAGCTGGAGGCATTATCCCCACCACACCCTTGTCCTCCACACTCAAGCTGCTAGAATCAAAGCCAGAGAAACAGATACACACATTAAGACATTCTATAAGCTTTACCTACAAGCTCACTACAGTGAAATCAAATAAAATGTTCTTTTAATTCAAGAGGTTTTTTCATACATTTGTGTTATGTTCACAAGTAAACCTGTGAATGAAGTAGAAATAATTTCAAGACCATTCTTTTCAGAGCAAATTCCCTACTTGTGTGAAAATGAAAATAACAACCATAGTAAAAACATATGGATCAGCAAATGCTCTGGTCTAAATATTCCTCTGGCATTTATGCCACAAATTGCCTCCCTGTTCTGGCATTCAGCTTTTTCTATAAGAGCATAGAGAGAGAAAATGCCACCTTGAAATGCTAAATCAGGTACCCCTCATAGGATCTGGGAGGAATCGGACAATGCCAGCCCACTGGGCACCACACAGTGTTGTGTTAGTACTAATACCTTGATCTACAACTCTGGTGAAATCAGAAATCCAAGATTTCTGCTTATACAACTGTGCCTTTCCAGGACTCTTTTTGACTAGTGGGAAGCATTTCAAGGATAGGAAAGTGCTATGGTCAGACCACTGTCTGGGGTAACAGATTTTTTTGTCCTGTGAAATTTAATAATTCAAAAGACAAAATGAAGTTCAGGGACCAAAGGTTGAAATGAAGCAAAGATGTCTAATAATAGCAAGTTGCATTATTTAGAAGCATATATGAGGAGGCCTTAAATATTTTACAGGTTGGAATAAAAATTCAAGGCTATGCTAATTTTTCCCCATGTCCAGTATCATTGAAGTCCTCTAAATACTGCTAAAAAATAATGGAGTAACAGGATATGCCATTTGAAACAAATCTCAACACCTCTGCAGAGGGATCCTCTCCAAGTCTCTGACCCCTGCTGGTGTGATTGCTTCCATCACAACTACACTTAGACTCTGGTCTCGGTAGCATCAGACTGCCACCCCCATGGACTCAGGGTTTTAACAGTATCAGCTTCCTAGGTTATCCTTCAGGGAGAAATGGGAATTGCTAAGACAGTGGAAGGAGGCAGGGAATGAAATAAGCAACACCTTCCATTCTGCTGAGACCCCATCAGTCAGCCTCAGAACATATGGTTAAGACCTCTGGTGCTGACAGAGGCCATGGTTGCCAATGAGATGCAAAACAGAGGCTCTGACCTCTCATGCCTGAAAGGATTCAGAGCACTTTCTGACAGAGAAATGATCCTGGTATGCTGGCCAGAATCCAGCATGGTAATTGCATTTCTGTTCACCTATCTTTTCCCAAAAGTTTTTACTATTAATGGGAATTCTTCTAATACATTGCGAAGTGACACATAGAAAATTTTAGTCACCACATTCCAAGGAGAGTACGTCTGTCTCTAAGATAGGAAGGGGGAAATTAACAATAATCAACCATTCTTTTATTCTCCATGCACACATACATTGGTGTTTGTGATGCACTTTTTGTAATATTCTTATATGAAATCTTTGTCATAACTAAGAAAGAGGATACCCTAATTTAAAAAGAAAAACAATAAATAGGAAGCAAAGCTATTTATCCATAAGTAGGTAATTGGAAAAAGAACCAAGAAAACAAAAATTATTCCAGAAAAATAAAGAAAATGTTAGAGTCTTTCTTTTGGGTTACTTGGGGGAAGTGTGTTATTTATCTAAATGCACTCTTTAATATCCAATACATTTAATTAACTTTTGATTTTGCAAGACATGCACAAATACACTTTCCTTGTTAAAAAATCACATGCTATTGCCTCTATTCTGTTACAATTTTCAGAGGAAACCAATGATATTAAATCTGCTTTGCTTCAGGAAATATACATGTGTGCATAATCACATATATGCACCTGTGGAAAATAGAGTTTATGCATGTGCAATTTTTTTCTTTTCACAATGGTACCATATTTTATCTGTGCTCTGTGCATTTTTCTCACTTATCATTTCTTAAAAATCTGCCACATGCTTGCACCTGCCACCTTGTACATGTGAATCAGTGCTTCTCAGGCTAGCACTGAGCACAGAATTGCTGGGTCATTGGACATGCACAAGTTCATTCTAAAGTACTTGTCCAAGTGTCTTTGCATGCATATCTATTCTGAATCTTACAGATTCCTGTGCCAACTGATATTTTTTATTTTGTAGCTCTTGGTGTAGGGCACCCTGTCCAACTAATGCTACAGACCCACCCTCCAAAACCCAGCTCGATCATACCTTCTATTGAAGGCATCCCTGTTTCCCAAATATAATTGACCTTTCTCTCTGGTGAAACTGCACAGCGCTTTACCTGTAACCCTGCCATGGAAACTTAAGATGCAGTTCATTGCATTATAGTTATTTATATGCAGAATTTAGGTCCCCCACGCTCCCCACTAGGTTGTCAGCTCAACTCCTTAAGGGCAGGATTCATTCCAACATTTTTAGATCTGATCCCCACATCCTGTAGTCATGTGCCTTCCATAGGTCATTCTTCCATGCGTCTTTATTGAGTGAATAAAATGATGAATAAATGGATGCACAATGTAGCACTTCTTGTCAGACCACTGCCTAAGAAATTCCAGGAAATATCTGCTGTGGTGTCTACTATCAGTTCCATGGAAGCTTGGGCCGAGCTCCAGTTGCCGCATACTTAGTCTAATTTCATACTTGCCTCCTTTATGCATCATGTTTTTCCTCACTGAAAATGGAAATCATCCTGTATGTTTTCAGGGTAGACCTTGTTAGACTTGGAGAAGAATCCTTGTAAACCCTTCTTGAATTGCTCCCTTTCACCAGCTCTGTTCTCAGACACAGTTAGAGATGACTTTGTTATCAGTACTCTGAGTAGGTACTTGCATTCCACCTGGCTGTTATGTCATCACAGCACCCTGCTCGCTGTCCCTGCTGCAACCCAGTCACCAACTTTAGCATCAAAAGCCACTCAACCTCTCAGTGTTAAGACAGTATGTTTCAGCAGATGCAAGGAAGCCCTTTCTCTTCCCTCCCTCCCCTTCCCTTTATTTCTTCCTTTCTTCTTTCTTCCCTCCTTTCTCTTTCTCTCTCTACTTCCCATCCCTTGACTGGAGTCAGTAGTCAGGGTGTAAGTTTGGAATACACATTTGAATATTCTCACATTAACCCTAGGGTATTATGGGTGAGTTACATAATGTTTAAAGGAAAATATTCTAACATTCATACAATGTACAAAAATAAAAAATTGAGTGCCTTTAGTTTTAGCAGACTAGCAGTCTGGTTTTCAACATCTTCCCTTTACAGTCTCTACTGAGCATTTCACATCGTTTGTTTCTTAATGAATTTCCAGAATACATCTCCATAGCCCCTTCTACCTCCAGTCGTGATAATAACTTTTCCTTTCATTATGAAACAGCTAATATTTGTGTAAAGATCTGTGCTAATTATAGTTTTATCCCTAAAGAAATATCTATAGTGTAATTCCAATAATATGTTTTATATCTTGAATCTCTAATACACCTTGTTTAGAAGGTAGATTCATAGTAGTTACTTATTAAGGCAAGCTGATTTAGTTATTCTGGCTCCCATTCTCTTTATTTATTATAGTCATCCAAACTTATCCAAATTGAATGTTATTTCATAATGATATATTAATTATAAAATTATGTTTTCAATCTACAGATAAGGGCAGTTACAGACATAGTCTTGAAACATATGGCCATTCAAGACTGGAATATACATATTCACTTGTGTAAAAGATTTTCATGTGTTTTCTTCAAGAGTTTTAGAACTTTTATTAAGAGTAAGATTTTAACTCAATAACTAAGGTGATGTTATTTCTGTTTCATGGTATATTTAAAAAAATAAAACATATCATCTAAATTTCTCTAGATTCTTGTCTCTTTCCTGTTTTTCTACCAAGCTCTTATTTTTTACTTTCCCATGGACATTTTGAAACAGGTTTAACTGATGATAACATTGGCATCATAACATCTTGTTACAAAAAAACCTTTCCTGTATAAGTATTATGATAATCAGACCTTCAATTTGCTCAAAATTAGTGCCCTGTCAGTTTTCTAAATTGTTAGTTTTAGAGTCACAGAATTCTACAACAATGTTACTTTGGGATAAGTTAAAGGCTAGACATACATTATTTACAGAATGCTACAAGTAATACATATTAACTTTATCTTTAATATCTCAAAGGGGGAAAAAAGAGAACTTAGTCATTATTTCAGAAGACTAGCCTTGTTCTTTGAATCATTTATTGAAATTTCTTGTTGTGAAATAATATAATATATACATATGTTTCTGCCCCCAATTTCTGTCACAGAGCTACTAAAATCCTTGTAAATTTCTAAGTGATAAGAATACTAGAGTGTCTTTTGTTCTAATATTCAGTCTTTAACCCTAGTTCCTGACACAGAGCTCTTAAATCTCTTGTAATTTTCTGGGTGATAGGAGTGTCTTTTATTCTAATGAGAACAACTCTTGCTGATCTCTTAGGTAGTTTCAGGATGTGGATTGGTCTCCAGGAAGATCATGCCATGTTAGAACCTTGGAACTTTCCAACTTACCCCCCATTCTCCAGGAAGGGGAGGGAGACTTGAGACTGAGTTAATGATCTATCAAGCCTCCATAAAATTCCTGAAAGTGCAGGGTTCAGGGAGCCCCAGGCTTGTAAACATGAGGCAATGCTCATGGAGAGGGCCTGGGAGCTCCTTCTCACATACCTCACCAGATATAACTCTTCATGTGGCTCTTCATTTGTATCCTTTACTACATCCTTTACTACATCCTTTATAATAAACAAGTAAACATAATTAAATGTTTCCCTGAGTTCTGTGAGCCATTCCAGCAAATTATTGAAACCGACTGTGGAAACCCCAACTTATTGCCAGTTGGTCTGAAGTACAGGTGACTGTCTGGGACTTGGGATCAATGACTAAAGAGGGGGCAGCTTTGAAAAAACTAAGCCTTAACTTGTGGGTTCTGACATTAACTCTAGGTAAATAGTGTCAGAGTTGAATTGAATTATAGGACACCCAGCTGGTATCACAGAGAATTGCTTGGTGTGGGGAAAAAACCCCCACACATTTGTTGTGCAGAAGTGTCCAAAGTGAAGTGTTCTGTGCAAGAAGTTAAGGAGAAAACGAAGGACTGTGTTTTTCCTAGACTCATGTGCAGTGTCTTATAAGAAGTGAGCAGGGGTCCTCCGGGCAGCCTTCGAGGTAGTTTCTCAAGAACCCCATCTTTCAGAATCTTGACTTGGAAATTTGAGCACTGAACACAAGTCTCTGTTTCTTTTTTAAAAAAGGACAAGACGACTTCCTTTAAAACAGTTTCTGCTTTTACAGCTGCCAGAAATATTTTTCAAAAATATTTATTGACTGCCTTATAAGGTTAATTGAAATGAAAGGATGCTATGTTTTCCTTGAAAAATAGTAGGCTTTTGACCTCTGCTTGCAAAATAAATAACAGATTATTTTATGCCTTCTTGATTTATTAGACAGATGAAATTGTCTTTCTTTCCTTTTAAAAGATACTTTTTCCTCTTCTGAAGGACTCTCTTGGACTCTGTATCTGCTTTCACTGCTTCTTGCCTTTACCAGACAATTCTGCTCCCTGCAACTAACTAACTGAATACTAGCCTTAGGGTTACCCTTCAGAGACAAAGAGGATTCTCCTGAGGGCACCAATGCCTACAACTAACTTAAAGTCTCTAGAGAAAGGAACTGACGCATGTTTTCTTTACCACAATAACGACAACACAAACTTTGAAAATTAAGTAGACTCATTCCAAAACACTAAGCTACGGGGATCAGCACTGAGCACAGAGATTAAGAAAAAAAAATAAAGAGGGTATCCATGCAGTGGCAGAGGGAAAGAATTTCATATTTGGGATGGTTGTCAGAAAGCCCTTGTCTTAGATGAGAAAGCAGAATGAGGAGGAATTGCCAAAGTAAACCATTCTTCTCACATCCAGATACTTAAAGTATTACATCTTTCCCTCCCTTCTATTCGATTTTCATTCTTCCTTTCTCACTGGAGTGCATCCAGTGAATGAGTACGGTGGCTTAGTTACTTCTTCCCTCCTTCCATCTTGATTCCCCTTCTAAGTCTGCTTTCCTGCAACCCGTTGTTCTCTGACCCTGCGATGTCAAGTGAGCTCTGACATCCTCGCATGCTCTAGCTCGCGAAAACAGCTATGGTGACGTATCATGACACATACCTCATGGTAATTTACTTGGTCAAGAGCAGCGACAAAACTAAATTATGACTATGTATCAGGACAAAATCCCTTCTATTTTAAAGGCAGGGACCCTACAATTTTATTGAATTATAACTATTTTTGTACAATCAACTAACTAAATATATTTGACCTTTCTTTTTATTAACTTTTTCTTTTCTTCCAGCCATGTTAAGTCTTCTTATTCATGGGAAAAATAAAATGCAATAGGGATATTAAAAAAGGATGACAACCATAACTTCTGTGTTAGGTTACCATTTGAAAGTTTTGCTGTTATACATTAACTTTTTGATTAAATATTTTATGTAGGGTCTTGTCTAATTACATATTGGATATTTGAGATCACTTACATTGGGCGTTTTTAAATGAGTTCTAGTTTAATATAGGCAGCAAGATTATGGTTGTTGATTTGATTCAGGATGAGTAGCTCAAGTTTTGAAACTATGTTTCTATTTAAACTGCTGTAACTATCTGTATATAGGTCATAACACACCTTATTTCCTTTTCAAATAACTAATGTGAAGTACTATCCATTTGGTATTTGGTTAAGTATTTCAAAGTTTGGGGCATACATTTTTAATCATTTTTTACTAACTATAGATTTTTGTGTTTTACACCACAGGGGGGAATCAACACTGTATTTCTGTGAAAGGTTCGCAGACTGGAAGCGTGAGTCTCATTGAGCTAAATTATTCATTTTGTTTTTGAGTTTCTGAGTCTCAGATACACAGTAATGCATTGCTATGTGAGGAGAATCTCCAACCCATTATGTTAGTGCTGAGTAATCAAGCAACATATCTTCTCACTGTACAGGGAAGAAGAATTTCCCTGCCACAGCCTTCCTTGAAGGGAATTGGGGAGTGTTTTGCATGTGTTTTGACCTAGCTATACATCTTTAAACAGTCACTGCTGATTCACTGTACATGGCACCATCTCTCCACAATCCCAGGCTCTCCCCAACCAGAAGCCCAGTCTGCCCAAGTCGGACACACATGCTCAGCAGTGACAATCTGCTGATTCCTAGCATTGTCTGATATTTTTCTCCTTCTTTATAATTAATTACTCCTTGGACTGTGCTGTGGAACCACTACCTAATGTTTATGAAATGCTAGTATGGCCAGGTGATATACTAACCACTAGCATGAACAGCTTAATCTTTGAAATATCAGATATGAAGAAGGAAGGATGCACATAGAATTCAGAGACTATGAAGTACTAGTTAGACTCAATTGTGTGCAGTAGACCATCTTCTTGTCTTTTTTTAAACTTACACCACAGGTGTTGCTGATGTCACACCGACACCTTTGGAGCATCATCCTCTTTAGAGTCCTTTGCAGGCACCATCAGGAGGAAGAGAAGTGGTCTAGTGTTCCCACCACCAGAGAACATGACGGGGGAGGTTAGCAGGGCATGTCCTGGGAAGCAGGCCAGAAAGAAAGTGGCAATGGCACGATTTCAGAACATGTTGTCTGGAAATCTATCTTCAAGGTTAGCCATGTCTAACCAAATTGTAGAGACTAGAAATAACGTGGAGGTAAGCCAGAAAGCAAAATGGCACAATGACAGATCTTAGGCTGAGTCACATGGAGGTATTCAGGTAAAATAAAGGGAACCAAAACATACCTCAAAACCAATGTTCCAGCTGTGAGACACCATTTTAGCAAGTAAAAGGACCCACCTGGCTACTACTGTGTAACGGAAGATTATCTGTGAACCTGCTGCCAGCATCCCAAAGGAAAGAATATAACTTCCCAAGGAGCTGTTGCTGTTTGTTCCTCCATTATAAGTTTTATTAACTATTTTTACTTATAATATTTAATTTAATAGAAAAGTATGTCATGTATTAAAATTACTCTTCACTGTTTTGGTTATGTAGAATTCCTTTGATATAGTGTGATTATCAGTGTACTCTTTTTAGGTTCTAGATACAGCGTAGGAACTTAGAGCCACACATCAGCTTCCCTGCAAACCTAGGTTAGAAATGAATTTGATTTATGGTGAGCTCCATTTTTGGCAGCTTTCAAAATTTTGATGATTTAGTTAATAGCTTGCCTCCTGAAGTTGGAGAATATTACACATCTGAAACTCTAGATTGAGTTCCTGAAGGAAAATTAGTTCACATTACAAAGCATCATGAAACCAATCCTGGTTGAGGATTGGTAGCTGAATCATCACCATAAAAGATAATAAAGAGTTTATATATATAGCAAAGTAAGAAAATGTATGACGAAGGAAGACACTTGGCCTGTGAATGTTTTTTTAGTAAGCAGTATACTCCTATGGTACTCTCTGTTGTTATGGGCAGACATCACATGAGAATTCTGCAACACAGCTGAACAAAATATTTAGAAAAAAAAGGGTGACTATTTTCCTTGTATTTAGTATTTTAATGTAATTTTTGTTCTCTACCTTCAAGGACTTGATAAGCTATCATAGACTTTACAATGCTAGTAGAAAACAGACCTCATGGCCCCCAGGACTTCATGATTTAATAGAAGATAAACAATAACACGAATACACAGTTAACAATAAACGATGAACATGGGTGTGTATATGTATACTAAAGGGGAAATGACTTTCCATCCTTCTGCCACAACTGTAGTTCAAATCACTTTGCTTTCTTGACTCGATTTGCTGTAATAGGTTCTTGCTGACTTCCTGGCTTTCCCCTCTTTCCTCCATTTCCATTTTCCCCATTGTCAAAACAACTCTTTTAGAACACAGATATCATCATATCTCACATACCCTTAAACTAATTGATCTCCACTGCTCTTAAGATAATGTTCATTCTCCTTATCAAGGTTTACAGGACCCTTCATTACATCGCTTGCTCACACCCCTTCCTTTAAGAGACTGCCCCCCACTCCTCACCCTACACTCTGCACTGCCTAATTCATGTACTCCCAATGTCGGGAACACCTTCAGACTCCCTCAACCCTCAGCGTTTGCTTGAGTCGTTCTCTGAGCAGAAGATTATTCTCCTCTTCCTCCTCCAGCATTTGCAGGCTAAACAGACTAACTCTTGACCTTTCAGCTTGTATGTGCAGCCTTCCTGTACTACCCCCTTTCTATACACTCATGCACACACAGCAAATACTGAGTAATGCTTCTCCTTTATATGTACTCCAGTGGGATTCTCCATTATCCACCAGTAATGGCTGTACGTTATTATGTCCTATTTGCTCATCTGGATATCTCACCAGACTCCCAATGCCATGAGTTAGATATAGTTTTAATCCTGCTCATCCTTTCATATAAGATATTCAGCACAGAGCATAGCATAGTAGAGTGTAATAAATGTTTGTTGAATGAATACATGAGTGAAATAATTAGGTAGGTATTATTTCTAAGGCACATAATACTCATGAAGATGATTTGAGAAACTACAACAAAAAGCTCTTCCTTTTTCTTAGAAAGAGCTTTTAAGTGAAGCTTGTAAATGTAGGTGAATAAAGCCACATAATTTATGATTCTCAGGGCAAAGTCCAAATATATGACAACTTCTTTATGTAATTTATATGGTAACTGCCAGTAACCCCAAACCCAACCATATACTTTCTTACCCCGCAATATACACTTACTTTGGTTTTTGTTTTAGATAAATGCCATTGCAGCATATAATGGCAAAACTAGACAGCGAGCTACTAGTACTATTATCAATCAATGAAACCTATGAATAAAGAAATACTGAAGAGCTTCCTAATGAAAGCGTTAATCTACAATTGCCTTGAAAAGTGCCTGTCAAATTTGCTCCTTCAAATTTTGCCACCAACATTATGGGAGAAAAAACATGGTGTTACAATAAGAAAAGTTATAAAATGTTATAGCTCTATATTTCAGAGTGTCCAGGGTTGTAAAAAGGTACACGGAATTCTCAATTTTTTTTTACTGCTATATACTGGGGGTTTGTATGTAATTGGTAAAGTATTATTGATGTAAAATAAGATAGTGTCATCTTTTTGTATGATGTTTGTATGATTCTGACACAGATATCTATCCATATAATTCAGATTTATAAATATAACCAATGCATTGGAAAGAGAACCACATTCAATTTGTATTAAGATTTGCTTCTCAGAGCTTTGCAGCAGTGTACCACCTATCCTTCAAGCTCAGAATCTGTTATGTGCACCTTTTAGATCTCATAATTCCATGTA
Organism: Manis pentadactyla; assembly: GCF_030020395.1. Lineage (NCBI taxonomy): Eukaryota > Metazoa > Chordata > Mammalia > Pholidota > Manidae > Manis > Manis pentadactyla. The sequence goes on along the minus strand of NC_080020.1, from coordinate 208,289,087 downwards.
TAGTTCTTTCTATAGGGTACATATCATAATATGTTGAATTAAGTTGACATTGAGTTAGGCTGTATCATATATAATAAGAACTAAAAATGTTTCTACAGTGATTTATAATCTTTTCACATATAAAATATACAAACAAATATAAATATTTTGTATATAGAAAAATATGACATATATGGCTTATTCAACCCAGAAATGAAAATAGAGAAAACTTCACCTGAAACAATGTACAGACCTAGAGGACTTATAGACCCAAATCAGCAGCCTTCACAAATCAAAAAGGGCAAGTGTATTTAAGTTCAGAAGATGGGTGCTGGAGTCCAGTGACCTGGGTTCTAATCCCAGCTCTGCCACTTAATAGGCAACTTTATTTTTGTAAGCATCAGCTGTTAATCGAAAGGAAGACTATACAAACACCCAACCCATAGGTTTTTTCTGAGTTTAATGAATACAGTATGCTTAGCAAAGGACATAGCTTTCAGAAAGTTATGAGATAACTTCCTTTACCTCTTTCTTTCTCAACCTATAGAAGGGATACTGTCTATAAATAGGAAAAATAATTAAGTTACTGTGGACTGTGCAACATAATTTTGAATGAGCAGGGGTCCTTATTAATATATATATAAATATCAGAAAGTTTGAAGCCCAAACAAACTAGAAGACCTAGAATAAGTCTCTTAAAACCTGTAGATTTCTACTGATTGGGGAAAATATAGCTACTTTGCCTCATTTAAATAATTGCTCTTAGAGGGGATTTTAAAATATAAAATGTTAAACAAATTAAATGGACATAAAACACACTCAAGATAGTGCCAGTTTGTACTTAGTGACTTGCTATTTTAAATTGCTCTGAGACATCACAGGATATTGAAAATATGGAAGGCAAGAGCCAGATAAGTGGAAAATTAATTCTTGAAATAATGTTTGTTCAGGTTGTTAGAGCAAGTCCATTTTTTCCCTCAGGCAGATATTTTGAAGGTTGTACTAGCTTCATCTTCTAGAGAGAAGGGTAAAGAACAAGAAGTTAATCATATCCGTTCATGTGTCATGTACCTTAGGAGCTATTCAATAAATACTAATTGATGAAGATGATATTGCAAGGACTATGTTTTGTGAAATTGATTCGCAGAAGTCAGCCCTAGGCAGTTGTACCAATGTGATCAGATGTTTTCAACATCTTCTATTTAATTCTCTGTAAGATTATGTCAAAATAAATGTGTTTGATTTGGAACCTAAGCTAGCTGGCTAGTTGGTTTTCTCTACCCTCCTCCATCTTTCTCTCTCTGTCTCCTTCCATTGCCTGTTTATATAATATACAATTAAACCATAATTCTATTGGATGGTGATAGCAATCAGATCAGGTTTGAAACATGTTTTCTTTATAGTTATTCCCTGAAAATTCTTACCTAACAAATTTAGGATGTAAAAGAAGGGACCTAAGTTAATATTTGTTTCTTTATATTGCCACTTACCATTCACAGAAACTCAAGGGTCAGGCAGTCTTTCTGAAAAGCCTATTTCATGCAATGTTACATGAATGTCAGGATGTGCAGGCACTAGTACTGGATACACTCAACTTGGATAAAACCTGGTCCAGAGGCTGATCTGAACCTTTATTTTTAAAAATAGCAGCCTGACTCCTTAGAACATCATTTTAGGCTAACATGTGCCTGATCCAGTACCTGGAATGAATTTCCTGACTTGTCTGACTGACTCATTATTCCGTAAGCCTTAGGCTCACACACACAGAAATACATTTTATCACATAAAACCACGATATGGATAACTTTTTAAACTTTCTGTTTATCCCAAGAGTTTTATTTTTCATGAAATGCAATTAATTAGGGAGACAAGTCATGGAATTCCAGATTATAATGTCAAATATTTACAATGGGGCTACAGCCTTGGGTAGTGGACAATGAAAAACATCCAGGCTAGAAAAATTATACTTCATTTTTATATAATTTAATGCTGTTTTTTTTCCATGTTTCCTCTCCCTAAAAGAGTAAATTTTGGCAGTTTTCTTGAATTATCAGCAAGTTTTTGGAGTCCTAGATTTCTATAATCACAAAGTAAATTAATTCAACAAAGGCTTTTTACCTAGTCTGTGTGCAAAGAAGGACAGGTATGAACAAGGCAGCCTGTGAGGAGCTCAAGTTTGCAAGAGAAAGTCAGTATCACAAATAGCTATAATACTTAACAAAATGCCTTACGTTGTTAGAAAATCCAAGTTTCTAGAAGGAAATGTTGTTTTTAGTTTTGTGAGAGTACTGCTTTTTGTGGAGTATCTACTTGAAAATTTTCTTTCGTGCCTCTCTGGCAGCTGTCTTAGATTTCTAGCTCCCCATCTACCAGCATGGAGTTATTTTGCGTAGATGCTGAGAGCAGCCTATTTTTATTATCTCATCCTGGGCATGCAAGGATTTCTATCTCTGTTTCTTGTTAACTCTCTATATCCCTTTCTGTCTCTGTCTCATCTTTAAAATTGTAACAGTTTACCAGGAAATGTTTTGGAATTTACCATTTTGTATCAATTACTCTGAAGACATGTGTACCCTTTCCTTCAAGCCTGGATTCAAGTTTTCTTTTCATTTCTGAACAGTTCTCTCAATTATATATTAAAATATTTCTTTTTCCAGGTCTCATCCTGGTGGAGGCCACATCTCTTATTTTACGTACTTTTAACTTCTTATTAATTTTCAGTCATTTCGCTTATTTTTCTTAGTCTCGCCCTCTGGCACTTACTGTTTGTTCAATTGCATAGTTCTCTTCTTTTTATATCTCAGTGGCCTTCATTTCTATACCATTTAATTTTTCTCTTCAACTTCTTTTTTGAGCAATGCCAGCTTGTTTTTCATGCCCTTACCCTGACTGCTATGCCATTTTGCCTCTATTTTCTTCAATGCTTAGGCATGTTTGTATGTATTTAATTCTCTGTAAGATCATGTCAAAATAAATGTGGTTGTTTAGAATCCTAAGCCTGCAGAGAGAGAGAGAGAGAAAAAGAGAGAGAGAGACAGAGACAGAGACAGAGACAGAGACAGAGACAGAGGGAAAGAGAAGGAAAGAGAGAACACGAGTGATTTGGTCCAATTTCCTTATTCTCAGACCTTCCTTATTCCTGCAGATAGGGACCTACTCATAACCCAGCATCTTCTCTAATTAGCTTCACCTTCAGATAAACCCCTCAGTGATGGGATGTCTGTAAATTCTTTTATTTATCCCAGCATCTCTAATCTGTAGTATCTAACCGGGTCCAGAACTTCACTCAGCAACCCATGCCTCTTGACGTCATTGTTCCTAACAACAGCATTGGCCCCTCAGGGTAAAGCACCTGGCCCGAAATGTTCTGGGCTCTTCCAGTCCTGTCTGCACCTGTAGCAGTGGGCACGTCTGGTCTCACTTTACATAATCTGACAACTCTCTTCCTCTTCTCTTTGAGCCTGTGGCAAAAGCGTGTCCTAGTTTGAATGAAGAATTTATGTGTTTATTTCTCACCTTCCTTCTAAGTTCAGAGAGTAAAAGAGGATACGCATCTTTATCCTGTCATCTTAAAATGTAAAATCTCAAGAGTCTTTCCTTAAAGTTTTACCTGTTGATGACATTGGAATAAAATAGGAAAAAGGAGTTGTCAAGTCTTTTTAGTCATGAATCTTCCCTGAGGACTATTCATCTGTCTTGCCTGCTCTTGACGATGCAAACACAATAAAAAGAATAGTGGCTAAGGGTTGAGTATGTTTAACAACACCTCAGGTAAATATGTATAAATTAATGTATGAGCTCATTTAATCTTCAGAATCATCCTATGAAGTAGATGCTATTTTAGCCTGATCTGTAATTCAAGATTAAGAAAATAGATTGGTGTTTGCAATGTGTAATATAATAGAGGTTATGTTGTATTCTGTAACGTAACCTGGCCAGATTTATTATTTAATTTTTACTATTGCTAAATGTGTTTCTCTGAGTCAGGTAAAATAGAGGGATCAATGACAGATACACTTTTCATTAGCAATTGGTGTCTTAAAAATAAATATACCAGTAAATAATAACGAGATTTGAGAGTGGAGAGACAAGGAAGGGCTGGTCCTTTTGTAAGTGACAGGAGCTACAGGGGCAAAGCTGTACAGATAAGGCAAGAGCCTGCTGAATATGCGCCTCGCTTTACCAGAACAACCTTTGGTGCATGACTCAGTTACTTATGATCTTGACGGGAAAAAGCCAAAAAACTGAAACAGGCCCAGATCAGCAAATTTCTGAACTAATATGTATAAATAACGTATGATTCTTATCAGCTATATCTCAGTGTTTTCACTATGACAGTCTCCTGCCTGGGGATGAGGAATGAATGAAACAAAGAGACTGGGGGCTATTATCAAGTATTTTTTTAACTGTTTTTCATTATTCACTGCACCTGACATAGAGACCTCCCTTTCTTTTCTAATTAGATGCCTGGTGATTACAGGTGATTGATTTAGTTGAAACTTTCAGGGGGTCTAGTAAAAATTGAAATTGGCTATCTGTATATGAAATTAGCCTGGAAGCCATTCTGCAATATTTCTTTGCTGCATTATTTTTAATTACCAAGTTCATGCTGATTCATATGTGCTTAGCACAATGTTACATAGTAGAAAATCAATAAATGTTTTTGACTGAATGCAAATTCTAACATGAGCTAATTTAAAGTACTACCCTCTTTGTGGTATTCTGCCTGATTAGAATTCTTGAGCAAGGTAAGTATAGGACTCATCATCATTATATAACTACAGAAAAGAAAATCCATTGAGAAGAGACCCATAAATAGCTTCTTAGACTGCATGCTGTATAATAAAGTTCAGTAGTTGAGATCACTTTAGAATCAAGCTGACCTGTGTTTGCATTCCAAAATTGTGAGAATTTAGATGTTACTCTAAACTCTTAGAAACTTGTTTTCTTCATCTCTAAAGTGAGGTTAATAAAATGTATTTTCAAGAACTTTATGAGGATTATCAGAGAAAAAATGAATTAAAGTATCTTTCTTGAGGTTTTATATTTACTAAAGGAATAAGAAAGAGGAATACTATCTCAAAGAGCTCGAATTTCAAAAATCTGAGCAGCTCAAGCTGAGAACAGAGTACAGAACTTCTGCTAATGCTCTTTTGCTTGTATTGGACTAAGAGTACTTTTTATGGGGCCCCTCCAAGATCTACTGCCACACCTTAACCCATATATTATGCCATCCTGATAGGATGACCCAACTATTTCACCAGTAAAAATAGTTTATTACCCCTTCTCATACCACATCTGTGAGGTAAATCAAAGCATGTTCTTGTAACAACCAAGATATTAAGTATATATTAATGAGTGGGAGAGGGCAACAGAAATAGATAAAAAAAACAAATACAGTATCCTGCTACTTTTCATAAACCTTATTCCCAAGATAAAACATTTTCATAATCTCAGATAAAATAGGCAATGCACGAAGTTTCTCCTACCTTCTCTTGGACCATGAACTGGCATCTTTGGAGCTACTTCTTGAAATTTCCAGTTCCCTGTCCCCAAGAAAGCTGAAGAATATGTTTCCATCTCCAACGTCATTTGAGAAAAGGATACTGAAGGGACCAAGAGCTAGAGCATGGTCTTTCCAAATCTCAGTTTCCTACTTCTGTCATTGGAAATTCAGTCTGTGAATCTCTAGTCCACATTACATGCGATTTCTACAAAGAAAGTATAAATTTATGAGTAATTAACTTGTTCATTCTTAAAAATTTATTAGATATAAATTCTTTCGTGGTCCAAAGCTTTATCATTTATTTTAAAGCTGACTTTATAAACAATAAAAACAAAAAAAGGAGCATTTGGTCATAGATATACAATGATATCTAATCCCTTGATCACTGGAGTGCATTCTAAATATAAATACAGTCATCTCAAGAGTATTACTTCCTTTTTTTTTCTCTTTTAGTGAAATAATTCTCACAACATTCTTAAGTTAGCTTTTTTATCAACATCAAACTGATATCCAACATTTAGAACACACTCAATTAAGAGTAACTGTTTTTATTATTATTTGTTGTTTTGGATGATGGGGCACTAAACATAAATGTTGTTTTTCTAACTGAAAGCAAAGGAGATTTATAAGACTTTCCCACTACCACACTAAGTTTAAACAAAACAGAACAAAACCAGGAAAAGGAAGAAAGAAAAGACAATCCCTAGACAATTCAGACACAAGTTCAAAGTCAAGTTTTGTTGAGCTATTAGCATTTTGTTCAAATTTCAAGTATCTTAAGCAATTTGAGCCTCAATAACCTCAGCCATATGTACCTGTATGTCAGGTACACTGTAGTGATTAAATGAGAAAATTTCTATGAGCATCAATCACAGTGTTTAAGAAACACAAGGCACCCAACAATATCAGTTATACTTATTTTGCTGCTCCCTCTTATCCTATAGTCATGGGCCATGGCACCTGCAGAACCAGAGAAATATATGTATAGAAGCTAGATTCCTTTTTACCCTAAATCAAAACAGTCCTTCTTAAATCTTATTAAGGAGAGAGATGCCCAAATGAGATGAGCTCAATTCAAAATTTCATAAAAGATCATGGTGTCTGGAATGCATAAAATGAGGGAACAGCACCAATTTGATGGTGGCTAATCAAAGTCTTTTTCTGCTGAGGTATATTATACATGCACATGAATAGCATTGAATCTCCAGGAGGAAGTAAGGGGACAATTATACTCCTCATAATACGAATAAAGAATGTTAATGGGGTTTCAGGGAGTTTAGAAAAATGATGGTTCCCAATGACTTTAAAATTAAATTATATTGTTCTTATTGTGTGGAAGTTAATGAGAAGTCTCATACTTATCCTGAGTATTTCCTTATTGTGAAAAAGCTGCTGGAAAATACAAGCTGCCATGGATATCAGGATTTTGAAATAGGATGTTTTCAGAATTATTTGTATTGGACTAATCTATCGTATAAGCTTCAAGGGGAAGAGCAGCCATAGACAAGGATGAGGCCGCAAGAGGACCTGGCCCTTAAAAGCACAAAAAGATCAGCACTGGTTTTAGTATCTTAGGCAGCCACAGAAAATGTTACCCCTGGAACAGGGTGCCATCCATTTGTCCTCAGGTGTGCAGGGCTTGGGTTGGGGAAGACGGGACCAACCACATGATCATGTAACAGCTTCAGTAGGTTCTGGAAGCCCTGATGGCAGGAAGTGACTAGGAAGGAAATTAGCGTCTTCAGGATAGTGACTAATGTTGGTTCTCTCAATACTGAGCATCAGCAACCTCACAAAAGGCAGGGCCATCAACAAAAACGGTGACATCCTGAGTAGGAATCAGTAGCCTGTCTTTTCGTTACATGTGGCCAGAGGCAGAAACATTACGCAAGTTTGAATGAAGGAAAGTAAAAAGGTAGATTCCACACAGACAAGAAGAGGATTTCATAGAGTATAGTGAGGTAATTTCTGAGGGCTTTTAGAATTTTTTAGAAAGAGGAATTTGCTTGAGGCTGAACTACTCATGGAACATGAAGATAGGCCTATATAAATGCCTTTTAAAACTCCTTATTTTCATTCTTTCTTCTCAGACCTGTGTAGGGGAGGAATGTGTATTCCAAGACCTTCTTAGGGCCCCTAGTTGGGGATGAAAATTAAACTGACATAGATTAGCAGGAGAAAAGCACACAAAATGAAGTTTCTGTACTCAAGAGTGCCTTCAAAAGGAAGTGAGGAACCAAAGAAACAGGTAAACCTGAGTGTTTTTATGCCAGGTTTCATGAAGAGTAGAGAGTCATAGAGGAATATTAGTTATGGGTGTGAGGTAAGTACAGTAAACTAGGGGAAATTTAGCAAGGCCTGTTTGTTAGGAGTCTTTTCAGTGTTCCTGTGTCTTCAGAAAAGGAGGCTCCTCCAGGTACAGAACGGTGCCTTTCACGGAAGGATCTATGACCTATTTCAGAGAAGAAGTGAGGAAAAGGTCAGGGTCCTTTCCTACTGTTCCTACTGTTACATCAGATTCCTTTAGCTTAAAATATTCAACATGCCCAGGTGCCATATTTTGGGGTAGCATGTCCTGAATCCCACCTAAATCTCATCCCTAGAAAAACTAAAAAAAAAAAAACTAAAAAAAAAAACCCAAGTATATTATAGTCTCAATTAGCCCCATGACCTTTCAAGACTACATATAGATGTTCACAAAATGTAGTTATTTCTAACTGTGAATCATTTATTAATTTTTTATACGAGGAAGATAAGAGGACACAGAGAAGAAAGAAAAAATAATAAAAAGAAATCTTTTAAATTGTTATATTTTTATTTCTATCCCTCCTCCTTCTTTTTAAAAGACTCCCAATACTAAATTTTAGTTTGAAAGTGTTAGTTAACCTGAAGCTAGTGGCTGCACTGTCAGAAACACAATTGTCTTGCTTGGCAAGCAGCAAGTATTTCTCTTAAAGTATTCACCAGACAGCACCACTTATAGAGAGAAAGTAATTGACACGGCTTTTAAAACATGTTCTCAAATATATATTTTTAACACAAAGTCATTTTTTGTAAACTGGATTGTTTTTCTTCTCCTTTCACAGAAATTGAAGTTCAGAAGATTGTCAGTTGTTTTTAAGTTTCATGAAAGAAAATGCCTTGTACTCTTTATAATAGAAAAGACAGACAGTCCCCAAACTCAAAGCATGCTAAACCGACTTTGCCCTCAAATTTTAGGATATAGCAACATACTTAAAATAAGTATTGATGATATACTCCTTTTCTTTAGCTAAATGTTTTCCAGTGACTTTGAGTGCATTTATAGATGTTTCACTGCATAGTATCTACTGTGCTTATTGCTTTTGTTATTTTGTTTTAAAATAAGAGAAAGCCTGCCCCAGAGAATGAGACAATGAATTAAAATAAAACATAATGTTACGTTCACTGTTTTATTTCTTTTTTAAAAACCTTTGATTAAGGGGAAAGAGCAGAGTGGATCATGAAACCCAGCCTATAGGATCAGGGCAATGAGACACCATAAAGGGTACAGAAACCAGGCTGTGGCTTAGATACAGGGCAGATTCCTAACGAACCTTGTGCGATCATGTAGCATCTGGGTCAGTCTGAACCTCTGAATGAGTCTGGAGTTCTTCATTTGAACTTTGTTTTCCTGTTAGCTAGCATAGTGATTTAAGGGTGTAAGGATTGTAATTAAATCCTAGCTCTGAACTTTATTAATTATGGGTCCTCAAACTCATAAAGCATCAGTTTCTTTATCTTATAATGGAAATAAGAAAAGTATAAGTATCTCCCAGGGTTGTTATAAGCTTTAAGTGAATTAAATGTTGGGAAATGCTTGGCAGAGTTGCTTGCACATTCAACTCTCAGGAAGCATTAACAATTGTGGTATTCTAGCGGCTGGTGGTACCACAGAGATCTGGTGCCCTTTGGGGGTATATCCCAACACCCAACACCCAGCTCCTCATTCTCATGGGAGGACTTTCCTCGTCTACTACTAAAGTATAGGCAGTTAATCTCTCTCTGAGATAGCCCAGTAATCTCATCAACTAAGAAAGGAAATCTTATTTACCAGAAAAGAAAAAGTGTAATTCAAAAGATTAAGTGACTGGCTCATTATCCTATAATACCTAGTGCTTATAATACCTATCCTATAATACCTAGCTCTCTCTATATATTTTATTATCTCTCTCCATACATTATATATATATAACATATACATTTATCTTCCTATATTTTATATGTATATATTTTGCATATATAAATGTAGGTATTTATGTACATATTTCATATTTATATTCATATATATGTATATATACACACATCACACATACATACATTTATATATATGTATCTATACACATACACACAGTATAAACAGAGTTTATACTATGTATATGAATGTATTGACTATATATACTGAATATATTTTGGCAAATATGAACTCGGGATTTAGGACTAAAATGAGGGTATTAGTAGAAATAAAGAATTCACATAAACAAATTGTACTTGGAAAATTTAAAATAATTGTTCTAGCCCTTTTTGTTCAATGATTTATAAAATTTTTGATATGTAATTCAGGTGAATAAATAAATATGCTGCTCATGTAGAAGAAAATTACTTATTAGATTCCTTTTATTTGTGTATAACTTTCTCAAAGAGTATAAGCATTTTAACAAATTGAATTCATTATTTACTCTAAATTGAATTAGAATGATTTCTTGCCTGTCTTACGTGGAAGAAGTCACTGGGGTTTTCTTCAACTCAAACACAGTTATGAATCCATTCTCTATTGGATTGATTATATGTGTAATGAAAAGTTTGAAAAGAATTCAAAAAGCATCTCAAGAAAAATTAACATTTAGATTTTTTTAAGTAAAGAATTGAAATTTTGTGCTACGCTATGAAGTGAAATAGTTACTGAGTACCAGTATGTGAGGTGCTTTCACTTATATTGCCTAATTTAATGCTAACAATGTAACAATATGGTAACTGTTATCCCCTTTGAAAATCAAATCAAATCACAGATAAGTTATTCACTGAGCATAAGATTGCACAAGCAATAAATGGCAATTTCACATAAAGCCCCATATTTTCCTGACTCCAGAGAGCATGTTATTCTGTTATACAAAATTACTAGCTTCCTTTTTAATTGAACGTGTCGACATGTAGCCATTTCAATAAACCAAGCAGATGAAAGATTAACGTTCTCATGAGGCCACTTCTCTACCCTTTCTGGGTTTCCCACTCTCCGTGGGTTCCGGGCTCCTCAAGAATTTCTGAGTGGGTGTTACTAATATTACAATCCTATGTGGCAGTTGTAGAGAAAACCCAGTTTGGTAAATTTTACCTCTGCCACTTACTAGGTTGATGACGTTGGAAAAATTTCTAGATTTCACTGAGCCTTAGTATTTCCAAACAGTGGTATTTCCCAGAGTCTAGGGGCTTCTATCAGTCTTGTCCTGTATCCATGAGGATATGTTTCTCACATGCTTTCGTCTACTTTATAAAGTAGATCTATCTTCTCAAACTTAATTTTTATCTCACTACTGGTATATTTCTTGCCACAATGTATTATATTTTGAAATTCTTTCACTTATTTGGTTTATTTACTTCTGTCTCCATGGAATTAGGAATCTTGTTTGTATGATCATTATTTTATTCCCAGTGCTTAGCACTTTTCCTGGCACACAATCAATATTAAAAAAATACTGACAGAATGGAGGAATGATTGAAAATACTGCTGTCCAGCTTGAGCCACACCAAAGAGGCAATAACATTAACAAATTGTTTCCTTAGTCTTACTCCAGTCTGAGCACAGTACATATTATAACTCATTTGTCTGTAAGTGAGGTGAAATTATTGTTCTGTTTCAGAGTGTTAAGATTTTCGATTTTCCTGTTGTAAACCTTAATGTCTCTTAATGGTATGACCATACAAAATTTTTCTTAATGTTCCATGAAAAACTAAAATAAGCCAAAAAATGATATGTACTGTTGACATATCTTATAAACATGAAGTGAAGAGATCAAAGAATTAGAAAGACACATTCTGAATAAAATGTTATGGTGGATTGAATCTATCCTTTGAGACCTTATTTCTAAACAAAACTAAGTAACCTGCTCAAGGTATGAAAACAGTTGTGATATTAAAAAGCTTAACATTTTAAAGACTAGCATGCAGATTGATTGTTCTGTGCTTAACTGTAGAATATCCTGAGTTTTCTGAAGACAATTCCTTTAGCAACTATCATAGTTGAATCATAGAACGTTGTTTTTAGATTTAAAAATGTGTATTATTTTCTTTAGGCTATATAATAAGGACTGTCAAAGAACATTTTCACACAAATACAAAATAAATAATGTTACTTCTTTATAAAATAATATAAAACAATTGTCTTATTAGTATAGTCTATATTTTTTATTATATTTTATAAAAAATATTTTTTTATTATATTTTATAAAAATATAATATTTTTATATTATTTTATAAATAATTCTATTTTAATCAATAAATAATTCTATTTTGATCAAATAAATAATTCTATTTTAATCAATATTTAAATAGTTACCAGGCCTTTCATGAGGTTAGTGCCACTGCCATCCAAAGGCCATGTAAAGTTGGGAAGAACTGACATCTTGAAAATATTGAGTTTTCTTTAATATTCATGAACATGGAATGTCTCTCCATTCATTTAGTTCTTTCAGTGTTTCATCAGAGTGTTACAGTTTTCCTCATAAGATCTTGTACATACTTTGTTAGGTTTATACCTAATTATTTCATTTTGGGGGATGCTAATTTAATGGTATTGTGCTTTTAATTTCAAATCCCTCTTGTTCAGCAATGGGACCTTTCTGTGAACCTTATGTTCTGCAACCTTTCCGTGAACAGGAGAGTTTTCTTTGCCACTTCTTTAGATTTTCTATTAAGAAGATCATGTCATCTTCAAATAAAGACATTCTTCCTTCCCTCTCAATCTCTTTAACTTCCATTTCTTGTTTTTTTTCCATTAGCTAAGATTTTAAGCAGGATGATAAAGAGCAGTGGCAAGGGGGACATCCCTGAGTTGTTCCTGATTTTCATGGAAGAGCTTTGAGTTTCTCACCATTAAAAGTAAATGTTCTTGATAACTTGGAAGGCACAATACAAACGATTCTGAGGAAATATTTTGAGGTAAAGGTGCTGTTGATCTCTAGATTCCATGCAACAAAACTTGTAAAGTATTCATTAGTGAAGAAAAGTTTTAAACTCATTGTTTACAAGCAACAAAAGCAATACTCAATCTTAGAAGTTTTTATTTATAAAAATGTTTTGGCTAATTTGAATCATCAACAATTTGTCCTTAGGTAATAATAAGTAATAATAAAATCATACTCAACAATGAAAGACTGAAAGCTTTACCTCAAAGATCAGGAATGAGATGAGGGTGCCTACTTACCATTCTAATTCAACATAGTACTGGAAGTCCTAGACAGAGCAATTAGGCAAGACAAAGAAATAAAAGGAATCTGAATAAGAAAGGAAGAATCAAAATCATCATTATCTACAGATGATATGATCTTACATATAAAAAATCCTAAAGACTCAACCAAAAAAGTATTGGAATTAAACAGTGAATCCAGTAAGGTCACAGGATATAAAATCAACATAAAAAATTGATTATATTTCTATAAACACTAATAAAAAACTATATGAAAAAGTAATAAAACAACTATCCCATTCACCAGAGCATCCAAAACAATAAAATACTAGGGAAAAAACTTAACAAAGGAAGTGGAAGATCTGTACAATGAAAACTATAAGACTTTGATGAAAGAAATTGAAGAAAACACAAATAAATGAAAAGATATCCTGTGTCCATGAATTAGAAGAATTAATACTGTTAAAATGTCTATACTACCCAAAGTCATGTATAGATTCAAAGCAATCATTGTCAAAATTCCAATGGCATTTTTCAAAGAAATAGAAAAAAATATTAAAATTTATATGGAAACTCAAAGACCCCAAAATCCAAAATAATCCTGAGAAAGAAGATCAGAGCCAGAGACATCATACCTCCTGATTTCAAACTATACTACAAAGCTGTAGTAATTAAAACAGTATGGTATTGACACAGAAACAGATGCAAAGATTAATGGAACACATTAGAGAGCCTAGAAATAAAACCCCACACAAACAGCTAAAAAAATATTTGAAAAGGAAGCCAGAACACTCAATGGGGAAGCCAGAACACTCAAAAGCTAATCTTTTCAACAAATGGTGTTGGGGAAACTGGATAACTAATGCAGAAAAAAAATAAATCAGACCCCTATCTTACACCACTCATAACTGTTAACTCAAAAGGGTTTAAAGACTTAAACAAAGGACCTGATACCATAAAACTCTTAAAACAAGACATTGGGATGAAGCTCCTTGGCATTGGTCCTGGTAATGCTTTTTTGGATATGACACCAAAGGTTTAAGCAACAAAAGCAAAAATAAACAAGTGGACAAGTGGGACTATATCAAACTGAAAAGCTCCTGCACAACAAAAAAATGATCAACTAAATGAAAAGGCAACCTATAAAACAGGAGGAAAATTTTGCAAGCCATATTTTAGATAAGGGGTTAATATCCAAAATATATAAAAAACTCAAAAACAAAAAAGCAACAATCCAATTGAAAAACAGTTAAATCAGCTGAATAGATATTTTTTCCAAAGAACACATCCATATGGCCAATGGGCACATGAATAGATGCTCAATATCACTAATCAGGGAAACGCAAATCAAAACTACCATGAGATATCACCTCACAGTTGTTGGAGGGACCATGAGCAAGAAGGAAAGAGACAGTAAGTGTTGATGAGGATGTGGGAAAAAGGGAGCCCTTGTGCACTGCTGGTGGGGATGTAAATTGGTTCAGCTACTACAGAAAACAGTATGGAGGCTCCTCAAAAAATGAAAAAGAGAACTACTGTGTGATTCAGTACTCTAGCTTCTGGGTATATATCCAAAGGAAATGAAAACAGGATTTTCATTTGAAAGGTTTAAAAAGATAGCTGTACTCCCATGTTTATTACATTACTCACAGTAGCCAAAATATGGAAATAATCTAAGTGTCCATAAATGGATGAATGGATAAAGAAGATGTGGTATGTATTCAACAGAATATTATTCAGCCAAGAGAAAGGAGGAAATCTGTGACAACATGGATGGATCTTGAGGGCATTACTTGAAATAAGTCGGTCAGAGAAAGACTAATACTGTATCATATTATTTACATGTGGAATCTAAAAACAGAGAGTAAAATGGTTACCAGGGGGCTGGGTAGTGGGGGATTTGGAGAGATGTAACTTGTGGGTACAAACTTGCAACTGGTAGATAAATAAGTTCTGGAGACCTAATACACTATAGTGATTCTAGTTAACAATAATGTACTATAAATTTCAAAGTTGCTAAGAGACTAGATCTTAATTGTTCCCACCACAAAAAAGAAATGATAATTATGTCATGTGATAAGGTGTTAGCTGATGTTATGGTGGTAATCATATTGCAAGATATAAATCCATCAAAACAACACACTGAAACCTTAAACTTAGACAAAGTTATATGTCAATTATTAAAAAATAATAGTGCCAACATCTCTCACATCATGAACTGTAGTCTAAAGTACTGATATTTTCCCTGAGAAACTTAGCCAATTCAGTCAATAGACATATGGAATCATTTTAGAACTATTTGAATAAACCTAAGTTAGAGAAATTAAAGTATTAGCTCGAGGTAGAACTAGATGGTAACCTAATATACTCAAAACCTGAAGGAAATAAGATTTGTTAAGGCTTTAAACCATTACATCCCAGTATATAAGAAGTTTTCCTAGGTGAGAGCAAATAATTATTGACTATCGTCATCTAGTAGAACACCAAAGAATGTCAAATATACACTGGAGCATTTAAGTGAAGGGACTAAGCGAAGTACTACACTTGAATTAGGCACTTCAGTAAAATGAGAGATGAATATTTTATTAAGTGCTTGGAAATCTTGAATGAACATATAACTTTGACCATTTAGTTACAGGTAAAATGAATATTACAAAGAATTGTATAAAGGATGACTAGCTCCTTTTTCCATGAAAACAATCATGACAGGTCTGTGTATTTCTGAAGTTTCCACTTTAATTTGTTACTGAGAAGGGTTAGGTAACAGTTTAGAAGTATCTGTCTGAATTCTAACTCACTTAGCTTCTTTTATTCTACCAATATTAGTAGGTCATTTGCTTATAAATATTTTGGAAACTTACCTATCAATTGCTTATCAATTATTTCTTGAATAATATTTACTGTAAGAAAACAAATATCAAAATATCAGCTATAAAATTATCAAAAATAGGAAATTTTTCTGGGAACTCTGCATACAATCTCCTAGCTAAATATTTTATTTGACAGTTTTAGGTGCAAAGTAAAATCTCTGTAAAATTTGAAAATAAATTTGATAGGCTAGTTACATAGAAAAGAAAGAAGTGCTCTGGTGATAGTAGTCACAGAGGGACAGTGAGAGGCTAAGACCTGGGGGAATAATTTGGAGTTACTAGAATTTGATACTGCCCAAGAAGTAGTCCAAGGGCTCTGCTTTTCTGTAATAGTGGAATTACGGCAGAAGTAGTGGCACTTATATCTATAATAAAAAGATATTTGTATTGAGCTATTTCTAGGAAATTCAAGTGGCAGAATTATTGAGTGCTAGAGTTTTCTTCAGAGCAGCATCATCGGGTAGATTTGGGGAATTAACACATTTCTGTGTGGGTTCTAATATTGCTACTGGCTCTCCCAGTGACCTTTTTGCATATAGAATCTGAAGTAAACTTATCAATAAGGTCATACAGCATGGAAGACCTTTCGATTCTTTTCTGAATGGGTACAAATTGTTTATCTGAAAAGTGATATGTTTACCTTAGTTGCCAGATTTTCAGTTTTCCTAGGTCCCTTTGAAAATGCCCCCTACATGATGGAGATAAACTGGATCGACAACTTCCCATCTCAGTTTAGTCTCTTTGACCACATTCTCATTTCAGGACTTAGATTACTTACAAAAATAGAAGACAGGGATCATTTATATGAGCTTTGGATCTAAATCAGTACATTATCGGAAAATATCTTGAAGTCAACATCTAAAATCTCCTGTGGATTCTTCCATTCCTTGTTTAAAACCTCGAATTTTGTCCAATGAACTTTTGAAGAAAACACATTAAAGAATCCATGCAACATGAAATATATAATTTTGCTCTAATCTCTCTGGAAGTATATGGCTGGGATTCTTAAGCCCTTTTTAGTTTCCCACCCTGTAGTCTTCAACTACATTCACCATCTGGGGGACTCACAGTTAGATGTATTAATCAGTAGAAGTCTTATAGCCATAGAAAACAGGCATCAAATAGTATTTGAATTGCATAGTGAATTTATCTTTCTGATTGTTTTCTTTTTCCAATTTTTTAAACAATTTTATGAAGTACAATTGGTACACCATAACATTCATCCATTGTAAGTATATAATTCAGTGACATTTACTGCAACGTGTTGTGCAGCTATTACCCAGTTCAGTTTTATACAGTTACCAAAGTGCCAAAATGTTCCCTCACACCCTTACACCTGACTGCTAGACTGAAGTGACTTGATCTGCTTCATTATCTTTATAGTTTTGCCTTTGTTACTAATATCACATAAATGAAATCATATGATACACATGATTTTATTTCTGGCTTCTTCATTTAGTACAAGTTTGAGATCCATCCATACTGTTACATGTATCAACAGTTTGCTCATTTTTACTGCTCAGTAGTATTACATTGTATGGATACACTTTATTTTGTTTATTCACTCCATCATGGACATTTGAGTTGTTTCCAGATTTTAGCTAGCACAAATAAAACTGTTAAAATTATTTTATGACTGTATAAAAGTCTTTTATGAACATCTCCTTTCTTTTACTTGGATAAAAATGAAGGATTAGCAGAGCTGTTTCCCTTAATAGGTGAATGTTTAATTTTTTAATCAACAGCCAGATTTGTTCTCCAAAGTGATTTCAACACTTTACATTGTAACTGGCACTGTATGAAGGTTCCAGTTTCTCCACATCCTTGCAAAACTTGGTCTTCTCAGATTTTGGGCTATGGCCATTCTAGTGGGTGTAGAGTGGTCTCAAACCTTGGTTTTAATTAGCAAATTAATTGTTCATCTTTCATGCATTTATTAGCCATTCATATATATTTTTTGTAAAATGTTTATTCAAAACATTGATCCATTTTCAAAATTGAGTTGTGTTTCCTTATTATTTAGTTTTGAGATATTGTTTCATATTACAGATGCAAGTTCTTCAACAGATACGTGATCTGCAAATTTCTCCCAAGTGTTTGATATTTTTAATTCTTTTTCAAAAGTTAGAAGTTCTTAATTTTGATGAAGTCCAATTTATCACATTTCTAAAACTAGATTATGGTTTTGGTAGCATATAGCATATCTAAGAACTTATAGCATAACCCAAAGTCATGAAACTTTTCTATGTTTTCTCCAAAAGTTTTTAGAGTTTTAGTTCATATATTTAGATCTTTGACCTATTTTATGCTAATTTTTACTTGTAATATGAGGCAAAGGTCTAAGTTAAGCAAAAGAAAAATAGACAATTAGGCAGAATTAAAATTAAAAACTTTTGCTCACCAAAGCATTTAATTAAAGAATAGATAAACTACAAGAGGGAAACAATATTTGCAAAACATTGCTGTGACAAAGGATGATTGCCCAGCATATGTAAAATATTTCTACAACTTAATATTAACAAGGAAAATAATTCAATAAAAACAGAGAGAACAAACAAAAGGCAAATAATCCAATTAAAAAATGGGCAGAGGAGCTGAATAGACAGTTCTCTAAAGAAGAAATTCAGATGGCCAACAGACACATGAAAAGATGCTCCACATCGCTTGTCATCACAGAAATGCAAATTAAAACCACAATGAGATATCATCTCACACCAGTAAGGATGGCTACCATCCAAAAGACAAACAACAACAAATGTTGGCGAGGTTGTGGAGAAAGGGGAACCCTCCTACACTGCTGGTGGGAATGTAAACTAGTTCAACCATTGTGGAAAGCAGTATGGAGGTTCCTCAAAATGCTCAAAATAGAAATACCATTTGACCCAGGAATTCCACTTCTAGGAATTTACCCCAAGAATGCAGCACTCCAGTTTGAAAAAGACAGATGCACCCCTATGTTTATTGCAGCACTATTTACAATAGCCAAGATATGGAAGCAACCTAAGTGTCCATCAGTAGATGAATGGATAAAGAAGAGGTGGTACATATACGCAATGGAATATTACTCAGCCATAAGAAAAAAACAGATCCTACCATTCAGAACAACATGGATGGAGCTAGAGGGTATTATGCTCAGTGAAATAAGCCAGGTGGAGAAAGACAAGTACCAAATGATTTCACTCATATGTGGAGTATAAGAACAAAAGAAAACTGAAGGAACAAAACAGCAGCAGAAGCACAGAACACAAGAATGGACTAACAGTTACCAAAGGGAAAGGGACTGGGGAGGATGGGTGGGAAGGGAGGGATAAGGGTGGGAAAAAAAGAAAGGGGGCATTACAATTAACATGTATAGTGTGTGTGGGGGGCACAGGGAGGGCTGTGCAACACAGAGAAGACAAGTAGTGATTTCACAGCATCTTACTGTGTTGATGGACAGTGACTGTGAATGGGGATGTGGGGGGGGGCTTGGTGAAGGGGGGAGTCTAGTAAACATAATGTTCTTCATGTAACTGTAGATTAATGATACCAAAATAAAATTTAAAAAAGTAAATAAAAAATAAAAACAGAGAGATTTGAACAGACTATTCTCTTAATGTGTATAAATGAACAAGCAAATAAAAAGTGTTCAATTTCTTCAATCAAGTAAATGCAAATTAAAACCTTAATGACATGCATACTCAACAGAATGCCTAAAATCAAAAAGAATGACAACACCAAATGTTGTTGAGCATGTGGAACAATGTGTAACCTACTCTTATGCTTTGTATAGGAATATAAATTATACAACACTGCAAAAATACTCTGTGAATTCATATGAAAATATATATACACTAAACCTCTAACCCAGAAATTCCACACTCAGGTGTTTACCCAAGAAAATTACTATAGGTTTCCTCAGAAATACTGTTCAAGAATGTTCATAGCAGCTTTATTTTAGTATCTAAAATAGACAGCAGTCCAAATGTCCATACATAGGAGAATTTCATTAATATACTTGAGACACAAATCCAATAGAATACTATTCAGCAATGAAGTGGAACAAATCACTAATATAGCATCACAGGTGAATCTCAAGTACATTACATGAAATGTAAAAATATTATTTATTTTTAAATGTGATCCTAAAGATTATGATTCTATTTATATGAAAATCTGTATTAGGCAAAATAATCTATGCCACAGAATTGAAAACAGTAGTGGTTTCAGGGGGCCTTGGGATTGGGATTGACTGGAAAGGAGCATGAGATAAACTGGGGTTAGTGTTCTACAAGGTGATAGGGGTTTGGATTTCATAGGTATAGTATGTACTAAAACAGTGATCGTAAAAGCTTAAAGTCTGTGTATTTCATTGTACATAAATTTTACATAAAAAGAAACAAAACTTTCAGCAGATTTTGAATTCTAGTTGATAAAATCTATGCTGAAGTAATTAGAAGGAATATTTCTTTCCGAGCACTATGTGAAATGATTTATTGATATTGTCTTTCTCAAGGTAGTGCTCTCAACCTGGGGTTCCCAGTTGGGCATTCATACTTCTAATGGACTATGACACAGAGTTAGCATAAACAAAACAAATTTATCTATAAAATCAATTTCACTCAATATATTGAATAATTTAAAACATCCTATTTATTTACAGTATAGAACAGAATGCAAATTTCCCCACAAGGTTTAAGACAAAATATGTGATTTCAAAGACAGTTGTTTGTGCTGGGCAGCTTCAGACTCTGCCTTTGTACTCTCTGAAGGCACATATTCCATCTCCTGTTTTATGGGGGCATTTTGATGGAAAAATTAGAGAAAATCTTCAACTGAAACAAAAGATCAAGAATGGAATTATGTAAGAACTATGTGAAAATCTTCTAGTACAGATTTCATCTTAGCAGGTATAGCTTGGCAGGAAAAGACACTTCTGAGTCTCAGACTGCATTTCTGCAGGAGGCACTTCAACGTTTGACTTACTCACTGCAGTTAGAACCTTCCAGAGAGGTGTTTAACATCTGGTTCCAAGTCACAGGCACAGGGACCTGTTACTATAGATCGTAAAATGTCATTGCTATTTTGTCAGGAAATTCATATAACTTAACCAGAGAATGTGAACTGATTTCAGTGTATACAATTACAGTAATTACTTTTGAAGAGAACTATGGCAGAAATATATAAATAGGTTGGATAGGTTTTAATCTCTGAGCTCAGAAAGTATAATTCCTGAACTCAGCAAATACAGTAGAAAACTTAAACTTGGTGGCAGTTCTCAAGAATCAAAGTGGTTCACCTGCCCCACCTTTTTGTGAAGTGTGTCTGGTTAAGAGCATGGGTGGACTAGCATGATAAGGGAAGGTTGATTAAGTACATTTTTGATAAAACTGAGTCTGCATTTATATCCAGAAAGTAAAATCTAAAGAAGTTGAAATGTAGTTTTATTTTTTACATATCCTATAATATATACTTTCTTCCCTCCTTCTCCCTTATACATATATGACATTCATCTTATATATGTATATATGTGTGTGTATATATATGTACGTGTATGTGTGTGTGTGTGTGTGTGTGTGTATATATATATATATATATATATATATACTTATATACATAAGTATATATCAGTGCATTACCTCTCACAGGAAAAACTGGCAGTAAAAACAGATACTTACAGTCTTCTAAGATTTAAGGACTGGTCAATGTAAATGGAACTGAAAAAGAATGAAGGAATGAGCTACCCATTAACCTAGAAGAGAAGAAGAATAATGAACTATCATGGCAGACACATAGATATTACCTGATTTTAGGGGGAGACATGGAGTAGGTCAAACATCCCAAGAACTGCAGAGATGTGAAGGAGAAAGAGGGCTGAGAAAGATGTGTTGAATTTGACAAACTATTTACCTATTGACTTGGGCAACAGGAGGTTTAAGCAATTTTACATCCTAAACTATCAACTCATCTTATTTCAGGACTTTGGTCTGCTGGTTCTGGAATTGTGCAAAAAGATATAATTCCAAAACCATTAGATTATGAGATTGCTGTTCCTGTTTAAGAATTCTCTCCGAGTTTTGCCCCTAGAAAGAAGGAAAGAGAAGACATGTGCTCGTCTTCAGTATGTCATCTCTCTATAACTGAATCCAACGTGTATCTCTTAAGAAAAGTTAGAGGGCAACGACATTCCTTAGATTTTTTGCCAGCCGGCTATCCCATCCTGGACATCCATTCCATTAATTTAATGAAGCTGAACCCAAAGAAAGAGGAAAACAGAAACCAAAAAATTTGCATTGACAAATATTCACCTATTAGTACCTCCTCTGAAACAATCCCATGTAACCAAACAAAAAAGGACATGTTTAAAGATGACTACTCTAACACATATCCTTCCTTTATTGTAATAAAATAGGAAACAATTAACCTATGGAGTTTAACAATTGCCTATCAAAATAATACTGTTCATTTCAATTGTCAAAACAGATTTCTCCTAGAGTCTTCCAAATGAATGCCCTTGCCAAGGATTTCTGAGTCCCCACTCAACAACATACTTCGAACAACACGGTCTGGTCTGGTAAATATTCCTGTTCATAGGAAACTCTATCTATACTAACAACCATAAAACTAATGGCAGTATCAAAACATTATTACTATTCTTTTTCTAAAAAAAAAAAGGGCCTGAAGAGGATAGATTTATCTACATGCCTTTTGTACAATGCAAACTATTGTATTCAGTTGCAACAATGAACAGAATATAGTGAGGCCTAGAAAATTATCCATTAAAATTTTTCTCAACTTCTTTGTAAAGAAAACTCATTTCTCATTTTCTTAAGGTCTTGTGACCAAAATAGTCCCTGATCAGGACATTTTGTGTGGTGAAAACTGAGGCCAGCCTGCTTTCCTACTCTCTACATTCATTCATAATTTGAATCCATGAACTAAATTGTTTGACAATCCAGTCGTCTAGTTTTCTTCAGTGTTTCTTCCTTTCTCTCTCTCCCTTTCTTTATTCCTTCCTTCTTTTTCTACCTCCCCTCTTTCCTTCCATTTTCCTCTTTTCTTCCAATAAAGCTACTAAGCATCTAATAAATACTTAGAGAAAGCCATCTCTATTTTCTCAGGCCTATTAGGAAATTAATAATTTAAAAACCCCAAATTAATAATTAAATGACCAATTATGCAGAATTTTAAAATTCACCAATAAAATTTCCTAACTTGTAGTTAAGATTTAGTTGGGCTTCATGTGTTTTTGGCTGTAATGGACCAGGTATGGGTGATATTTGGTTTCTTGTATATACTCTGTATAGTTCACTTCAGGTTCAAACTCAACACTTTTAAAATAAAAACATCATTCTTTTTTTACACAAGCCAAAATGCTTTTATTAAACTGAAATTGTCACTTTGGATCAGTATTTTATTTCTATACTTTTCACTATTCTCTAATATTCAAGTACTGTATATATTTCTAGTTTCTTCTTTTCTACTTAATTTTTCTGTCTCTTTCTTGAGGCATGACTTTCACCATTTTATACTAGGATAACCAAAATATCTTATAAACTGGTCTCTCTAGAATCTCATGCATTTTCACATCCAAATTAGTTTATCTATCATCTATGGCCTATATTCTAGAAAAAGAAATCATCACATTGTCTCATATGTTTTCAGTGAGCCCATTTCTTAAAGAAAACAATTCAAACACCATCATATTGTGTTTAATACTCTACTATCTGATCCTCAATGATTTAGTATAAAAAAGAAAAATTATGCTTTAAGAAAACAAAAACAAAGCAGGGTTCTTACTAGAGTAATTATATTTTTCCCTGAAGGTCTTCAAACCAATCAGAATGACCACTCATTCAGAACGCTCACACTATAGAGAATTAGAAATGATATGCACATTAAACAGGAGCTGGAATCAGATGCTCTCTTAGACCTTCCTCTTACTTTAGATTGTTTGATTCTATTTCTACATCTTTATCTCACTTGACTCCCTTATTTGAACTTTATCATCTTACTCAGACTCAGAAACTCGTCATTCCCTGAGCATGTCCTGTGTTTGTGACTTCCATGCATTTGCCAACATTTGACACCCCAACCAAAAAAGGCTTCTTGCTTTCATTCTTCACCTGTCTAAACCCTTGCTCTCTGACTGCTATGTCTCATGCAATTTATTATCCCAGTTGATATGTCAGTCTTGTTATCTAGAGGGCTGTCCTTCCTGCACATCACGTCTAACCACTGTGGGAGAGATAGGCCTATGTTTAATAGAGGGCATGACTGCCTCCAAACTCTGTTTCCTCCATGAATCATTTATTAACATGCCTACCTTCTAAAATTTTTAGAGAAAATCCAACCCTACATCTTTATTAGCAAGGTCACAGGGTGTATAAGGACAGGTAAGAAAGAAGCATGTGGGATGACACAGGACATGTGATTCTTCTTCACTGTTGCCTCTCACCCAGTGCACCATTAACTTGGCTACTGACTCAGCAGTAATGCCCCTAACTTCACATTTGGGTACTTTTTTCCTTGTAAAGCTCTCATTCAGATTCCCTTCAGATTTCATTTAGATGGTGGATTGAACACATGCATTTTCTTCCACTCCTTTCTGCATTATAATCTAACCCAAATTACAAGATTTGTCTTGGAAGTCTTTGGAAGAAGGCAGAATGGGAACCGTAGGTTTTTATGATGAGTGTGCATATCTGTGTGTATGTGTGGTGGGGGAAAATCTGTGACAGAAAGCAAAATCTCAAGTTCCATAGATATTGACTAAACCTGAAAAGTAAGACGTAGCAACATAGGTGTGGTATTTGGAGAAACAGGCAAGTATCCACATAATTGAAAGATTTAAAAGATTAACAAGAGCTACTGAGCTGTTGACAGCAGCAAATGTTGGTGGGGCACAGAAAAATGACTTTTGAACTATATTTATGCATATGTTTTAACAGAAATAAATACTAAATATGAAATTAATTATGAAATAAGATATCTCATTTAGAAAAATGATATCAATATACACACCCAAATACACATAAGACAGATGTGATTTGTGAGAAAGCCATATTGTCTAGCTGTCTGTATTACAAAAGTCTAATTCCAAAAGGTGTAATTGTAGTCAGTGTTTCATTGTTCAAGTTCTGGCCCTCAGCAGTGTAAACTCATATCTGATTCCTCAGCATGCCAAGATAGATGCTACTTTCAGTGGCAGATACAAGTGAAATAATTTTATAAAATTGATGTGTAAAATCAAAATGCTGCCTTTTAAATACTGAGAAGTATAGCTTGTGAAGGAACCATACATTTGAATCCACATGTGCAGCTCTTCTCTTCTTATAGACAGATCTACCTGCAAAATTATCTATAAGAAGAATGCCACTTAATATACAATAAAAAATACAGATAGGGAGTGGAGGCCCACAATCATTCTCTGTTCATATGGACTAGTGCTGTCCAAAACAAATATAATACAATTGACAAAGGGAGCCCCATATGTAATTTTAAATTTTCTAGAGGTCATATTAAAAGAATAAGAGACAGACTAAATGAATTTTAATACAGTATTTTTTAGTTCCTGTACAAAAATATTATAGTTTCAACATGCAATCAACAAAAAAGTTATCAGCAAGATATTTATTGGTACAAAAAGTACCAGTAAGTTTTTGTACTATGTCTTTGAAATTCAGTGTGTGTTTTACATTTACTGCACATCTCAGTTTGGACTAGCCACCTTTCGTGTGGTCAATAGCAACATATGACTAGTGATAAACACACTGGACAACACCAGGCAAGGCTCTTCCTGCAAACATTCAGCAAGAGAATTTAACAGCGGAGTCTGTTTTTCCATCTTGGAACTAAGAGCCTCAGGAGTTGGTGACATTGTTTAAACGTTTCATCGTCTTAGGCTAAGGCAACAAGGTAAGCATTCCATCCACAGTAAGCAAATACCTCTTCTGGGGACAGCACAGACTGTTTGGACTGAGACTCTCCTAAATAGTGCCTGCTTAGATGCAGCCCATGTTTGCCTCAACAAATTTTCCTTTTTGTTTTCTAATTAAGCCAATTGGTCTGGTAGCTGACACATTCTTTAACTATGTTAATCCCTTCAGGCAAATTAGAGTTAATTTCTATTTACCTGAAGTTTGCCCTCTTTAGGTACCTTGCATATCTTTCCTATATTTCACTATGTTTCAGCTTAAGAGAAGAAATTTCTTTTCCCTTTATTTTCATATCTTCAGACAATATTTTATTGCAGCCAAGTACAAGTAAATGGAGTCCATATTCCATGCATGTCATCAGTGCATCCTCATATACCTTCCTGTAAATATGAATCCCTAATTTAGCAGGTTAGCAAGCTGAAGAATATATATTCTTATATTTGAAATTCATTGTGTTTTAAGTGTGTCAATAACAAAGTATAAAAATCCTGCCATAGTAATTATTTTTATACTTACTAATAAAATACATATTTTTGAATGTTTAAAATATAATTTATTTATAAGTTGTAGAAAGTAATAATTGCTCTGTACAAATGCTCTAGGAAATCACTGAGATGATATGGAAGGTTATGAAAGATTTTATAAATGGATTTAGCATCACTATACGTTTGTTTTTATTAAAAAATATGAAATTACAATGTAAAGGGCAGTGTGATTGGCATGTGTCAGCAGAATGCTTACAGGTGGGGTCTAAATACACCATAAATGATCATCATAAATGGACAAACAAGCTCCTTTAAAAGACGGCAAACATATATAGGGATAATAAATAACCAAAATTGTAAACACAGATAACATTTTTCCATTAGAGTTCATTTCTCAACTTCCTGTCAGTTATTTTCACAGCAAGTTATTGCAGCACCTATTTTCTACATTATAATTAACAAATAATATGAGATTTCGTAGTGAAACAATTACTGGTTAGGGGACCTGGCTGCAGGAACTGTCCTATTATAAATTGGAAAAGATGTTTTTCATCATATGCAAAATGAGAGGTCAGACAAAATGGTCCTTAAGTATCTTTTGAGCTCTAACATACAGGAAAAAAAAATATATATATATATATATATATATATATATATATATATATATATGACTAGGTTCAGGTGTGAATACTCTCAAGCAAAAGTTCTTGACACCTTGGCTATTTTTTTGAAACTTAATGAAGATTTTATAGGGCCACTGGGAAAATGTTCAATTGCTCAGAAGAATGCAAATTCATAAACATATTCATGATTTCCAACGCTGCAGGAAATCAGAAGTCCTGGGTTTAAGTTCTGATTGTGTTAAGTATCAGACCCTGGACAAACTGCTTAACATCCTTGTACTTCAATGTCCTCTTGTATAAAATGGAGATAATAGCTCCTGCCCTGCCTAACTCACATACTTGTGGAGATGCCTGTCTGTATGTATTAAAGCTACTAAGCAATAAATATGACAACATCTTTTCATTTTTACCATCAGCTCTGAGCCAGATGTGATGTTAATAACTTTACTTACATTGCGTGTTTTTATTTGTATGAGATAGCATTGTTTTGCAGATGAAAAAATTGAGATTTAGTGTTGTTAAATAGTTGCCTAAAATTACACTGACAGGA
Source organism: Manis pentadactyla (assembly GCF_030020395.1). Classification (NCBI taxonomy): domain Eukaryota; kingdom Metazoa; phylum Chordata; class Mammalia; order Pholidota; family Manidae; genus Manis; species Manis pentadactyla. Next base: position 208,261,737 of record NC_080020.1, on the reverse strand, counting down.
AATGGTAGAGCAGGGATTTAAAAATGGGAGTCTAGTCTAACTTCAAAGTACGCTTCTTAAAAGACATTTTCTTACTTCTTTAAGTACACTTGCACTCATTTCAAAAACCAATTAGTTCAGTAATGAGCTAGTTTCATCTAAAATAATTCTGAAACTATCACAGCAGTTTAGGGTTTAGGCTGGTAATAGATAATGCAAAAAATATATATTATATAATAAATATAAATATTATACATATATAGGGATTATATATAATGGGATTAGAATGTCTCAGAGGTCCTTTGTTGATGTAAACATCTGTTTTTTCTTTTCCCCTGGTTGGTTGTGTCTGTGAAGGAGTGGGGCCTGGATAATCTTAAACTCCTACAAATGGGGACATGTTAATGGACAACATATTCATTGAGTTCCATATAGTGGCTGGGTAGTCACATAAGGAGAGGGCTGCTTTTCAACTGTAAGGCAAAGTCATTTTGTTTCCACAGTGGTTTTGAAGGTAGATGTGTAATTTAAAATAATTTCCCAAATATTTAATTTTCTTCTTGATTTACACAAATCAGAGGGTTTTTCAGAAAAATTAGATATACTACTCTTCCAACTTCATTTTCATTTCTTTTTGTCCAGAAAAATTCCATTTTTCTTCTGTCCTTTAATATCTGCTTTACAGAGAATGATGCATTTCCATTCTGAAATCTATATTGTGTCACCGGGATCAGGTATACCACAGTGATTTGAATCAAGAAGCAGATAAATCATGTGTGATTGATAACTGAGTTATATGCTGGGAATGGAAAATGAATTACGATAAAGAATAATCAGCCCTGTCGAGTTAGAAGAAAGGTATTGTGGGGCTTAATGTTGTATAAATATAAAACCCTACGATTTTAGGATTTTATGCAGTGCTGCCATAAATCATGACACAAACAATTTCTGTATTTCACAGATCATGCACACACATTCCTTTTCCTCATTTGACAGACACATTCTAAGATTCATTAGGCTAGCTTCTTCTGTGCTTTTGTGAGCAAAATGTATCCTGTGCTTATACACATCCAAAGAGAGGGCAAAAATGTTTCAACAAGCTGCACATACATATATATATATATATCTTAAGAAAATGTAGAAGAATATTTTTCCCATAGTTTCAACACTGATATAATGTTATATGCATTTTAATAAAATAAATGGCTTTTTTGTTTAAATATTGTTATTGAGATTAAACTATATTGATGTTGAACATAGCATTTAATGTACTATACAAGAGGCCTCCGATGCAAATTGATGTATGCATTTTGACCTTTTTGTAGAGGCAAGACTTGGAAGTTTGGTATCTGACATTGTTGGTTTGGATGAAGTTGTAATCTTTATTAAAAATGATCCTTTCTTGGCTTTCATGAAAATATATATGAATTCCTTTGTTCGTGCAGAAGGTGTCCCTGGGTGTTAACAACGCTGTATCAGAAACCAGAAATGTCAGAACAGAAACCTCAGTTATACTTAAAGTTACAGTTAAGTCAGGAACACTGGATTCATGAAACTGGAAATCATGCTATATTTGACTTAATAAATGGAATTTCTCTGTATTTGTACAGTAAAAATCCCCACATGATTAAATGCTAGGGAAATAGCATCTTCAGTGACAGGGCAATTTAATTATCCAAATAATCCACAATCATCCATAATCACATGATTGTTGGTGTGTCCTGAGTTCCAGAATCAGATACAGCCAATTGTCAACTTGTCATATACTCTTGATGCCTGGTAAAATTAATGAGATTTTTATTCTCTAGTCTTACCCTCTTTTCCCTACTTCACTAAATGACACCACCAAATTCCCACTTATTTAAAACCTTGCAAAACCAATCTCCATTCATCTACTCTATGATTATTTCTATAAACTGCAGCAAGAAAAATATTGTTTAAATAAAATAAATCATGTTTGTTTTGTGCTTAAAGCCTTCTAAAATACCTCTCAAGGCTATAAGCTCCTGAATATAAGCGCAGTCGTTGCCTGCTTCTATGATGTTATCTTGTACTCCTCATGTCATTGCTCCAAGGTCCAACCAAGCTGGCTTTCTTTTTCTGACACAACTTAAGCCTGTATCCTTTCCAAATCTTTGTTATTTCCACTCTCTGCACAGAGACCTCTTCTTCCTCATCTTCTCATAGGCCTTTTCATCACACTCCAGCTCATTTGTTACCTACTCATAAGAGACATTCCTCACATGCTTCTTTAAAGCAGTAGGTCTATCTGGTTTGTTATCCCAGCAGCCTCTTCTATTGTCTTTATAGATTTTTACCATCTGAAATTCTGCTGTTTACTTATTAGTTTTCTTCATTTTTCCTGTTGTTTTCCCTCTAGAATCTAGAACCCACGGAAGCACTAACTTTATTTTATTTTTACTCTATCTCTTGTGTCTAGAAGTGTTTCTATTATATATAAATTCTTAAAAACCCTTTGGGAGTTAATTAAACCATATCCAAATTTAAATGGAATTTTGGTTTTTATGAGTGCATGTTTTTTGTCAGTTTTTAGATTAAACACATTTTAACCAATTTTTCTTGATATAAGTAGAGTGCAAGAACTTAGAGTCCAGTTATATTTGAGTTGCCCTTTGGAATCTGAATATAAAAATGAACAACAAAAAAATCACCTCAAAACCCAATTCCTTCTATTTGCCTCTGTCAAGATTGTACTTGCACACCCATGGTCTCAGCACAAAGGGTCTGGAGAAGTGGCTAGGGGTTCTGTAATGACATAAGTTCAGTCCTTACTTAAATGTTTGAGATGACCCATCAATAGCCTTCAACTGAGTTTATATTGCAGAAAAAACCCCACAGTAACAACAAAATCATAAATTTCTGGCAAGATTTTTTCATAAAGATTGGTAAGGTATATTTTGCAATCATAGAAATCATTAATAAGAAACATGATAACACAAGACTTAAATAAAGGAATCCTATTTCTTGTGGAAAACTAAGTCCAAAAAGTCTTTAAAATTTCTTGTAGGCATAGTGTAATCTCATAAAACTATCAATGGATTTTAAAATAATTTGGTCAAAAGATTTAAAGTTTTATCTGGAAGCATTCATAGGAAGTAAAAAGGGGAAACTTATTACATAGTTAGAAAACATGAAGAGCTCATAAAAATAAAAATAAAGCACTAAGATATGAAGAGAAATAAAAAATACAAAAGAGAAAATAGTAATAGCTAATTGATAAATTAAAATATTAAACCCAATAAAAATCAAATAAATACTAATGAAAATTTAATTATCAAATTATCATACTAGATAGGATTTTATTATTAATGTACATTTTTTACTTATTACTTTTACACAGTGATTCTTGCTTGTCTACATCTATAGACTTTTGAGTGAAATTCTCTGGAATATATAACTGAAAACAAATTTACTGGGTTATAAGAAAGGTGACTCATATTTTCCGTTTGCTCGTAACAGACTTGGTTTAAGTTTATTGTCTCAGAGTAAATATAAATAGCATTTCCTTTCACTCTCAAAATTGTATGTTCACCTTAACCATAGATTATTTGTATATTTAAATGACAATTTCCAGAATACTCTTCAGAATGGCTGTATCAGTCTACACTCTCTTCAGCACTGTCAGAGTTTCTATATATATGAACCAACATCATTGCCAGCACAGGCAATGTCTAGATTTCTAATTTTCCTAGCCAAATAGATATAATATGATAGCTGACTGTGGTTTTAATTTATATTTCTGTGTTATTAAAAAGTTTGAGTACATCTTATTATGCTTGTTAGCTTCATAGTTCTATTTTATAAATTCTCAACTTTTTTACATATGTTCTTCAACATTCCTAGTTGATTTTCATTGGGACCATAAAGGCATTTAAGTCAAATAAAGAAATATTTATTTCTTTGATAATGGAATTCCTCTCTAGTTTTTTTTAGTGTATTCAAAGGATTATTGGTCCTGAAGAATGACCTATATTCACCTCCTACCTAATAATAATTTTTATCCTTTATTCAGATATGCATATTGTCTATTTTAGTGGACAAGAAAAGTTCCTTCTTAACTGGTTCCATTATCCTTCTGACATTTCATTTGAGGTTAGGCAGCACAACAAATAAGGAAATGGGAAAGATGCCTTATCTTAGAGCAGAAAGGCTAATTATGGCCATAAGTTATAGAACTATTTATATGTAGCTGGGTTTGATCATCTGTTGGATGTCCTTGTTAAAGTCAGCCACGCTGCACACTAAAAGATTTAAATTAGTATTTAAGAAATGAAATATAATTTCAATCTATCTCATTCAGACTCTAAGACAATGTTTTTTAAAATAAGGTTCTATAAATTTTGTATAGTTACAAAAAAGGATATTCTTGATCTTATATTTATGTAAAAGTCAATTAGAAAAAATATCAGGTAAATTAGTTTTAATCTCTCAGGTCACACAACCAGAACCTCTCAGTTTCCAAGACTGTTCTAAGTGTTAATATTTTTTCAGAAGATGCATAGTTAGCCTAAAATTACTATACAGTTTTATTCAATATCTTTTATATTAGAAGCAATTCTATACTTCAAATTCAAAAAAGCACTTTCAAATGAATCACTTGTTAGCATATTTTATCATTAAGATTGTACTCAAGGGATGTAAATGAGAAACTGGCATATATAATTGTATGTAATTTTTCTTCATTTGCCCATCAGTTGGGGAAATATCTATTTATTTTATTTTTCATTATGCCACATCTCGATAATGACTTTCCCTTTACATTTAAAAATAATTTTAACAGACTGTTGCATGGGCAGTTTTATAAGTTTCACCATCTTAATGACTTATTAATATTACTTCCCTGTTGTTTAGATTTATTGCTGAGCAATCAGTCTTTAATATGACCCCCAATTCCAAATCGAGCATGTTATGCTCGATTTGGTAGGGCAATTTCAACACTGCTGGAATGGACAATAAATTTTTGTCAGTCTCACTGTGTCCTTTGTCAGTTCATTAAATTTTCAGGTAGATGAGTATCTGCCTTTATGAAGTTGATACTCTATTTGTCAAGAATGGAGGAAGAAAGAGCTATTTAAAAGTATGAAGGGCTTTTTAATTCTAACAAATATAAAATAAATGATAAGTTGAACAGTTAAATCTTCATGTTTGTATTACATGACTATCAAATAAAATTAGTTACAATATTTCTATTACTTTTTACCCCCAAATATTTGCAATTTAATTATACAAGGCAAGTAATAGGGATAGAATTTTGATTTAGGATATAAACCAGATAATTCTTAACTTTAGCCAGGAATATAAAGGGAAGGAAGAAGGTTGATGAAAAGCAAGCATCAGATATAAAACATTACTCATTAGACTAATGATAATAATTATGAGCATATGAAGTATGAGTTTTTGACATCTTTTAGATACCCAGGTGTAATCTATTGGTTATTTAATCAATCTACTGCCTCTAAAATAATCTGATTTTTGTTCCTATTGCGATCTCTTATTTATTCAACACATACCCTCACATCAAACCCCCAGTTTCAAGTTTATTTGTAACTAGTGTAAGAATAAATATAAATACTGGTAAAAGTAACATGTTCAGGAATTCCAATACACATAGAATAAAAGATATGAGAAAGTTTACTTTTCATTTGGGTAACACCAATTAGCAGACACAAAAGACCTATAATCATTATGACCGGAGTTAGCTTCACGACTTGGAGCAATATGTCCAAGTCCGTTGAATCCGTTCTCTCCACAGAGACTAAGAGACGCGTAGCCCTATCTTCCTTGATGATTATATTTCAAAGAGATAGTTCTCAAGTCCTTCAGAAAGAGAGTCCTGGATTGTAAAACTGGCAAGAAACTTTCAAAAGAGATTTACATCTCAAAGGGACAGAAAAATAACTCAAAATTGTAAGTTTTCTAAAGGAAATGCTATCAGGAAAGGGAAGTAAGGGATCTAGAGGTAAAAAGAAGACTAAGGTTTGGTCAAGCTGAGGGAAATGTTAAGGTCACCTTGGTAAACAGCAAAGTATTCAAAAGAGAAAAAGATTATACAGCATTACCAAGAGGGAGTTATGCTGGCATTCAAGGTTATTTTAATGTCTGAAATTCAGTTAAGGTAGTACACATTAACAGGATAAAGCCAAAAGTCATGGGGTCATCACGAGTCACAAAGAAAGCACTGAACCAAATCTAACACCCATGAAAACTGTTAGTTAACTAGGAATTGAAATACCTATACTTAAAGAAGAAAGATCAAATGCTTTCTTTCAAAGATTAGGGAAAAGCAGCATGTCTATTATTGCCAGTTCTATTCAACATTGGAAATTCCAGTCAGTGAAACAAGGTAACATAAGTACATATAAATTCATACATCCATGCATACATGTAAAATGGTAGAGTCACTTTGAGAGACATTTAGGCAATTTCATAAAAAATTAAACATGTAAAGACAAAAAGTAATTCCAATCTTAGGTAGATATCCAAAAATGATGGAACCATGCTAAGACAAAGATTTATATGTGAATGTTCATGAGAACATTATTCATTATTCATAAGAACTCAAAACTAAGATCAATCCTGAAGTCATCACATAGTGAATGGGCAAATAAAAAAATGGTATATCCATACAATGCAGTATCAATCAGCAAAAAAAATGAGGTATTACTGAAATATGCTGAAACATGGATTACCTCAAATATGTTGCACTGATCAAGAAGTTCCCAGCAAAAAAGACTACATGTATGATTCCACTTATATGAAATGCCCAGAATAAACAAACTGGTAATACGCAGACAGTAAAAAGTACCTTCTTAGTCCTAACAGTGACAGCAGAGATAGATTTTAAATGGGAATGTAGAAACTTTTGAGGATGATAAAAATGTTTAAAAACTGGATGGTAATTGCAAAATATTATAAAATCACTAAAAATTTTTGATACATTTACCACGATTGAATTTTGTGCTATGGAATTTATACATCAATAAAAGTGTTTACAAAAAAGAATCAATAAGACCATCATCTAAGGTGTTTTGGTGGGGCTAAATCATGGAGCTGGAATGGCATCTTTGGCATTTTACAAAGGGTTACATAGTTGAACAAAAATGAGCAGTACTTGAAGGAGGAAGCAACTTTCTAGAAAATGTGAAAATGATGGTCTTAACAGAATTAGGAAAATTAAGAGGTTAAGATTATCTTTGGGAGATGGCACTGACTTTTATCATTAGGCAATTAATATATAAGGGATATTTGAAGGTAGGTTAAAACATTAGATCATAGACTAAACTACGGATCAAGTCTAGAGATCTAGATTTTGGAGTCATATTCATACATGTACATGTGTGTGTATGTGTAGCATGCATAGCACATATAGTGTCTATAACATATACACTGAAATGTAAAATCACCTAATATATAAATTAGCTGGTTAACGTTATGAATAATCAATCATTCAAGGAATGAAACTAGTCTTGTAGATTATTTTTTCCACTACAAATTCTGATCATATGACTGCCATTATATGATTATTTGCCTCAGATTAAGTAATAGTTAATAAGCACTGCTAATGCCAAGATCTTTTTGATCTCAGCAACTACATTTCAGATGTTGGTCAAGACCTATATCAATTACATGCATCTAGCTCTACATTTGTATGAATTGAACATATCCATAATTCATAACAAGTTAGTAAACTATGGCCCATCAACCAAATCTGGCTCATTGCCTCTTTATTGAAAGTAAATTTTTATTAGCATACAGGCACATTCATTTATTTATATACTGTCTAAGGATTTTCTTGGGTCACAAAAGCAAAGTTGAGTAGTTGTAATAGAGACATCATGGCTGACCCATACTACATAGAATTCAGTATCTTTCTATGCTCTTTAATTAAATTAGCATGTTAGATTACAATGACTACACTAAGCTCCCATATTACATTTTAAATGTCTGATGTTAAAAAGTACATGAGTTTTTGGCCTTTCAGTTTTTGAAAGAGTATGATGAAAACTTGTTAAGATTATATATGAATAATATTTCCTACAGTTCACAATTTGAGTTTCTGTTTACCCATGTATCATTTCATTCTCTATTCATTTAGAAAGGCTTTTCATGTAGTTGTTTGCAAATACTCAAAGCAATTATGATTGCTCTGATGAGAACAGCTATATGTATTTGTGAATCATTAATTTATTAAGTAACAAACGATTAAAAGAGGAGATAGTTAAAAATCTTAACTTAAAAATCTGAAATTACAGAAACAAGCATGGAGACATGATACTTATTTTAACTGCAAAGAAGTAGGATAAGGTAAAATAGATAAAAAACTCAGGAAAATAAATCAATAATTTAGGAAAGATAGAGTAGGTATTTCATGTTTGAGGTAATCTCAGTATATAAGGACTGTTGCAGCAGTCAGGAGGGGCTTTCAGTACCTTGGAGAAAAGCTGGAGTGATAAAAGAAAATGCTCATTTATGATGCCACCCCCTCCCCCATTGACAGAATTCCTAATAGTTTTTTCTAGGACTCAAGAATCCCGGGAGCAACTAAATAACAGATAAAGATTAATACAATAGTCATCTCAGGTTCAAAGTTTCTGCAACATGACTACTGTTTCAAAGATAATCTCTGGTTTTCTGAGATTTTAGGCAAATCAATCAGCTTAATCCAGTCTTAACATAAAACTCTCATGAATGAAAGAAAACTTGGTTTATTTTTAATGTCTTTGGGTAAGAAATAAGTTACATAGTTCTGCATGTTTTAGCACCCATGTTTGAAACTAGATGAATTCTCAGTAAAGACACAGAATTCTTGGAAAACCTGTATCAGAGTAGTCACAACATTTCAAAAGATTCTGGAATTAATACAGATTTCAGAGTGTTTTCATAGAAGTGAACATTCTGATCATGATTGGAGCAAAGTGTTTGAATTGATCATTTTTCTCAAAATTAGAGTATATAATATATAATAATAAGTTGTGACTATTTTTTAATTTAAATTAATTTCTGTGTAAATATTTAGTGAACCATTGATGCATTTTTAAAATCCTTGGTAGCTACTCTATCAAACTTTGGATTAAATAATAATTACCTAAGTTTTCAGAGATGAGCTCTAACAAAAGTGTTTGGCTTATATCTCAATAGGAATAACTTACTTTAGACCAAAACTGCTATAGGAACTACTTTTTTAATTCATAACTCTTTGTTGAAGAGATGTGGTTAGCAGCACTGATTTATTTATTTACAATGCATTAAAATGAATGACTCTTTGTGCTTTAAAAAACTGAACTGAGTTCTTCTCTTTTTCTACATGCTATAAAATTAAATTTAATAATGACCTGTTTCAACAAATCCAGCTAATCCTGAATGAAATTTAAAATGGCATTTTACAAAAGGAATCACAAAAGCAGATAGTTGAGGAGATCGGAAGATGGCGGCATGAGTAGAGCAGTGGAAATTTCCTCCCAAAACCACATATATCTATGAAAATATAACAAAGACAACTCTTCCTAGAATAAAGACCAGAGGACACAGGACAATATCCAGATCACATCCGCAACTGAGAGAACCCAGCACCTCGTGAAGGGGGTAAGATACAAGCTCCGGCCCGGCGGGAGCCGAGCACCCATCCCCCCAACTCCTGGCGGGAGAAGAATACGCAGAGCGGGAGGGAGACGGAACCCAGGACTGCCGAACACCCAGCCCCAGCCATCCGGGCAGGAGTGCAGGCACAGTGCGTGTGCAGGGGGCCCTGGATACTAGGAAAACAGGGCAGCAAGAACAGTGAACGGGCACCGGAGGCCTGGCGCCGGAGGACACCAGAAAAGCGAGCGACCACTTTTTTTTTTTTTTTTTTTTTTGCTGTTTGTTTTGGCGAGCGCTCTTTGGAAATCTTAAAGGGATAGGGACCCCAATACTAGGGAAACAGGGGAGCAAGACCGGTGAGCAGATGCCTGAGGCTGGCGCCAGAGAATAAAGAAAAACGAGTGGCCACCTTTCTTTTTTTTTTAATTAAAAAAAAATTTTTTTTAATTTAAAATTTTCTTTTTTTTCTTTTGTTTTTAATTAAAAAAATTTTTTTTTTTTTTTGTGGTCGTTGTTTTGTTTTGGGAGGTGCTTTTTCAAAGTCTTAAAGGGGCAGGGCGGGACACTTAATCCAGAGGTAGGGAATCCGGGATCTCTGGGCACCCTAAACCCTGGGCTGCAGGGAGCAGGGAGGCCCCTTATGGAGATAAATAGCCTCCCGGCCGCTCCCCCTCCAACACGAATCCACCACTTTGGAGCAGAGGCCTGAACCAGGCCACGCCCACAGCAACAGCGGAGATAAACTCCATAGCAGCTGGGCAGGAAGCAGAAACCCTGTCTGCACGCAGCTGCCCAGCACAAGCCACTAGAGGTCGCTGTTCTCCCAGGATAGGAGGGCCACAAAAAAAAAAGAAGGGAAGTTCTTCCACCCGTCACTCATCCCAGTTCTGCAAATTATTCCTATCACCATGAAAAGGCAAAACTACAGGCAGACAAAGATCACAGAGACAACACCAGAGGAGACAGACCTAACCAGTCTTCCTGACAAAGAATTCAAAATAAGAATTATAAACATGCTGACAGAGATGCACAGAAATATGCAAGAGAAATGGGATGAAGTCCGGAGGGAGATCACAGATGCCAGAAAGGAGATTGCAGAAATGAAACAAACTCTGGAAGGGTTTATAAGCAGAATGGATAGGATGCAAGAGACCATTGATGGAATTGAAACCAGAGAACAGGAACGCATAGAAGCTGACATAGAGAGAGATAAAAGGATCTCCAGGAATGAAACAATGTTAAGAGAACTGTGTGACCAATCCAAAAGGAACAATATCCGTATTATAGGGGTTCCAGAAGAAGAAGAGACAGGAAAAGAGATGGAAAGTATCTTAGAAGAAATAATTGCTGAAAACTTCCCCAAACTGGGGGAGGAAATAATCGAACAGACCACGGAAATACACAGAACCCCCAACAGAAAAGATCCAAGGAGGATAACACCAGGACACATAATAATTAAAATGGCAAAGATCAAGAACAAGGAAAGAGTTTTAAAGGCAACTAGAGAGAGAAAGGTCACCTATAAAGGAAAACGCATCAGGCTAACATCAGACTTCTCAACAGAAACCCTACAGGCCAGAAGAGAATGGCATGATATATTTAATACAATGAAACAGAAGGGCCTTGAACCAAGGATACTGCATCCAGCACGACTATCATTCAAATATGACGGTGGGATTAAACAATTCCCAGACAAGCAAAAGCTGAGGGAATTTGCTTCCCAGAAACCACTTCTAAAGAACATCTTACAGGGACTGCTCTAGATGGGAGCACTCCTAGAAAGAGCACAGCACAAAACACCCAACATATGAAGAATCGAGGAGGAGGAATAAGAAGGGAGAGATGAAAAGAATCTCCAGACAGTGTATATAACAGCTCAATAAGTGAGCTAAGTTAGGCAGTAAGATACTAAAGAGGCTAAACTTGAACCTTTGGTAACCACTAATTTAAAGCCTGCAATGGCAATAAGTACATATCTTTCAATAGTCACCCTAAATGTTAATGGGCTGAATGCACCAATCAAAAGACACAGAGTAACAGAATGGATAAAAAAGCAAGACCCTTCTATATGCTGCTTACAAGAAACTCATCTCAAACCCAAAGACATGTACAGACTAAAAGTCAAGGGATGGAAAAACATATTTCAAGCAAACAACAGTGAGAAGAAAGCAGGGGTTGCAGTACTAATATCAGACACAATAGACTTCAAACAAAGAAAGTAACAAGAGATAAAGAAGGACACTACATAATGATAAAGGGCTCAGTCCAACAGAGGATATAACCATTCTAAATATATATGCACCCAACACAGGAGCACCAGCATATGTGAAACAAATACTAACAGAACTAAAGGGGGAAATAGACTGCAATGCATTCATTCTAGGAGACTTCAACACACCACTCACCCCAAAGGATAGATCCACCAGGCAGAAAATAAGTAAGGACACAGAAGCACTGAACAACACAGTAGAGCAGATGGATCTAATAGACATCTATAGAACTCTTCTTCCAAAAGCAACAGGATATACATTCTTCTCAAGTGCACATGGAACATTCTCCAGAATAGACCACATACTAGGCCACAAAAAGAGCCTCAGAAAATTCCAAAAGATTGAAATCCTACCAACCAACTTTTCAGACCACAAAGGCATAAAACTAGAAATAAGCTGTACAAAGAAAGCAAAGACGCTCACAAACACATGGAGGCTTAACAACATGCTCCTAAATAATCAATGGATCGATGACCAAATCAAAATGGAGATCCAGCAATATATGGAAACAAATGACAACAACAACACTAAGCCCCAACTTCTGTGGGACACAGCAAAAGCAGTCTTAAGAGGAAAGTATACAGCAATCCAAGCATATATAAAAAAGGAAGAGCAATCCCAAATGAACGGTCTAATGTCACAACTATCGAAACTGTAAAAAGAAGAACAAATGAGGCCTAAGGTCAGCAGAAGGAGGGACATAATAAAGATCAGAGAAGAAATAAATAAAAATGAGAAGAATAAAACAATAGCAAAAATCAATGAAACCAAGTGCTGGTTCTTCGAGAAAATAAACAAAATAGATAAGCCTCTAGCCAGACTTATTAAGAGGAAAAGAGAGTCAACACAAATCAACAGTATCAGAAATGAGAAAGGAAATATCACGACGGACCCCGCAGAAATACAAAGAATTATTAGAGACTACTATGAAAACCTATATGTTAACAAGCTGGGAAACCTAGGAGAAATGGACAAGTTCTCAGAAAAATACAACCTTCCACGATTGACCCAGAAAAAAACAGAAAATCTAAACAGACCAACTACCAGCAATGAAATTGAAGTGGTAATCAAAAAACTACCAAAGAACAAAACCCCCAGGCCAGATGGATTTACCTCAGAATTTTATCAGACATACAGGGGAGACATAATGTCCATTCTCCTTAGAGTTTTCCAAAAACTAGAGGAGGAGGGGATAATCCCAAACTCATTCTATGAAGCTAACATCACCCTAATACCAAAACCAGGCAAAGACCCCACCAAACAAGAAAACTACAGACCAATATCCCTGATGGACGTAGAAGCAAAAATACTCAACAAAATATTAGCTAACCGAATTCAAATATACATCAAAAGGATCATACACCATGACCAAGTGGGACTCATCCCAGGAATGCAAGGATGGTACAACATTCAAAAATCCATCAACATCATCCACCATATCAAGAAAAAGAAAGACAAAAACCACATGATCATCTCCATAGATGCTGAAAAAGCATTTGACAAAGTTCAACATCGATTCATGATAAAAACTCTCAGCAAAATGGGAATAGAGGGCAAGTACCTCAACATAATAAAGGCCATCTATGAAAAACCCACAGCCAAAATTATATTGAACAGCGAGAAGCTGAAACCATTTCCTCTGAGATCGGGAACTAGACAGGGATGGCCACTCTCTCCACTGTTATTTAACATAGTACTGTAGGTCCTAGCCACAGCAATTAGACAAAACAAAGAAATACAAGGAATCCAGATTGGTAAAGAAGAAGTTAAACTGTCACTATTTGCAGATGACATGATACTGTACATAAAAAACCCTAAAGACTCCACCCCAAAACTACTAGAACTGATATCAGAACACAGCAGAGTTGAAGGAAACAAAATCAACACACAGAAATCTGTGGCTTTCCTATACACTAAAAATGGGCCAACAGAAAGAGAAATCAGGAAAACAATTCCATTCACAATTGCATAAAAAAAAATAACTAGAAATAAACCTAAACAAAGAAGTGAAAGACTTATACTCTGAAAACTACAAGTCACTCTTAAGAGAAATTAAAGGGGACACTAACAGATGGAAACTCATCCCATGCTCGTGGCTAGGAAGAATTAATATCGTCAAAATGGCCATCCTGCCCAAAGCAATATACAGATTTGATGCAATCCCTATGAAACCACCAGCTACATTCTTCAAAGAACTGGAACAAATAATTCAAAAATTCATATGGAAACACCAAAGAACCCAAATCGCCAAAGCAATCCTGAGAAAGAATAATAAAGTAGGGGGGATCTCACTCCCCAACTTCAAGCTCTACTATAAAGCCATAGTAATCAAGACAATTTGGTACTGGCACAAGAGCAGAGGCACAGACCAATGGAACAGACTAGAGAATCCAGACATTAACCCAGACACATATGGTCAATTAATATTTGATAAAGGAGCCATGGACATACAATGGCGAAATGACAGTCTCTTCAACAGATGGTGCTGGCAAAACTGGACAGCTACATGTAGGAGAATGAAACTGGACCATTGTCTAACCCCATATACAAAAGTAAACTCAAAATGGATCAAAGACCTGAATGTAAGTCATGAAACCATTAAACTCTTGGAAGAAAACATAGGCAAAAACCTCTTAGACATAAACATGAGTGACCTCTTCTTGAACATATCTCCCTGGGCAAGGAAAACAACAGCAAAAATGAATAAGTGGGACTATATTAAGCTGAAAAGCTTCTGTACAGCAAAAGACACCATCAATAGAACAAAAAGGAACCCTACAGTATGGAAGAATATATTTGAAAATGACAGATCCGATAAAGGCTTGACGTCCAGAATATATAAAGAGCTCACACGCCTCAACAAACAAAAAACAAATAACCCAATTAAAAAATGGGCAGAGGAAGTGAACAGATAGTTCTCCAAAAAAGAAATACAGATGGCCAAAAGACACATGAAAAGATGCTCCACATCGCTAATTATCAGAGAAATGCAAATTAAAACTACAATGAGGTATCACCTCACACCAGTAAGGATGGCTGCCATCCAAAAGACAGAGAACAACAAATGTTGGCGAGGCTGTGGAGAAAGGGAAACCCTCCTACACTGCAGGTGGGAATGTAAGTTAGTTCAACCATTGTGGAAAGCAGTATGGAGGTACATCAAAATGCTCAAAACAGACTTACCATTTGACCCAGGAATTGCACTCCTAGGAATTTACCCTAAGAATGCAGCAATCAAGTATGAGAAAGATCAGTGCACCCCTATGTTTATCGCAGCACTATTTACAATAGCCAAGAATTGGAAGCAACCTAAATGTCCATCGATAGATGAATGGATAAAGAAGATGTGGTACATATACACAATGGAATACTACTCAGCCATAAGAAAAGGGCAAATCCAACCATTTGCAGCAACATGGATGGAGCTGGAGGGTATTATGCTCAGTGAAACAAGCCAAGCAGAGAAAGAGAAATACCAAATGATTTCACTCATCTGTGGAATATAAGAACAAAGGAAAAACTGAAGGAACAAAACAGCAACAGAATCACAGAACTCAAGAATGGACTAACAGGTACCAAAGGGAAAGGGACTGGGGAGGATGGGTGGGTAGGGAGGGATAAGGGGGGGCAGAAAAAGAGGGGTATTAAGATTAGCATCCATAGCGGGGTGGGAGAAAGGGGAGGGCTGTACAACACAGAGAAGACAAGTAGTGATTCTACAACAGTTTGCTATGCTGATGGACAGTGACTGTAAAGGGGTTTATAGGGGGGACCTGGTATAGGGGGAGCCTAGTAAACATAATATTCGTCATGTAAGTGTAGATTAGTGATACCGAAAAAAAAAAAGGCAGTTCCTGTGTGATAACCTCCAATGAGTTCTACACAAGGGTATAGAGGGCATATAAAAGAGTAGGCAAAGGGTCTGTTTGTGTTTATACAGAGGATCAAAGCCTAATTGGGCTACCCTGAAAATGAACTAAGATACGATATGAAGAAGAACTTCCAACATCAGCACTCTCTGGAAGACTCATGCCAGAAGATGATCATCAAAAAACCCCAACAAAGATCCACACAGTGCTACAGCTGTAGATGCACTCATCCCACCAGTTCCTGGACTTGCCATGGGAATGAAGAAGGAGATATCTAAGCTGGCCTGTGCATACAGTAAAACAACAAATTTGACTGGATCTATACTGTTGGAACTCAACCAAGAATTAGGAGAAGTGCAAATTGTAGCACTCCAAAATCTAACAACTACAGACTATTTACTGTTAAAAGAACATATGGGATGTGAACAGTCCCCAGGAATGGGTTGTTTTAATTTGTCTTATTTCTCTCAGACTGTTCAAGTTCAGTTGGACAATGTCCACCATATCATAGATAAGTTTTCACAAATGCCTAAGGTGCCTAACTGGTTTTCTTAGTTTCACTGGAGATGGCTGGTAATTGCAGGTATGCTTTGGTTATGTAACTATACTCCTATTGTGTTAATGTGTGTGCACAATTTAAGTAGTAGCTTAAAACCTATACATGCTGAAGTTACTCTACAAGAAGATATGTCAAAGAAATAATCAATCTTCCCATGTTTTCTTCCGCCTGCTACTTTTATAGCTTTTCTTCTTCCTTCCTAATTACAACCCTTAAATAGAATTCGTGCCTCATATCAAATTTACCGAGTATCATAATTCTTCCAAGTGGTAAAGATACCTCAAGACAAATGCTGGGCATAGAAGCTACAGGGCATAAATATGCAAAGAAATAAAAAGCTAACCATTTCAAACAATAAGGCTTCTCTCTCACTTACCAACTTCACATTTCCCTGTATGGCCCCGGAAGATGACTGGTTAGCCAGAGACGGGTAAGATTCCTCAAGGGAGGAACAACCTAAGACAGGCACAGTCGCAGGGGGGTCATCAGGTGTGAAATTGGGGATCAACAGAGGTGAGGCTTAGAACCTCACCCCCCCTGTTCTGAGAGAAATCTTCTGCATACGTGGATGTTTTATTGCCTTTGTCTAGCTTGGATTAACACATAGTCTACAGGCACACACCTGATCATCTACATTTGCTCTCTTACAACACTAAACTATGTTTTCTACCTTTATCTTGTATCTACCTACCACTTCAGCATTTTATTAAAAAGAATAATAATAAAGAGAGAAATGTGGTATCCACATATAAATCAAGTATAAAAATCAAATGAGTATTCATATTTGGACTGACTGTTTATAGTTCATAATGCATGAGCAAAACCAAAAGTTTCTGTGATGACTGCCCTTGTACTGTTCACTATGTAACTTATTCACTATGTAAGAATTTGTTCTCCATGTAAGAACTTGTTTGTTATGCCTCAGAAGATTGGAGACTGACGAAAATTAGGCTTGGGGTGGATTAATGATTGTGCATTGACCATTGACTACCCTATGCAGAATTTTATTGTTGTTAACAACCATTTGATCAATAAATATGAGAGATTCCCTCACAAACAAACAAACAAACAAAAAAGTACACACTTCCAATGGTAAGATAAATAAGTAGCCGGGATGTAATGTATAGCATAAGGAATATAGTCAGAATTTTGTAACAACTTGGTATGGTGATAGCTGGTACCTAGAATTATCATGTATATAAATGTTGAATCACTGTCTTGTACACCTGAAACTAATGTAATGTAATACTGTGTGTCAACTATCCTTCAATAAAAAATAATTATCTAAAAAAAAAAAAAAGCAGATACTATATTCCTAACATGTATAATCTTCTAAGACTGACCCAGGAAGAACAGAAAATCTGAACAGACCAATTACCAGGAATGAAATTTAACTGAATAAAAAAACTCATAACAAATAAAATTCCAGGATCAGATAGTTTCACAGGTGAATTCTACCAAACTTTTAAATAAGAGCTAGTACCTATTCTTCCATAAGTATTTCAAAAAATAAACAGAAGAGGGAATACTTCCAACCTCATTCTATGAGGCCAACATCATTCTACTACCAAAAGCAGACAAAGCCAATACAGAAAAAAGAAAACTACAGACCAATATCACTGGTGAACATAGATGAAAAAGCCCTCAAAAAATATTAGCAAACTGAATTAAAAAACAAATCAAAAGGTTCATCTATCAAGACCAAGTGGGATTTACTCCAAGGATGCAAGGATGGTACAATATTTGTAAATCAATCAATATGATACACCACATTAATAAAAGGAAGGATAAAAACCATACAATCATCTCAATAGATGCTGAGAAAGCATTTAACAAAATTCAACATCCATTCCTGATAAAAACTCTCAATAAAATGGGTGCAGAGGGAACATACCTCAAATAGTAAAGGCTATATACAACAAATCCACAGCTAACATCATACTAATGATGAAAAGCTGAAAGCTTTTCCTCTAAGATCAGGGACAAGACAAGGACACCCATAATCACCACTTATATTCAACATAGTACTGGAAGTCCTAGCAATGGCAATTAGACAGAAAGGAAATTAAAGGCATCCAAATTGGTAAGGGAGATGTAAAACAGCCATTATTTCTATACAACATGCTGCTATTTATAGAAAACTCTAAAGATTCCACCAAAAAACTATAACTATATAGAAATCTGTTGCATTCCTATACACAAACAACAAACTAGCAGAAAGAGAAATCAAGAAAATAATTCCACTTACAATTGCATCAGAAAACTAAAACACCTGGGAATAAGCCTAACCAAGGAGGTGAAAGGCCCACACACCGACAAAAGAAACTGAAGAAGACACAAAGAAATGGATATCTATCCCATACTCATGGATTGGAAGAATCAATATTATCAAAATGGTCATACTGCCCAAAGCAATTTACAGATTCAGTGCAATCTCTATCAAAATACCAATGGCATTTTTCAATGAACTAGAACAAATAATCCTAAAATTTATATGGAAGCACAAAAGACCCCAATCTTAAGAAGAACAAAGCTGGGGATATCAAACTCCCTGATTTCAAGTTATACTATAAAACTACAGTAATCAAAACAGTACAGTACACCATACATATATGTCAAGTAATATATGACAAAGGAGCCATGAATATAGCATGGATAAAAGACAGGCTCTTCAATAAATGGTGTTGGGACAACTGGACAGCTACATTCAAGAGAATGAAATTGGATTACTATCTAATACTGAAATAGAACTCAAAATGGACTCAAAATGGATTAAGACCTAAATAGAAGATATGAAACCATAAAACTCATAGAAGAAAACATAGGCAAAAATCTGATTAACACAAACGAGTAATTGTTTCCCCAGGCAAGGGAAACAAAAGCAAAAATAAACAAGTAGGACTACATCAAACTAAAACGCTTCTGTATAGTGAATGACACCATAAACAAAAGAAAAAGGCAACCTACAATATGAGAGAATATATTTGAAAATGATACATCCAATAAGAGGTTAACATCAAAAATATATGAAGACCTCATATGACTCAGCACCAAAAAGCCCAAATAACCCAGTTAAAAAATAGGTGGAGTACCTATTGAATAGACATTTTTCCTAAGAAGAAATAAAGATGGTCAACCGGCACAGGAAAAGATGTTTCACATCACTAATCATCAGGTAAATGCAAATTAAAACCACAATGAGATATCACCTCAGGACAAGTGTTGAGGATGATATAGAGAAAACAGAATGCTCTTATATTGTTGGTAGGAATGTAAATTGGTCCAGCCCTGTGAAAAGCAGTACTGAGGTTCCTCAAAAAAAACTAAAACTAGACATATCACATGACTCAGTAATTCCAATTCTAGGAATTTACCCCAAAAAAACCAAAATTCTGACTCAAAAAGATATATGCACCTCTATATTTATTTCTGCATTATTTAAAATAGCCAAGATATGGAAGCAACCAAGGTGTCCATCAATAGATGAATGGATAAGGACAATATGGCACATATATGTGCAATATTATTCAGCCATAAAAAAGAAAGAAATTGTGACATTTGTGACAACTCGGATGGACTTAAAATATTATGCTAAGTGAAATTACCCAGGCAGAGAAAGACAAATATTATATGATTTCACTTCTATGGGGAAACTGAAAACAAATGAACAAAACAGCAACAGAGGCAAAGACACTGAGAAGTGAGTAGTGGCTAGCATGGGGGAGGGCTTGGGGTGGCTTTGGTGAAATATGTGAGGGGGATAAAGAGGCACAAAATCTTCATGATATAAATTAGTCATGAAGATGAAAACACAGCCTAGAGAATATAGTCAATAGTTCTATAACATCTTTCTATGTTGAAAGACAGTAACTACATTATTTGGGGTGAGGATTTAATATTATATATAAAGTTGAATCACTGTGTTGTATGCTTGAAAGCAATATAATACTGTATATCAACTATACCCCAATAAAAAAATTTTAAAAAGGAAAAAATCAGACAGTATACTATTTGTACTTTTCTTTAGAGTGAAGACATTTTCTATGCAATTGTTGTTTCTAATCAAACAATTAGCTCACAAGTACAACTACATAGAGCAGATGGTAAAACCTTTGCACATTAGACTTTATATCTTAAAAAGACACTTTATTTTAAAGTTGCCACTTGGGAACATAAAGTGCTCTCATGAGAAAAACACATTTTACACTTTAAAGGCAGTCCATAAAATAAAGGCAGATGTTTAAATGACTTCTTAATTAACACAAAACAAACATTTACCTACACTGGGGGGATGAAGCAGTACAATTAAGATGAACCCTTTAAAACAGCCTGGGACATATTTTATGCAAAGCAATACCAAACATTTAATCTTTTAGGATTTTCTGTCTTTTGTCAAGAAAAGAGTACTTATTATTTATACATAATTCATTAATCTGAAACTATTATAAAAATAATAGCTGTTATTTTCTATTTAGTTTAATTAAAATGCTTTTTTATAAAATATGCTTATGTCTAAAGCATATTATAGTTAAAAATATTATTTTCAACTAATTATACAATTACGTTACCCCTTTAGCACTGAATTCTTCTATTATCAAGGGAATACTTATAAAGGGATTAGAGAGATGGTGATATTTTTCAAAATGCCCTCATACAAAAAGTGTGCAGAACATATTTGCTTATAAAATATCATCACAGATAGCATAAATGCTTGAATAATCATGTGGAACAGATAGTAGAATAAAAATAAATCATTTTTACTCACAAGAAATTCATTTTGGGGAAAAAAAGCATGCTGACTATTTTTAAAAGCTTAAGGGTCAAGACAGAGAGGAATGCCAGCCCTCCCATACAAAGTGACAGTGGTTAATTATACTTCCTATTCCTACATGCATAAGATCTATCTATTGTTTCAGTATTCTCAAAATAGAACTTCAGAAGTAGTGTAAGAAGTAATAAAAAGAATGCATAGTCTCACTCCCAAATTTTACTCATGTCAATAAGTTTCCTCTGCTTTGTTAAAGGCAAGAGAAAGGAAATGATAGTACACAATTTGGAACAGTTGGAATTAATATAAAGCGATCATATAGAGAAAGAAGATCTGTGCATTCCTAAAAGAGACACCAGTGGATACAGTACAACAGCCAGGATACATCTATATCTGTGAGAACTCAACATCACATGAAGGGGGTAAAATACAAGCCACGGCCAGGCGGGACCCGAATGCTCCCCCACCCCAGAACCCGGCAGGAAGAAAGGAGTCAGAACGGGAAGGGAGTGAAAGCCCAGGACTGCTAAACAACCAGCTCTAGAAATCCGCACCCGGAACGCAGACACAAGGTGCAGTGGAGGGGCTGGATATTACAGAAACAGAAAAGCAAAACCTGTGGGCAGGTCCCCGCAACTGGCGCCCCTGAGACAAAAGAAAAGCGAGTGCTTTCTGCAAGTCTTAAAGAGACAGGGACCCCATAATGGACGAAGTCATCCTGGCACACTTAGTCAGCAGCTGGGAATCCCGGGGAACCTTAGGTACCCTAAACTCCGGGGAGGCAGCGCAGCTCTGAAGCCCCTCATGGCCCTAAGAAGCCTGCCAGTCATTCCTCCAACTGGCACGGACACCGACACACCGGCCCAGTAGCGGGAGAGTGCCAGCGTGTGCCAGGGGCGCTGGCGCCGGAAGGGACAGAGAGCAGATTGCATGTGCCAACGGTGCCAGAGGGGACCAGAAGAGGCTTGTGTGAGCCCACAGCAGTGGCAACCAAACAGCCCAGGTGCGGCTAGCGTGCACCGGTGGCAGTGGAGCCAGAGGAGCACGGTAGAGGCCCACACGGGAGAGCCCTGTGTACACCTGCAGCAGAGCCAGAGGGAGCAGGTGCGCTCCCAGCAGCCGACCAGAATCCCAGCCCAATGCACAGCCGCCCAGGCCAGACCTGAAGGCCGCTGCTGGTACACAGCTGCCCGGCAGGGGCGCCGCTATCACGGAGGAGCACACTTGGCATGCCTGCCACTCCTTGCAGGGCTCCGTGCTGCTCTGACAGACACTCCACCCACAGCAGCTTAGGGGACTAACCCGGTGGACGTTCCAGGAGTGCGGGTAACCAACACAGGTAACGGAGAAGGCCAAGGCATCCAGCAAGCAGGAAAGGATTTTCTTCTCCCAGCTGACACACTCGCAACCTGCCTGCAGCCACCGCTATCACCACGAAAAGGCAAAAATTTTAGTCCAGTCCAAGATAGTTCAGACAACACCTGAGAGAGGATCTGCAGAGACAGACCTAAGCAGTCTCCCTAAAAAAGAATTCAAAATAAAAATCATAAACATGCTGACAGAGCTGCAGAGAAATATGCATGAGCTAAGGGATGACGTCTGGAGGGAGATTACAGAAGTGAAACAAACTCTGGAAGGATTTATAAGCAGAATGGATAAGATGCAAGAGGCCCTTGATGGAATAGAAACCAGAGAATAGGAACGCATAGAAGCTGACATAGAGAGAGATAAAAGGATCTCCAGGAATGAAACAATATTAAGAGAACTGTGTGACCAATCCAAAAGGAACAATATCTGCATTATAGGGCTACCAGTAGAAGAAGAGAGAGAAAAAGGGATAGAAAGTGTCTTTGAAGAAATAATTGCTGAGAACTTCCCCAAAGGGGGGGGAGGAAATAGTTGCTCAGACTATGGAGGCACACAGGACTCCTGAGAGATGGGACCCAAAGAGGACAACACTAAGACACATAATAATTAAAATGACAAAGATCAAGGACAAGGACAGAGTAATAAAGGCAGCCAGAGAGAGAAAAAAGGTCACCTACAAAGGAAAACCCATCAGGCTATCATCAGACTTCTCAACAGAAACCCTACAGGCCAGAAGAGAATGGCATGATATATTCAATGCAATGAAACAGAAGGGCCTTGAACCAAGGATACTCTATCCAGCACAATTATCATTTAAATATGAAGGAGGGATTAAACAATTCCCAGACAAGCAAAAGTTGAGGGAATTAGCCTCCCACAAACCACCTCTACAGGGCATCCTACAGGGACTGCTCTAGATGGGAGCACTCCTAAAGACAGCACAGAACAAAACACCCAACATATGAAGAATGGAGGAGGAGGAATAAGAAGGGAGAGAAATAATCATCAGACTGTGTTTATAATAGCTCAATAAGCAAGATAAGTTAGACAGTAAGGTAGTAAACAAGCTAACCTTGAACCTTTGGTAACTACGAATTTAAAGCCTGCAATGGCAATAAGTACATACCTTTCAATAATCACCCTAAATGTAAATGGACTGAATGCACCAATCAAAAGACACAGAGTAATAGAATGGATAAAAAAGCAAAATCCATCCATATGCTGCTTACAAGAGACTCACCTCAAACCAAAAGACATGTACAGATTAAAAGTCAAGGGATGGAAAAATATATTTCATGGAAACAACAGAGAGAAAAAAAGCAGGTGTTGCAATTCTAGTATCAGACAAAATAGACTTCAAAACAAAGAAAGTAACAAGAGATAAAGAAGGACATTACATAATGATAAAGGGCTCAGTCCAACAAGAGGATATAACCATTATAAACATATAGGCACCCAATACAGGAGCACCAATATATGTGAAACAAATACTAACAGAACTAAAGGAGGAAATAGAATGCAATGCATTCATTTTGGGAGACTTTAACACACAACTCACTCCAAAGGACAGATCCACCAGACAGAAAATAAGTAAGGACACAGAGGCACTGAACAACACACTAGAACAGATGGACCTAATAGATATCTACAGAACTCTACATCCAAAAGCAACAGGATACACATTCTTCTCAAGTGCACATGGAACATTCTCCAGAATAGACTACATACGGGCCACAAAAAGAGCCTCAGTAAATTCCAAAAGATTGAAATCCTACCAACCAACTTTTCAGACCACAAAGGCATAAAACTAGAAATAAACTGTAGAAAGAAAGCAAAAAGGCTCACAAACACATGGAGGCTTAACAACATGCTCCTAAAAAATCAATGGATCAACGACCAAATTAAAATGGAGATCCAGCAATATATGGAAACAAATGACAACAACAACACAAAGCCCCAACTTCTGTGGGACGCAGCAAAAGCAGTCTTAAGGGTAAAGTATATGGCAATCCAGGCATATTTAAAGAAGGAAGAACAAACCCAAATGAATAGTCTAATGTCACAATTATCAAAATTGGAAAAAGAAGAACAAATGAGGCCTAAAGTCAGCAGAAGGAGGGACATAATAAAGATCAGAGAAGAAATAAATAAAATTGAGAAGAATAAAACAATAGAAAAAATCAATGAAACCAAGAGCTGGTCCTTTGAGAAAATAAACAAAATAGATAAGCCTCTAGCCATACTTAATAAGAGAAAAAGAGAATCAACACACATCAACAGAATCAGAAATGAGAAAGGAAACATCATGATGGACCCAACAGAAATACAAAGAATTATTAGAGACTACTATGAAAACCTATATGCTAAGAAGCTGGAAAACCTAGAAGAAATGGACAACTTCCTAGAAAAATACAACCTTCCAAGACTGACCAAGGAAGAAACACAAAATCTAAACAAACCAATTATCAGCAAAGAAATTGAAGTGGTAATCAAAAAACTACCCAAGAACAAAACCCCTGGGCCAGATGGATTTACCTTGGAATTTTATCAGACATACAGAGAAGACATAATACCCATTCTCCTTAAAGTTTTCCAAAAAATAGAAGAAGAGGGAATACTCCCAAACTCATTCTAGGAAGCCAACATCACCCTAATACCAAAACCAGGCAAAGACCCCACCAAAAAAGAAAATTACAGACCAATATCCCTGATGAACATAGATGCAAAAATACTCAATAAAATATTAGCAAACCGAATTCAAAAATATATCAAAAGGATCACACACCATGACCAAGTGGGATTCATCCCAGGGATGCAAGGATGATACAACAATCGAAAATCCATCAACATTATCCACCACATAAACAAAAAGAAAGACAAAAACCACACGATCATCTCCATAGATGCTGAAAAAGCATTCGACGAAATTCAACATCCATTCATGATAAAAACTCTCAACAAAATGGGCATAGAGGGCAAGTATCTCAACATAATAAAGGCCATATATGATAAACCCACAGCTAACATCATACTGAACAGCAAGATGCTGAAAGCTTTTCCTCTGAGATCGGGAACAAGACAGGGATGCCCACTCTCCCGACTGTTATTCAATGTGGTACTGGAGGTCCTAGCCATGGCAATCAGACAAAACAAAGAAATACAAGGAATCCAGATTGGTAAAGAAGAAGTCAAACTGTCACTATTTGCAGATGACATGATACTGTACATAAAAATCCCTAAGGATTCCACTGCAAAACTATTAGAAGTAATATTGGAATTCAGCAAAGTTGCAGAATACAAAATTAACACACAGAAGTCGGTGGCTTTCCTATGCACTAACAATGGACTAATTGAGAGAGAAATCAGGAAAACAATTCCATTCACAATAGCATCAAAAAGAATAAAATACCTAGGAATAAACCTAACCGAGGAAGTGAAAGACCTATACCCTGAAAACTACAAGACACTCTTAGGAGAAACTAAAGAGGTCGCTAACAAATGGAAATTCATCCCATGCTCCTGGCTAGGAAGAATTCATATCATTAAAATGGCCATCCTGCCCAAAGCAATCTACAGATTCTATGCAATCCCTATCAAATTACCAACAGCATTCTTCAATGAACTGGAACAAATAGTTCAAAAATTCATATGGAAACACCAAAGACCCCGAATAGCCAAAGCAATCCTGAGAAGGAAGAATAAAGTGGGGGGGGGGGTGGAATCTTGCTCCCTAACTTCAAGCTCCACTACAAAGCCACAGTAATCAAGGCAATTTGGTACTGGCATAAGAACAGAGCCACAGACCAGTGGAACAGAGTAGAGACTCCAGACATTAACCCAAACATATATGGCCAATTAATATATGATAAAGGAGCCATGGACATACAATGGGGAAATGACAGTCTCTTCAACAGATAGTGCTGGCAAAACTGGACAGCTACATGTAAGAGAATGAAACTGGATCAATGTCTAATCCCATACACAAAAGTAAATTCAAAATGGATCAAAGACCTGAATGTAAGTAATGAAACCATAAAACTCTTAGAAAAAACATAGGCAAAAATCTAATGGATATAAACATGAGTGACTTCTTCATGCACATAACTCGCCAGGCGAGGGAAACAAAGGCAAAAATGAACAAGTGGGACTATATCAAGCTAAAAAGCTTCTGTACAGCAAAGGACACCATCAGTAGAACAAAAAGGTATCCTACAGTATGGGAGAATATATTCATAAATGACAGATCTGATAAAGGATTGACATCCAAAATATATAAAGAGCTCTCACACCTCAACAAACAAAAAGCAAATAATCCAATTTAAAAATGGTTAGAAGAGCTGAATAGACAGTTCTCTAAAGAAGAAATCCATATGGCCAACAGGCACATGAAAAGGTGCTCCACATCGGTAATCATCAGAGAAGTACAAATTAAAACTACAATGAGATATCACTTCACACCAGTAAGGATCGCCATCATTGAAAAGATAAACAACAACAAATGTTGGTGATGTTGTGGAGAAAGGGGAACCCTCCTATACGGCTGGTGGGAATGTAAATTAGTTCAACCATTGTGGAAAGCAGTATGGAGGTTCCTCAGAATGCTCAGAATAGAAATACCATTTGACCCAGGAATTCCACTTCTAGGAATTTGTCCTAAGAATGCAGCACTCCAGTTCGAAAAAGACAGATGCGCCCCTATGTTTATCGTTGCACTATTTACAATAGCCAAGATATGGAAGCAACCTAAATGTCCATCAGCAGATGAATGGATAAAGAAGATGTGGTACATATACATAATGGAATATCACTCAGCCATAAGAAAAAAAACAGATCCTAGCATTCAGAACAACATGGATGGAGCTAGAGGGTATTATGCTCAGTGAAATAAGCCAGGCGGAGAAAGACAAGTACCAAATGATTTCACTCATATGTGGAGTATAAGAACAAAGGAAAACTGAAGGAACAAAACAGCAGCAGAATCACAGAACCCAAGAATGGACTAACAGTTACCAAAGGGAAAGGGACCGGGGAGGACAGGTGGGAAGGGAGGGATAAGGGCGGGGAAAAAGAAAGAGGGCATTACGACTAGCATGTATAGTGCGTGGGGGGCACGGGGAGGGCTGTGAAACACAGAGAAGACAAGTAGTGATTTTACAGCATCTTACTACGCAGATAGACAGTGACTGTGAAGGGGTATGGGGGGGGGGACTTGTTGAGGGGGGGAGCCTAGTAAACATAATGTTCTTCATGTAATTGTAGATTAATGATACCAAAAAAAAAAATTATAGAAAAAGGAAACTGTTAGACAATTACAGGATTGGTAGTCATTTCTCAGTTTTCTAGAAGTGACGGAATTTGAGTTCCAAAGCCACAAACCAAATTTTATTACCACGAAAAGGTCTTAGACCATTCCTCTTGCGAAAACAAAGTATTTAAACATTTATCAAATATTATCTATCAATTACCATGATGAGGACATGAGTGAAATAATGAACCAAGAAAAATATTCTTTCACTTTGGGAGAACACAATCAGGAGAGATGAAGCACAAATTATCAAGCAGGCTATATTATTTGTATTTAATGGAAATCCATAGGGAATATTATAAATTATCAAATGGTTGAATTACCACACTTGTTCGCAGGAATTAGTAATGAGAACAAAAGTATCTAATTTTGGTCTTGAAAAATCAGTTGAAATAAATTTTGTTTATTGTTCATGTGAACATTTTAAAAATATATAAGCCAATATGAAAAACAGGAATTTTTAACATCAACTGTGCTTCTTTTTTAAAAGATAATTTGGGAAAACTGTATGTAATATATACATTTTATGAATGTATTTGGAAAAATATTTCATGATTTATTTACGGCCTAAATTAAAAATGTGGGCTGGATAATATTACATGTAGATTTTATAGTTAGTTTTACAGTTATACCTAATCAATTAATAGAATCCTCGCCAAAACAATAGTTACTGAAAAAAGTGCAGGACCAAATTCACATTGTATACTTTCTATTTGGTGTGTACATATTGTGAATAAAGACTTAGAAAATACAGAAAATAGCTCAAAACTAAGGGTGAAGGCTTGTCTCAAATGTTGGCTGGAAAAGGAATGATTCAAAGTGTCCTGCATTTTGATAATCTGATGTGAACACATGATCCTCAAATATACGATAAATTTTAGAGGGGCAAATGTTAAATGATGAGTTTGAGTAAAAAATAATTATAGAACTATAGTTTCAAAGATAATTAATATGTAGTTTATATTAAAGAAAAATTAATACATCTTAGTTGATCAATGATATTCTAAGTCATACATTGGATGGAGCTGCTTAAAAAATCAATAAACTCTTAAAGACATTTATTTTTATTTTTAATAACTACATCTTAGAGTAAGCTAATTCAAATGTAGGGGTGAGATCTAGAAATGTATTAGTCCTATCACATTTCATAGAATTCATATTAGTTCTGGACCACTGATTCTAGTTCTGGATATCACAGTATGTGGCGACAATAAATTTTCAATTATTCAGGGGCAGATATCTACAGAAATGATTCAAGACAAATAGGACTTTTAAACTTAAAAATTAAGTGGAAAAAGTAGTGGTGTCTTCAAAGATCTCAAAGTGTCATGAAGAATATTTATATCATGCTGCTTGGAGGACAGAAATAGAATCAGAGCACAAAGTCAAGGTAAAAATTTTAGTTTCAGAGAAGACATAAAAACATTCATACAGTTAGGCCTCTAAAATAGTCTGATTTTTAAAGTTTGAATTTCCCACTTTCAAAGTTGCTCTAGCAAAGACTGAATGTCACATACATAACAGAAATCTCACATCATGAGTAAGTGTGGGGTCAGAACTTGAACTATTATCAAGGTTATGACATAGGAAACTAAAAGATCTGCCTAAAATCTTACAAGACCAAGAAAACTTTTGAAAAATCAAGGTAAACACAATGCTTCTCATTTTTGTTTGTATAAGCAAATGAGAAAAATTAACCAATAGACTATCTTCAGAATTTAAAATACTAATCATACTCATTATTGATTAGGATCTACTGCAACTTTAATGCACTGCTGATTGAAATATAAAATGGTAAAACAGTTTGACAGTTTCTTATGAAGTTCACTGTACACCTACCCCATGCCACAACCATTCCATTCCTAGGTGTTTGTCAAAGAGAAAAGAAAGCAAATGAGTATACAAAGATTTGTATATGAATATTCAGAGTAGCTTTATACCTAGTAGCTCAAAACTGAAAATAACTCAAAACTCCATTAAAAGGTAAAAGGATAAACAAAGTGTATGGAGTATTCCTCAGCAAAATAAATAAATAACCTTTAATGATGTTCACAACACCATGAATGAATCTCAAACTAATTATACAGGAATATAAGGAAGACAGATTATAAACTATGTGACTTATTTTACAAAATATGTAGAAAATTCAAATTAATTTCTATGATGGAAAATATATTAGTTATTGTCTGGGGATAGAGGGATGGGAAGAGCAATAGGCAGGAATGATAAAAGGACACAAGGAAACTGCAGGTTATGTTAGGTAAGTTAACTCTCTTGATTGTAGTAATTGTTTCTCATCAAGTTTACACTCTACATATTTACAGTTTATGTCAACTGTCCCCAAATTAAGCAATTCAAAAGTAAATTATAGTCATAATTCATCTAAGGTGTGTGTGAATGGACGTGTGTATTTATGTGTGTGTATGTAGATATATGTATATGAATATACGTGTAAAATCAAAGACACAGAATTCACCTGCACCCTCAAAATCCACTTAAACTTCCATAAATTTCTGTAGTTAGGAGGCTTTCTGGCAGTGCAGAGGAGAGACTTGTTTAGTTGACACCTCCTGGATTCTCAAGATTTTGAATCCAGGATCCTCAAAGTCGTCTCTGAAAAGTTCCCCATTGTTCCCTCTACTCCTCTTTCTTCCTCCAAGTGGAGAGAAGGAAACAGCAAAGTGTTGCTCCTTTCATTCCTTTCACATAGGTTGATTTTTTTGAGGGACTGATTAAACACTTACTTTCTGAGCCACTATTCCATGCCAGGTACTGGGACACCACACGGAAAGTCAGCCTGGGGAATAGTATTGCAAATATTGTAATATGGGCAATTAGATCAGGGAATAGAAACCTTTAAAATCAGGAAGTTAGTGGGTTTGGCCTAAGGATGGTCCCTGGGGTAAAGGGACTTCTTACTCTTTCTCCCCTCCATCCCTTAACACTCTCCTGGGATTGCTACCCTACCATTTCTCTGTGTGGAGGATGACTAGGTGCCAGGCTGTAGAGCTTCTGTTCTCAGCGTTCCCCAACATTTGCTTAGTCTTTAACTTGCACAATGAGTACTCCGTGAAATCGTATTTCCTGTTCCTGTGCCACCGAAGCCTTTAGCTCCTGACCCATTTTAGATCAAGATAATTAATGATCTGTTTGGCTGTCCTGCTTCTAAAGAGCTCTGAGAACATTGCTGATAACACCTATTAATTCCTTCCAGCTTGTGGAAGTGGTTAAACCTACAGAATACTCATGTTCCTAACTGACTGAAACAGCTATCGAGGAGGAGGGCCTTTTGAAGGGCAGTTTTCTTGTATAAGATAAGATTGATTAGCCATTCCTCAAGCAGGAAAACCGTAATCATTAGATTCTATTTTTGCTTCTGTTTCTTAATGATAAATTAACAATTAAACTAAGTTACTAGTTAACTAAGATATATAGCAAATCAAATTAAATAAACAGTTGAACAGCTAATAAAAAAATAAGTTGAGCCAACTAAGAAAATAGAGGAAGTTTCTACTTAAAAAAAATGAGAAAAAAAAAAAAATGAGACCCTTTTGAATATGTTAAATTGTGCAATAACTCCCCTTTCTCACTATAAGATATTTAAAATAAGCAGCTGAGAATGACATTCTTAAAAATTAGATTGTTTTTCCTTTTTCATTTTGTAAGGACTCAACTTAGTCCTCATTTTAAAAAACAGAATATTGTTCAATTGATGCAGTCTGTCACTTAGTTGCTGTGGTAACGAAAAATTGCTTCTGAATTAAGACCCTAGGCAGTCAAATTAATCAACGTTTTACAAAAGGCAACTCTCCTCATTCTATTTTGCTCAGGTTTCTTAGTAAACTGGGTGAATTTAGCACATCAGTGAATCCTCAAAACCAGTTTTCTCATGGACATGGTAACACAGTTTCTCATAGAGAACACTGTTTGAAACACACAAGAAATTTGACAACAGAGAGGCAGAGTTGAAAGTGGTCATGGTCAGGCTAAACCTGTTCTCCCTGGGGAAGTATATACTATATTAGGCTTTTCAGGGTTTTCTCTGAGATGATAGATAGGTAGAAGGTAGGTAGGTGATAGATGATAGATTAGATAGATAGATAGACAGATAGATAAATAGATGATAGATAGATAGATAGATAGATAGATAGATAGATAGATAGATAGATAGATAGGCAGACAGACAGGGACAGAGAGATATTTCCCTTCTTTGACAACATGGAGAGGATGCTACCTGTCATAATGATTTCGTATCAGAATAATTTACAGGCTCAGGATCTGAACAGTAGTTTTACACTTTAATAGGTGCCAGTGTGCACTTGAAAAATTCTTATTCAAATAAGGTGGTAGTAAAACAGTTTTATCATACATGTTACCTGTTTGTGGAATGTATACCACACACACATATCTGCTAATGGTTATGCAGCCATACTTTTTTCTGAGGATGTGTGGTCCAGTGCATACTGATTACTCATCAAGACCTACAACTTTGTGGGCTACAAGACCAGACATTGCTGGTTTTCTTGCTCAAAGGACAATGCACAAAGACCTTCTAGTATTCGAAACACTAGCACAACACTTGAGATTATCCCCACATACATTTTATAATAACTTAAACAAAATATTACAATAGAAAGCAATTTTTAAATTGCAGAACAATACATAAACACTTGCTATTACCATTGTGGCTGCTATTTCTATGGCTATTAGTATTTACTACTAATTAAAGTTGTATTTTTATCCCAAACTTTGAACTTTAACAAAGACAAGACTAAATATTTAAAAATGAGGATGTGATTTTTAATTTAAAAACCATCAAAATGGATTTAATTAAAAGGATTTTGGTTCAGTTCATAAAATAGTATACTGATATATTTTTTGTCTTGGGAGGGTCCTTCATGTTTTCAGACATTAGAGAAAATAACCTGAAAAACTGCCATTCTCTTACCTTTTAATTGCTTCTAAATAACATCATGTCACCATAGGACCAAGAATATGAATAGTATATCAAATTATGTTGTACAATTTTAAAATCTAATTCAATAAATTAGTTTATAGCTCTCAAATGTCTAAGGAGTATTAACATAATTTCTAAATTCTTTAAATTTGTCATGCTCAGGCTAAATTCTTAGAAATGAGAGTATCATTTCACAAAGTATATATTAAAAATATCAATCATAGTTGATCCTGTAATGTGAATTTTCAGAAATGGTATTTTTCTAGAGATGAAACTTTTGAGAAACAGAATAAAAGCTTGAATTAGGTTGGTAATATCACCCTTTTCAGAACACATATGCAATAGAGTTTTCTTTTTTAATTAAAAAGTATTTCAATGTCTGTAGAACTGGTTACTTAAAATTGATGACTCTTTATGTAGTAAATGATGATCCTCTATTTAAAATGATTTTTTAGAGTTTCAAAATTTAACATAGAATGTTTAAGAAATAAGGTAAAACTATTTCATCTAAGAGTGAGGTTTTATAGATAATTTAATTTGATCTATTAAAGTGCTGAAACTGAGAGAATTATGTTTTCATTATTTGCTTACCAATGCAGAGTTTATTTCATATATTCATTGCAATAGATTTTTCTAATATCTTATTCTCTGGTTGTTTTGTGTCTTAGAATTCAGTAGTGAATTATAGCAGAACCATATCGAGTATAATTTTGTAAAGTCAGTAACCTGTAGAATGAATACGTGGAAGCATTATAGGCACGACAATTCCAGGATTCAGTCAACTGTTCTTCCAGGTAGATAGGCCACCACTGAAGATTTCACTGTATCTTACAACCTTGTTCTTATCTTGCTTCTGTAAACTGAGCATGTCAGGTAGGTGTTTTAATGTGCTTAGTATCCCTGGATTCTAGATCATACCTTTATGCGCCATTATAATGCTAACTAATTCTTGATTATCTACCACCTTGAAGAAACCTCCTGCTGCATCATGCCAACACAACTTCTCCTACTTACACGTTGTGAGCTAAAGAGGTGTTTATGGTTTCTGTTTATTTAAATACCTCAGAACATTAGATAGAGTGCTTAGAGAATTCTTGTTGCTTTCACTTAATCTTTAAGAAAGTTTAAATGTTATAGAGATTACCTCAAATATGCTAGTTAAACATTTTTAGGATGGTAGGAGACTTAAATTTTATGTGCATGTCCCTGAATAGAAAAAGGACAGGAGCACTGCACTTCAGCTCTAGGACTTTAATATATTTAATGAAATGAAACTCTACTAAAATGCTAGTGGTAGCAAAATTAAGTCCAGGCCATAGGAAAATAAGTAGGAGGGCATTGACTATTCTGGCTCCACCCATGATATTTCTAAATCATCTCTGTTATCTAGAGCACTTGCTAAGACACATGTCTCTTACAATGTTTCTGTATTTTAGAGTAGCTAGTAGCCAGCAATTTGTTCTTTATTTCTATGAGTTTGAGTTTTTTATATTCTACATATAAGTGAGATCATATAGTATTTGTCTTACTCTGGCAGACTTATTTCAGTCAGCATAATGACCTCAAGTTTCATTTATATATATATATATATATATATATATATATATATATATATATATATATATGTCTGTTAGGTCTATTTTGTCTATTGTGTTGTTCAAATCTCTGTTTTGTGTTGATTCTCTGTCTGGATGACCTATCCATTTTTGGGATTGGGGCATTGAAGTCCTCAATTATTATTGTGTTGCTATTTATTTTCCCTTTTAGTTCTGTTAGTATTTGCTTTATATATTTAGGTCCAAGTTCAGTGCATGATTATTTACAATTACTTTATCTTCTTGATGGAGTGACCCCTTTATAATTACATAATGATCTTAATTGTCTCTTTGGACAATTTTTAACTTAAAGTCTATTTTGTTTGATATAAGCATAGTTACCTGATTTGGTTACCATTTGCTTGAAATATCTTTTTCATTCCTTCACACTTAGATGGTGTCTTTAAAGCTATAGTGAGTCTTTTGTAGGCAGCATTAGTTAGATCTTGTTTTTTAAATCCATTCAACCATTCTGTCTTTTGATTGGAGAATTTAATTCATTTATGCTTAAAGTAATTACTGATAGGTAAGGACTTACTATTCTCCTTTGTTAACAGTTGTTTTCTGTTTTGTAGATACTTTGTTTCTTGCTTGTTATTTTTCTGTCTTTTGTGATTTACTGACTTTTTGTCATGGTATGCTTTGACTCAGTTATAATACTTTGTGTTATTACTACAGGGTTTTACATTGTGGTTACTATGAAGCTTATATAAAGTATATTTATAACAACCTATTTTTAAACTGAAAATAACTTCATTAGCATACATAAACTTTGTAACTTGAGCTCATTAAAATGCAAAAAATAAACAATGAAAGTTTTGAGTTATAGAAATAGGCAGGCTTACTTCATGGTTGTCAAGTGCCCTGGCTGCAAGATCTACTTCATATTAATTGGTCATAGGACCCTGAGTGATACATCTGATTAAACCTGTATTTTTCTACTCTGTCTCTAATCCATGTTCATTTTAATCAAAGGACAAGGATGATGATCTCACAGGTAAGGGATAATTATTCTTTAGCAAAGGTATATGCCTGAATTTTGTTATAAGTAGCCCAGAGGCATTAAGAAGGAAATTTGATAATATTTAAAGTTAACTGAAAGTATTATTGTGTGATCCATGTTAGGGTACTAATAAATAGCAGATGGAAAAAGAACTGCTATTTGCTTCTGTTAAGCACATTTAATCTAATATTCAAGTTTAAATAGAAAGTTAAAATTGTTTTAGTTATTGTTACATTATTACATAGTCACTGAATTCTGCACTTTCTGTGAAGATAATATTGAGACCCATTGTGGCACTGGAGAAAAAAAATATGACAAGTACAGAACATTTGTACTTTAAAATGTTTTACCTATCAAAATCACCACTTACTACATACATGACCAGTCAAGCAAAATGAAGATAAATGTAGAAAGGAATATACAATTCATCTCAAATAAGTATTTACCTTAAGTTTAATGAGCTGCTTGCTATATATTTAGTGAGTTAACTGGTGCATATTAATTAAATCTCAATTGTTTAAAATCTCTTTTGGAGGATTTCCTGCCATCTGGTTAACTTACTTTAAATGACAAAGCAATAAGCACTTAATCGCATTCCTATTAATGCACTGTTGTTTCTAAACATGTGAGACTTTTAATGAGCATTTTACAAGGTTTACTGAAAGAATATTGTGTAGATAAGAATAAATGTTTTGTTAACTCCTTTGCTGCTAAGAGTAGGGGCAAAATAGTGCAAAAAGGACAAACATGATTCAAGCTGTTATTTGAAAATAATTTATCACACTTTAGAACTAAATGAATTTTTAAAAATGTGTTCCTATACCATTTCCTGCAGTATATCCACAAATGCTAGTTTGCTTTCTGTTTTTATGCCCCAGAAAAAAAATGTGAGCAGAGACTAGACAATCATTTAACCTTAGTATGACACTAAATAGAGAAGCTTAAAGCTTCTGCTTGAATTACTCTCCATGTGTGAGTGACGTGGAAAGGTAGAAAGCTGGATATATATCAATTTGAAGAGACTATAGTCAGACCACCATTTATGAATACACTAAGTTGTGAAAGTTGTTTGCAAAATTGTTTAGAACTTGAAAGACATTTTCCTTCCCAAAGAAATCATGATCAACAGATTTGTTTCTTTGGACAATCTGAAAATAGATCTAATCCAAACTATAACAGAACCAGATTTTAAAGTAGTGCTTTTCAGATTATAGGGCATGACTCCGCTAGTGGGTTTTTAATTAATTAAATAGGTAACAGCCATTTATTTTTGTAAATGAAGACAATACAATATATCAAATAAATTCTACATTTGGGGATAAGAAGGCATTTCTGATGCTCTGGGGAAGTTGGAGTGCTTATGGCCAGGATCCTCACTGAACTTTGGCCACCTGATGATGTAACTGGCCTGTTGCTGGGCTCCTGCTTCCACACCTGGAGGCAATAAGCTATTATTGCGCTATATAGAGAGCTCGGCCCAGTGCTCTGGGCAGAGGCAGAGATGCTAGTGCTCCACCTACCGCCAGGAGAACAAGCCGGGTAATAAACTCTCACCCCAAAGACCGTTTTCCTGTCAATTTCTTTGGTCACATTGAATCCATAGCGAACTTGCCAGGGGCTGAAACCCATTGGCAAGACAGATGCCTTTGTTTTAATTTTTTAAATATGTTTATGCTATACATATGTATATGCATTTAAAGTTTTCCCTATATAAGTTGTGAAGTCAAACAGATTCTTCTGTGGACCCATGCCAGAAAGTTTGAAAATCACTGGTTTAAACATTCTGTAAGAGCCAACAACCATTTGTGTCTAAATTCTGCCCCTGATACAGCTCAAAAAAAATCAGTGTCTATCAAACTATTTTTAAACATTTAAACCTATGGCTTGCTAGATAAGTGACAGGAACTACATTTGGAGTTACATTCAAAGAAAAACTTCAACAGTTAATTCTGTGTGTGTATTTCTAAAATTAGTTGTCATCTTGCTCTGTGGCAATTAGGCATCAATGGCAAGGAGTTCAAGTAAATGGATATAATACTTTTTAATTAACTTTCTTTGTTATTAACTAAACCAAGCGCTTTTGGGTTTAAGTGATGTTTCTGGGAATGGAACTTTTTTTAGGTCACTCTTTGTTAGTTCAGGGGCTCAGATGTATGAACGCTATTTCCTGATAGGGGGTGAAATTTATGGCAACAGTCATCCTGGCTAATAGGTCACACCTGCACATTTCTCCAGGTGTTGGGAGTTAAGATTATTCTCTGGCTCTGTTTTGCCTAAGAATACCATCTTTCTAGTGTGGCTAAACATTATACTGAAAGGCTGGATCTTAGGAAAGGAAGTTGAAGGCAAGCATATAAAAGCACATCAGCTGAGTGTTACTCTGTATCTTCTACTCTAGGAAAAGAGGCCTGGGTCATTGTGGGTGTTGAAAAAGGAGAGGGAGAAAGAGAGGAAGGGAGACGGGGGAGGGAGAGAGACCAGTAGAGAAGGAAGTACAGGTTTTTAGATTAGGTTAGTAACATAGGTGTTGTAGGAAAATGTAAAAACAAGGAAGATATTTTGTAGGGGGGGTCTCTTTATTTCCTTACCATTTGTTTCCTTA
Source organism: Manis pentadactyla (assembly GCF_030020395.1). Taxonomy (NCBI): domain Eukaryota; kingdom Metazoa; phylum Chordata; class Mammalia; order Pholidota; family Manidae; genus Manis; species Manis pentadactyla. Next base: position 208,223,862 of record NC_080020.1, on the reverse strand, counting down.
CCATTATTTAAATTACACCTACAAAATAAGAGGCTTGAAGGAACTAGGGGGAAGGAAAGATGGAAAGGTAAAGTCAGATCATGAATACTTACACAAAAAGGCAGAACTATGTAGGATACTCTGGCTGCAGACAAACCAGAAGCCATACTGGCATTTATTCTGTTCCTAAATGAAGTCCAACCTTTATCATTGAGAGTTTTTAATAATAAGCAGTGTAATCTGACTCTGGTTAATCAAGCAGAAAACTATATTGGGCTCACAGACTTTTAGAAGGTCTGTAGATATAAGACTGAATCTAAGCTTTGATACTAAATAATACTGAATAATAAAATAATACTAAAAGCTGTGCCAGAGAACTGATGTAATGAAGAAACCACAGTGGCTCTTGCCGTTTGCACTGCTGCCAGAAAAGGAACTGCTCTGGCTGCTCCTGCTGTGCACAATTGTAGTAGAAACTCCACCTGGGACTAGCACTGTTCCCTGTGTGGAAGTCGGGGTTCCTATGGCCAGGATCCTCACTGAACTTAAACCACCTGATGATGTAACTGGGCTGTTGCTAGGCTACTACTTCCACATGTTTAGGCAATAAGCTATTATTGCCCTGTATAGAGAGTTCGGTCCAGTGCTCTGGGCGGAGGCAGAGACGCTAGTGCTCGACCCTCCGCTGAGAGAACAAGCCGAGTAATGAACCCTTCCACCCCAAAGAACGTTTTGCTATCAATTTCTTTGGTCACACTGAATCCATAGCAAACTTGCCTGGGGCTGAAACCCATTGGCAAGATAATTGGCGTAGTTGGCAGGATTCTTTGTTGACCAAGATAAAAAACAGGCTGCCCTTATAGGAGGGGTGCTTCAGCAGGCTGCCCCTGTGAATGGGGAAACAGTGGATTGTCCCCCAATGGGTATGTGGTCTGAGGCGGCTTGCCTCCTAGAGAACTGGGCCCCACCCCAGGACTGGAGGCAAGTGGAGATGACACCTGAGGCAGTAGGGGTGGCCCTTGGTATAGTAAGTAGGTCTTTTGAGAGACAGAGTGCCCATGAGGCAGCGGGGACTGTGGGTTGGCTGCTTCTCACAGTACTAAAAAAGTCTACAGAAGAGAAGAATATGCTCCTGAAATAGACCCAAGAAATGGTGGCACGAGAACGCGAGCTGCAAACTTCTGTGGATTCCCCGAAGAAGGAAATGGTATTGATGCGAGAGGAGGCAGCACGAGAACGCCGGCAGCAAGGTGCCATTGGAGAGGTAAAAAATTCCTTACAGAACGAGATGGCAGTGCTGCCAGGTGCTCTGAAGGAGGAAAAGGCCATTAAGGAAAAAGACAAACTCCTGAGGGAAGCACAGGTGGAGGTGGCATGAGAACATCAGCTGTGAAGCATTGAGAGCTTCTGAAGACTGAGCTAGCATTGCTGTGAGGCACAGTGGAAAAGGTAAAGGTTGTAGCACAGGAGGGACTCAGGGAAGGGGAGGGAAAGGTGCATTCAGCCCCAGAAATGGAGGAGCTGGAGAAGGATGAAGGGGTGGTGCCAGTGGTTGTAAAGAAAATAAAGACCCAGCAGCCGAAAGTTCCCCAAGGAGAGGAGCAGCCCTCTCCAAAGGTCATGGAGCACTCTATTCTCTGCCCCTATACACAGGTTGAACTGGTGGATTTGTGCTCCCATTTAGGCAGAAGCCCTCGGACTCAATATCAGCTTGGCTCCTGCATCTGTGGGACTTAGGGGTGGATGTAATTGTTCTGTCGGGATCAGAGATGGGAATGCTGACTTCCCTGACAGTGAAGCCTGCCTTCAGGCAGCAATTACAAAATGCAATCAGACCCCAGGGAGTCACCTGCTCCTTGATTAGCTTGTGGCTGCACTTAGTGCTGTGTGGCCCAATCAGGGTGATCTACCATCCTCTCCTGTTAGATGGCAGACATATGCTGAGCTCTAACAGCTGTTACGAGAGCTAGGCATAAGAAATATCATCTATAGTCCAGAGAATTATGGCCAGTGCATGCACCTCCAGTAGCACTATATATAGACCCTTCAGTAACCCCCATGGGGAAAGGAGTAAAAGTATGTTATACTAGACCTGGAAGGGACCCCCTTCCTGCTGCAGTCCTATCACAGGACCACTCTCTTGCATGCATCCTACCTGATGGTCAAGATTTGCCTATATTGGTGTCATTAAGACATACGTCTTATCGCCCCTAAAGTCTTTGTGGATTGGGAATTTCCTCTGGCTTGAGGATTATTATCATTTTTGTTACCTGTTACTTGTTGTATCTTAATCATTGTTATTATCTCTAAATTGTTATCCTCTGTTGCTATTATGGAATCTGGTTACAGTGCTCCAGTTTTCTCACACAGGGACCATAGTGGAAGGTTGAAAGTGTGTAGATTGTAAGGCTAGAATCCTGGAGGGGTGGAGTGTGGTGAAGTTGGGGCTCCTGTGGCCAGGATCCTCACTGAACTTTAACCACCTGATGATGTAACTGGCCTGTTGCTAGGCTACTGTTTCCACACCTTTAGGCAATAAGCTATTATTGTTATTGTACTATCCAGAGAGCTCAGCCCAGTGCTCTGGGCAGAGGCAGAGATGCTAGTGCTCGACCTACCGCCAGGAGAACAAGCCAGGTAATAAACCCTTTCACCCCAAAGAACATTTTGCTGTCAATTTCTTTGGTCACATTAAGTCCATAGCAAACTTGCCCGGGGCTGAAACCCATTGGCAAGACACCCCCAGACTAGATGACTCAGGCACAGACCCTGATGCAAACTGGAGACCCCGGGTAGAACACTTGGGAACCAAAGCCCCCTGAGCACGTTCTTGTGGTTGGGTTGGTGGTGACTTAGTCACTTGTGTCTGGATGCAGAGGAGTCTGGGAACAGCAGTTTTCAGGGTTACTTGTTAAGAAGGCTGAACTTATTAGTCTAAAATTCCCCATCAGAACAAGAGTCTTCAAATATATATGCCAGGACGCCTGAAAATATTACTCAGGAGAATGGACCTTTCCATTTGCCCACAGTTGGGCCCAGTCCTGGGCAGTTTCTTCCTTTTGGAAACCTTTCCTTCAAAATCTTTGGATGGCTGTCTCTGAAAATCAAGGCTGAAGTTTAATTTCACTTCTTCAGGAAGGCCCTCTTAAACCATCTTGACTGTCAGTGTCCTAACTCTCCATCACCCAAACTCACCTCATTCACAGAATGTTAGCAGTATTCAAAAGTTTGATCTTCCTTTCCCTCTCCCTCTTCCTTCCCTTCCCTATTCTTGCTCTTTCTTCTTGTCCATACCTCTCTAGTAGCAGAACTAGTGCAAGCAGGGTTCTGTCTTGTTCAGAAACTACAGTCAATACCCAGAGCACATGGCACAGGCACAGGCACAGGGCCTGACACATGGCAGTAGTGCAGCAGGTACTTGTTGACTAGGTTTTTGAAAAGCAGAGAGTTACAGGAAAATACTGGACATCTAGAGATTCCAGGGAAATATCTAGAGGGTTGGGAGTTCTAGCATATAGGAGGAATACTAGCAGACATAAATGGAAAGGCTAATGGAAGCAGCCTCTGTCCCACTCTGGAATTCAGACACGCTGGTGTGTGATTCTCAGAGGATCTGCTGCTCAGGATTGGTTCTCATGGGGTGACATCCCCATAGTTAGGGATGAGCATGACCTCATTCCTGACTGGATGACTATGTTTTCATTCACTATTGATTTAGTAGACAATTAGTGTTTACTCTCTGGCAGGCAGTACACTTGCACAATTACATGTTTTCCTTCTATGTATCTCTCAATCCTACAATTTCTTTTAACCTTGTTGCTGATTATTCATCTGATTATGTTCTCTTCCATATTAATATTTATGCTGATATTGACCAAGCACTTAGGTGTAGGAGGCAACATGGCATTGTAGGTTGGGCTATATGTTCTAATTCAGCCTATTTGGGTGCAAATCCTAATTCTGCCATTTATTCTGTGCATGAGCTATTTAAGTGTTCTGCTATTTCCCTCACTTATAAAATGGGAATGAAAATAATAGCCTTACCATAGGGTAGTCATGAGTGTTAATTGCATTAATACATGTAAAGCAGTTGGAAGGCTGCCTGGCAAGTAATACGGTGTATGGAAACATTTGCTGTTATTACTACTTGGAATGAGTTTCTGATATTTTCTCATTTCTCTATGGCCTCAGCCTTATTTCTTACACATTTAAATGACCAATTATGCCCTGCTTTCTCTATCCTGGAATCATTTCTGATCCCTTGTATGGAACTTTCCCTAGATTCAGCACACTGGCATGAGTGGGGGTCAGGAGAAGTTTAAGAGGTTGATCTAGGAATAGATGGAGAAGGACACCAAAACCAGTCTTCCCCTTCTTCACACCTGGGCCCAGTCCTGGTCTGTTACTTTTTCCTCTTTTCCAAGACACAAAATGAAAAGAGTTAACCAGACATTCCCAGCCAGATACAGTGATTATTTTCTTCCCTTTAAACAAAAGGAGCTTTTGAGGCAAAATAAAGTGGGATGATTCAAGTAGTACTAAATCATAGTAAAAAGGGCTCCTTCCATTTACCAAACACAAAAGATCCAGATCATCAAATCTTCATTGCTTGGATCTATGGCCAGCGGCCCCTTAAGTCATTTACCCTATATCCTTCTCTCTGTTGCAGAGAGTCATATCTGTAGTAATGAGCAAATAAAACTGAATTTATTTTTTAAAAGGTTGGTACTTGGAGTACGTGCTCTTTATGATGTATGTATATGTATGTGTTTGGTCATACACTCTCGAGACTGTGTCTATGCTTATTTTAGAACATTCATTCTCATGCATGCAAGTAGCTTAGCAAGAAATATGGAAATACACATAAATGAAGCCTGCTATAGCTACCTTCTTTTAGAGCAAAATAAACAATAGAAGAAAGAGAATGGGACTCAAAACTCAGGTACGGCAATGGGTGATCCATTTGAAAATATTTAACTACTTTTGATTATTCATCTAAATTTTAATATAAAGTTAATATCTTCTGTAACTTTTCAGATCAGTATTTCTTGTTGGAAATAACTTGTAGCTTTACCATTATTTTCAATACAGGGTAAAAATAATTTCATTTAATAGGCACCAAAAGGTTGTTTACTAAAGTTTTTGTATATTTTTAAATAGAAAATGTGAATATTTATGTATTTGGCTCTTCTGACCTTGTGCTTGAACTGTAAGTGTGGACTTACGGGTTACAGATATATGGTAGCTACTCATCTTTTATTGCTGCTTGGATATTTATACCTACTGAGTAGTGACTTAGCACCAGAAAGCTCTAATTCTAACATGAATAACAACAGCAGAATATAGCCTATTTATTTTGCCATCATCTTTTTCAAGGTAGCCTTCCACAAATTTAGAAAAATGTCTACCTTGCATAGCCCAAGTTATTTCCGTGACATGAAGTAGTCTGGAATTGCAATAAACAACTGGAAAGTCTTTTGAGTGCATTTGAAGTAGACATTTTTCAATACAGTTTCTAATATAAATCTACCTTTTCTTCTCGTGAAGGTGTGAAGCTGTGCTGAGTGCCAATAAAGACTTCAGAGACTCATAAGCCCTGTGGGAAGAATATTTTTGCCTCTGTTCCAGAACAGATTGTTTCGGCCTTACACCAAAGATGAGGGTATCTGTCAAAGATCTATTGATAGTTATGACAAACTCCCTACCTATAATTTTTTCTTTGGTGAATTGAATTGGAAAAAGGTAAGTAGTCACCATTAAAGTGGAACACAATCATTTAACAATAAGACATTGAAGATAACATAAGCAGAACAGACATTATGAAACCCATATTTAAGCATCATATTTGTTAAAATGTACAATGAGATCTTCTAAGGAAACATGACTAATGCTCACATAATAGTGTTAAATTGAATGAACACAGTGAAAGTGAATGAGAATAAGGCTGATAGGGAAGCTCAGCTGGAGATCTACCCTCAGAAAGTAGTTTAAACTATTGGCCAGTTGGTACCATCTGTTGAATTCCATGCACTAAAAACAATACTATTCAGAACTCAATTTTTGTGAGCCAGGAATGAAAGATGTCTCTTATAGGGATCATTTAACAGGATCATTGAACAGGAGGAAGACCATCAGAGAGACAGTGAAATCTCTTCTGACCACTCCACATCACATTAATTTGAAATGGACTGGGATAATATAAGCATTGATTCATTCCTGCACACACAATATCCTCAAATTTATTCAGCAAGTAGAAAGGTCCATCATATTGTTTGTATTTAGTGGGCAAGAGAAAAACAGTGATATGGACAGGTCATTTGTTGAGTGACTTACGCAGGTCCTTACGGAAGTTTATATAATGTCACCACTGCAGTGAGAGGAATCCTATTCTGGACTATACTAAATTTAGAGGTCCTGGATTCATCTTTAAGATGGCCATTACTACCACTATTCACCTACATTCTTTAACTTATCACGAGTCCTTCTGTGCAGTGAAACAGCCAATGATTAGAAAGCAAAGACAGCAAATAGAATAAAGGAGTCAAAATTATTCTTTTAGAAATTCAGAACTCTCTATAGTTTTTATTGAAAGATTTCATCTATTTTTGTTCATGGAGTTGTTGCCCCTTTTGTTTCTTAGAAAAGTATATATATGAAATTGATAATCAAATACATATATTAAATTCATTGCCTTGCACAGTATTGGACACATAGTACATGTTCAATAAATATTTGGTGACAGAAAAAGCAAGCAACACAAACCCAAGCATTTTCCTTATATGAAGATAGAATTTTAAAGTAAAATTATTGTTTGTTTTTAGGGTAAATAATGGGAGTATGACATTGTTATCAACTTTGTTTCCATGAACTAAGGAGGAGGATGAAAATTATATTTGTACTACTTTTGATTTTTTAAGGAAACCACAAACTTAAATTTCACTTACTTCTAAGGAATTTACTTCTCACTTCTCACAATGCATGACTTCAGTTATAATCAGGACCAGCAAAAATTAGGTCATTTTTTAAAAGCATTAGTCAATATTGACTAGCTGGTCACTGTCCTGTATTTTTCCATCTATTACTAGACAAAACTCTGAATGAATGGAATTGCTAAATGATTGTCACAAGGCCGAGGTTAGGACTCCTCACAAGGTACACTTCTCCCCAGAGAATATAATTATCTGTGTTATACAAATACAACTCCCTGAAGCAAACAGAATAGTTTCATTGAAATTATATATTCATATATGATGCTGAAATAGAACACTGAGTGGCTTTCCTAAAGAGAAGCAGGCAGAAGAGTGAAGGCTAATATTTTAAGCTCTGAAAAGTACTCACCGCCAAGTGAGGGAAGATGAATAATGGAACAACTAGGCAGGGCTGAAAAGAAAGCCGTTTCTTCATGGGAAAAAGTGACCATGAACTGACCTTATAACTAATACATTATCATACAGTGGTAACCAAACAAAGAAGTAGTTTAAAAATGCCAACTAGTGATAAAGCCAAATGGATGTTGATAAGAGTTGCAATTTCTAAAGTAAACTCAAAAGAAGTCATGAAGGTTAAATACACATGATTCGAATAATCTCATATTGAACGTCATCTACAAAAATGAGTTATTCAAGAAGGAGTCAATGAGAAATAATGGGGTAAAGGAAGAGTAAGGCCCTATTCTAGGGAATTTAACAGTCAAAAATTATATGATAAAAGAAGGCAGCCTTCCTCTTTAGCAAGAAGAATTATATTTTAAGGCAAAGAGTAAGGAAATAAATAAAAAGTAGCCAGTGATCTATTCCTTGAACATTAACAAGTCTCTTTTTCTTGTCCTTTTCAACTTTTATTTTCAAGTACAAAATTTTATTTTGCTATGAGGCAAAACAATGCCTCATATTGCTGCTACAGTATTCAAACAAATTATAATTTTTGAAAATTAACTTTCCATTTGATGTTGGGCATTTCATTCCTGGTTTTCCTTTCTTTTCTATGACCTATTATTGAGTATATTATATGTACTTCCTTATATAACTCTGAGGTTAATGTTCCCATTTTAAGAATGCAGAGCTTGAAATTTTGACAGATTAAGAAACTTGCTCAATGTCACACAGATAGTAAGTGTTGAAATTAAGTCTTGTGGCTCATCTATAATTATGCTAGGTCCTCCGCTCTTCACTGGTTTGCCTTCCTATAATTTCTGTTGTCCTTGAACAGCAGTATGTTCTTTCCAAGTGAACAGGCTAATGTTAATGAACTGGCTTACGACTTAAAATCATGTCCTGGTTTCATGTTTGGTTACTAAACTTAATTTTGACTCTATTCTCCTAGTGTCTTCCTCCTCCCCTCTCAACTTGGAAGTAATTCAACAGTAATTTCTACAGGAAACAGAAGAGGATGTGAAGGAAATCAAGAGGACAAAATGGCAATATGGGAGAAAAATAATGATGTCAGGTTTATGATCTGCTTCCCAGACTGAGGAGAAGCATACTGGAGAGCAAATGTTGGGAATCTATATGAACTTTTAAGGAATCTTTGTTAGTCAATGATAGAAGCTATTTGGTGGTTATAAAAGTGTATTATAAATTTAATTATATCATTAAAGGAACAAAAGCAGTTTTGAAAAAATGCAGTAATAAAACAGTCTTTGTCCTCTCCTTTATGGAGCTTTCACATTCCAGGTTGGAGGCCGGGAAACCAAACTGAAAAATAATTGCAAGTGTAAGGATATTTACATATAATGTGGGGAGCTAACCAGTTCAGACTTCTTTCTTACTTGTCTAATATTAATTTAAGTTTGCTGTCTAAATCAAATGGAAATAAATTTACATTTGTTCTTTTTTATTCTATTGCTACGTGTCTTCTCTAAGTCAAATGTTTATTAGATTATGTAGTAGCAGCCTTCCTTGAAACTAAAAACTCAAAAAGAAATGTGTGACTACCAGATCTTTTATATTATCACTTCAATTTCAATCCACATTCACCCTTGGACTTATAGTTGCATGTAACAAACTATAGTCAAGAATATGGTTGGTAGTAAATAAAGTCTCCTTCACAGAGAATGTGTTTCTAGATGATTCAGCAGAATACAGGACATGTGGCTGATCCAACCAGTAAGAGAAATTTGCCTCCATTTGGATGCTTTGTAAAGGGTTACCATAGAATTTTCATCCAAACAAAGGTACATTTGGGAAGGAAAGATGTAATAATTATTCCAGACAACTGTTGTAAATTGGGTAATTGTCCTGGGCAATATGTATATATGCTCACCTTGTTAATAAAAAAAAACAGGAGAATAGAAACCCAAGCAACATGATATGATTGAAATTATATTATCATGTTGATAATCACTAGCCTCTATATTTATAGAGCACTACTCTCCCTCAACCCCACCCATTCCTGATTTTAGGAACTAATCCCAGGCAGGTGTCATTAGAAGTTGAGAAATCAATATGAATGAAATTAATGGATTGGCCTAGTAAATAATATGTCATTCATTAATTAGTGGTTGTTTATAGAATAAATGAGAGAATATAATTGTTTGCAATGTTTATAACAAGAGTAAGATGTGGATGTATCAGTAAGAAATTATAAATTCAAAATAGAATTTAAAAGTAGAACAATTCCATGGAAAACAAAATTTTAAAAAGTCACTTTAGATTTAAATTCTTACTGGAAGGTAGAGGTTTAGGCCCTCCCATTGAAAGAGTATGTTGAAGATAATTGGAATTAAGGATTACTCAAGGTTCAAAACAAGATAACACTGAAATTAAGGAAAGTCTCAGAGTCTTAGGGCAGGATCTGATTTACATTAACAAGCATTGAAAGAAAAACATTCTAAAACAGAAAGCATGTTCAGGAAGACATAAAGATAGACCAAGATTATCAAGTGAAGATCAGAACAGGAAAATAGTCAGCAAAGACAGAAAGCCCTTCAAAGGACTGTGGTAAAATACACAGCTCCCAGGTAGGTGAAACAGAGCCAAAAGGGATAAATATCTGATGCTATATGGTTTTACCTCCAAATATGGCTTATAGAACACCTGTCAGGTTCACTGTCATGCAAAATCCTTATACTAATCAGGGATTTGTTGCCTTTTTAATATTAGATTGAGATCTCTTCTTATGGCATCTATACTTATTTTATAGATTTATTTTCCCAAAAAGGAGAGTGATCTTGTTTCATTGAAGCTGCTAGACTTCTTCTAAGAGTGACAATGAGGCACATTCTAACCTCTGAAAACCAGTAAACAGTATCTACCCCACTGTCAATAAATAAACACTTGACACAATTCAATCAGGGACCTGTAATGATAAATTGCACATCTAAGTTGCCCCAAATGACTCGCTTTCAAAGTATAGATTACAAGTCACTAGTTCAATACCATTCAGAGGCTCACAATATTTTAGAGCTGAAAGGGAACTTTGAGTTTCAATTTGGGACACATTTATTGAATAGTAGCTATGTACTAGGCTTGTGATGGCAAAGCTGGATGATATAAAAAGTATATAGTCTTTAAAATAAAATATCACAAAATCTGACAGACAAAAATCAAGAGTATAGTTAGGTTTTAATTATTTAGAGAGGAAGATAATAATGATCATTTCTTATTGAGTGCTTCCTATGTGCCAGGCATAATTCTAAATCTTACATGTATTTTCTCATTTGCTGATCAGATCATCCCCCAGCCACCCCTATAATAAATATTTACATGCAAACATATCAGAATGTAAAGTAAATGAGAGCAGATGTTTTACATGGTCTATTCTTTTTTTTTAATTAAAGTATAAATGATATACAATCTCATGAAGGTTTCACATGAACAACCTTGTGGTTTCAACATTCATCCATATTATCGAGTCCCCCCCTCATTGCAGTCACTGTCTATGAGTGTAGTAAGATTCCATAGAGCCATTACTTGTCTTCTCCATGCTGTACTGCTTTCCCTGTGACATACCTGTATTGTGATTGCTAATTATAGTGTCCCTTAATCCCCTTCTCCCTCCCTGCCCACCCACCCTCCCCAACCCCTTCCTTTTGGTAACTGTTAGTCCCTTCTTGGAGTCTGTGAGTCTGCTGCTATTTTCTTCCTTCAGTTTTGCTTTGTTGTTAAACTCCACAAATGAGTGAAATCATTTGGTACTTCTCCTTCTCTGCCTGGCTTATTTCACTGAGCATAATATCGCCTACATGGTCTGTTCTTATTTATCACCTTTGAGTGTGTCTTTCACAAATTGGGCATTCAATATAGATTCAGTGGATGAATAAATTAGTATGTGATTAATGAATCACTAATCTTACAAGTAGATGTTGTTTGATGGATAAATATAGGCAAAGAAGTTGAAGATCCAAAAGATTAAGTACTTGGAATAAGGAGCAAAGATGTGAACCCAAATATTTTGATTCCAGAGCAGGGGACTTCATTTGGCATAGATGAACCAATATGGCATAGAGTGGTAAACATGAGGAGATACTAAATAGGCAAACCGGATTAGGTTGAGATTCTGACTTATAAGAAAAATAACTTTATTATTATATATAAGATATAGTAAAACATAGCTTCATATGAATTTGAAAGAATTCTGAAAATTTAATGAGGCTGAGCCAACTAAATATTATTGAATAGGGACGAGTAAATTCTTCATTACCAAGATGGGTGGAATTAATATTACAAATAAAAGTTGAAGCAAAAGTAAAACTTAAAAGTACCAATCTGAGTCAATATACCATTAGGATCAAGTTGTGCTAAAAGACTGTGTGAACTAACACTGCTTAATATGGAGTCAGAAACCAAGTGAGGGACTAGGTTTGAAGAGGATGATAGCAGAAAGTTCCATCTTCTTGACCACTGCTGGACAATTTACGAAGGATCCAGATATTAAAGCACATTATGGCTGAAACAACTCATTCTTGGACCAGCTGGAAGTGACAGGACACAGTGTTCTAAGTGCAGAAAACAGCTTGAAATAGAGCTCAATTAAGGTATGTAAAACCAAGGTATGAATTTCCTGATTTGCTGAAACAATAAATTGGGGAATGATAATTGTTCTAAAATAGATCCTTGTGTTATGAAATAATAAATCATTATTTTGGTAGCTGTTCTCCTTAGAGCATATAAATAAACTTTTATTTATTTACTAATATTTGGGGGAAAATAGATTTCAGGTACTTATAAACTATATAAAATTATATATATATTTCTTCCAATCTTAAAAACTACTGAACAACAAACAACAACATCTTATTTTCTTAGAATCCAAAACACTGACTGACATTTACAATCTTAGGAAATGACATAGTGGGGTAGAAGAAGATAGCAGAGCAGGAAGACAAGACAGACACCTCTTCCCACAAACACACCAAGGAAGCAATACCAACACATAGAAATAACCCTGAAAATAACACGAAGACTGTAAAACAGGCCATCTACACCTGGTGAAGAAGAGAAGACAACACAGAGAAGGGTAAAGTGGCAGAACCGCAACTGAGTGGGATGCAAACCCTTCTCCAGTCCCAGCCCAAGAGTGGGAGGGAGAATGGAGCAGGGTAGGGACTATCCATGCCTGTAGCCCACCAACAGCAGCTGGAACTCCACAGCAAAAGAGCACCAGGCACTGGTGAGTAAATAGCTTGAACTTCTGAACACAACAGGATGCCTTCTTCACAAATCCATTTCTTTCCAGAACAGGAGGCATACCAGATCTATCTAATACAAAGGAAGAAACACAGAAACCCTGACAAGATAAGGAGGCAGAGGAATTTGTTTCAAACAAAAGTACAGGACAGGACACCAGAAACAAGGCTGAATGAAATGGAGATCACCAATCTTCTTGGTAAAGATTTCTAAGCAACAGTCATAAATATGCTCACTGATCTGCAGAAAAGTACTGATGACCTCAGGGAGGACTACAACAAAGAGAAGAGTTTAAAAAAAGCCACTCAAAACTAAAGAATACATTATCTGACATAAAAAATACAATGGAGGGAATGAATAATAAATTGCTGCAAACAGAGGAGACAATGAGATAGAAATTAGAGAACAGAAAAACAATGAAGTTGAGGAACAGAAAGAAAAAAGAGTCTCTAGAAGTGAGAGGATGCAATGAGAGCTGTGTGACAGCTCCAAACAAAACAATATTCATATCATACAGGTACCAAGAAAAGAGAGATAAAAGAGTAGAAAGTCTTTTTGAAGACATAAAAGCTAAAAACTTCCCCAATCTGGGGAAGGAAATAGATGCCTAGGTCCTGGAAACACAGAGAGCCCCTAACAAAAGGAATCCCAGGAAGACAATACCAAGACATATAATAATTAAAATGACAAAGATTAGGGCTAAAGAGAGGGTACTGAAAGCAGCTAGAGAGAAGCAAAACATTTCTTATAAACCTGAATCCCCATCAGGCTATCAGCAGATTTTTCAGTAAAAACTTTACAGGCCAGAAAGGAGTGACATGAAATATTTACTGTATTTAAACAAAAGAACTCTCAACCAAGAATCCTCTACCCAGCAAGGTTATTATTCAATATTGAAGAAGAGATTAAAACTTTCCTAGATAAATAAAAGCTGGAGGAATTTGCCACTACCAAACTGCCCTCACAGGATATATTAAAGGGACTTATGTAGATGAAAATATTCTTAAGCCTAAATAATATTTTCACCAGTGAAAAGAAACCTACCAGTAAAGGTGGTAGACCAATTACTTACCAAGCAAGTATAAAGTTAAACAAAACAAAACAAAAGCAGTAAAACCAACTATGCAAAAAATCAGGCAAGGGAAGGGACACAAAAAAATGCAGATTATGACATCTAATACATAAAGTGTGGAGGAGGAAGAATAATAATAAAGGAGTACTTTTAGACTGTGTTTGAAATAGAGTGACCATCAACTTAATATAGACTGTTACATATTTAAGAAACTATCCAGGAACCTTATGTTAACTACAAACCTAAAGCCTAGTATAGGTACACAAAAAAATTTTAAAACAGAAATCCAATCACAACACTAAAGAAAAGAATCAAATAACAAGAGAAGAATATGAGAGGAAGAAAGGAACATAGAAGAACTACAAAAACAACCATAAAACAAGTAATAAAATGGTGATAAGTATATACCTATCAGTAATTATCTTATATGTAAATTGACTGAATGCACCAATCAAAAGACACAGAGTCGCAAAATGGATAAAAAAAACAAGACCCATATACATACTGTCTACAAGAGACTCATTTCAGACCCAAAGACAAACAGACTGAAAGTGAAGGGATGGAAAAAGATATTTCATGCAAATAATAGGGAGAGGAAAGCAGGGGTAGCAGTACTTGTATCAGACAGAATAGACTTCAAAACAAAGAAAGTAACAAGAGACAAAGGACATAAAGATAAAGTGATCAGTCCAACAAGAGGATATGACCATTATAAATATCTATGCACCCAACATAGGAGCACCTAAATAAATAAATATTAACAGAAATACAGGAAGAAATAGACTATAATCAATCATATTAGAAGACTTTAATACCCACACTTATATCAATGGAAAGATCATCCAGAGAGAAAAAATAAATATGGAAACAGAGGCACTGAACAACACATTAGATCAGATGGACTTAACAGATAACTATAGAACATTCCATCCAAAAGCAACAGGATACACATTTTTCTCAAGTGCACACAGACTCTTCACTAGAATATATCACATACTAGGCCACAAAAAGAATCTCAAAAAATTAAAAAAGATTGAAATTAAATCAAGAAAATCCTAGGATCACAATGGTATGAAACTAAAAAAGAAAACAAAAAACCCAACAACACATGGAGACTAACCAACATGTTTCTAAATAACCAGTGGTTCAATGACCAAGCCAAAGTAGAAATGAAGCAATACAAGGAGACAAATGAAAACAAAAATACAACAGTTCAAATTTTGTGGAACACAAAGAGGGAAGTACATAACAATACAGGCCTACTCAAGAAACAAGAACAATCCTAAATAAACAGTCTAAACTGACAACTAAAGAAACTAGGAAAAGAAGAAAAAATGAAATCCAAATATAGCAGAAGGAGGGACATAATAAAGATTAGAGCAGAAATAAATAAAATAGAGAGGAATAAAACAATAGAAAAAAATTGATGAAACCAAGAGCTGGTGTTTGAGAAGATAAATAAAATAGACAAACTCCTAACCAGACATACTAAGAAAAAAAGAAAGAGGACACAAATAAACAAAATCAGAAATGAAAAAGGAATGAATAGTCACAATGGACACCAAAGAAATGAAAAGAATTATTGGAGAATTCTATGATTATATGACAATAAATTGGACAACATAGAAGAAATGGACAAATTCTTAGAAAAGTACAACCTTCCAAGACTGACCCAGAAAGAAACAGAAAATCTAAACATACCAATTACCAGTAATCAAATTGAACTGGTAATCAAAATAATCCCAGCAAACAGAAGTCTATGACCAGAAGGCTTCCCAGGTTAATTCCACCAAACATTTAAAGAGCTATTACCCATTCTTCTCAAAGCTTTCCAAAAAGTAGAAAAGGAGGGAATACTTCCAACCTTATTCTATGAGGCCAACATCACTCTAATACCAAAACCAGACAAGGATGCTACAATGAAACAAAATTATAGGCCAATATCTCTGATGAACATAGATGCAAAAATCCTCAGCAAAACATTCACAGATTAAATTCTAAAATACATTGAAGGTATCATCCATCATAACCAAGTAGGATTTATTCCAGGGATGCAAGGATGGCACAACATTTGTAAATCAATGTAATATACCACATTAACAACAACAACAACAACAACAAAGATGAAAGCCACATGATCATCTCAATAGATGCTGAAAAAGCATTTGTCAAATTCTACATTCATTCATAATAAAAACTCTCATGGGTATAGAGGGAACATATCTCAACATAATAAAGGCCAAATATGACAAACTCACAGTCAACATTATATTCAAGGGTGAAAGCTAAAAGCTTTGCCTTTAAGATCAGCAACAATACAAGGGTGAACACTCTTACCACTTTTATCAAACATTATACTGGAGGTCCAGTATAATGGCTACCAGACAAGATAAAAAGATAAAAGGTATCCAAATTGGTAAGGAAAAATAACTGTCACTATTTGTACATGCATGATACTATTTATAGAAAACACTAAAAACTCCACCAATAAACTGTTAGAAATAATAACTGTATTCAGCAAAGTTTCAGGATACAAAATTAATACATAGATATCTGTTTCATTCCTATATACTAACAACAAACTAGGAGAAAGAAAAATCAGGAAACAATTCCATTTACAATTGCATCAAAAAGAATAAAACATTTAGAAATAAACCTAATGAAGGAGGTGAAAAACCTGCACTCTGAAAACTAAAAGGCACTCATAAGGGAAACTGAAGAAGACACAAATAAATGGAAATCTATCTCATGCTCATGGATAGGAAGACTGAATATTATCAAAATGGCCAACCTACCCAAAGCAATTTACAGAGTCAATGTCATCCTTATCAAAATACCAATCGTTATTTTTAAACGAACTAGAGCAAATAATCCTAAAATTCAAATGGAACAGCAAAATATCCTGAATAGCCAAAGCAATCCTGAGAAAGAAGAACAAAACTGGGGAGATTATGCTCCCTGACTTCAAAGTATACTACAAACTAGAGTAATCAAAACAATATGGTACTGGCACAAGAACAGACCTACAGATCAATGGAACAGACTAGAGAGCCCAGACATAAACCCATACATACACGGTCAATTAATATATGATAAAGGAGCCATGCATATACAATGGGAATATTCAATAACTGGTGTTGGGAAAACTGGACAGCTACATGCAAGGGAATGAAACTGGACTACTGTCTAACACCATACACAAGAGTAAATTTGAAATGTATCAAAGACTTAAATGAACACATGAAACCATAAAATTCTTAGAAGAAGACATAGGCAAAAACCTCTTGAACATAGGCATGAACATTTTTTTTTTTGAACACTCCTTGGGCAAGGAAAACTAAATGAAAAAATGAACAACTGGGATTACATCAAATTAAAAAGCTCTGTACAGCAAAGGACACCATCAACAGAATAAAATGGCAACCTACAGCATGGAGAATATATTTGTAAATGATTCATCTGATAAGGGGTTAACATCCAAAATGTATAAAAAATTCATACACCTCAACACCAACAAAACAAATAAACTGATTAAAAAATGGGTGGAAGACTGAACAGACATTTTTCCAAAGAAGAAATATAGATGGCCAATAAGCACATGAGAAAATGTTCCACATCACTAACCAACAGGGAAATGGAAATCAAAACCACAATGAGATATCACCTCATACCAGTTACAATGGCTGCTATCCAAAAGACAAGAAATAACAAATGTTGGCAAGGATGTGGAGAAATGGGAACCATCCTACACTGCTGGTGTAAATGTAAATTAGTGTATCTACTGTGGTAAGCAGTACAGAAGTTCCTCAAAGAACTAGGAATACCATATGTCTCAGTAATTCCACTTCTAAGAATTTACCTGAAGAAAACATAATCCCTGATTCAAAAAGATATATGCACCCCTATGTTTATTGCTGCATTATTTATTTAATAGCCAAGATATGGAAGTAACATAAGTGTCCAGCAGCAAATGAATGGATAAAGAAGAGTTGGTACATACACACAATGGAATATTATTTAACCATAAAACTAAAGAAATCCTGCCATTTGCAACTACATTGATGGACCTAGAGGGTATTATGTTAAGTGAAATAAACCAGACAAAGACAAATACCATATGATTTCACTTATTTGTGAAATCTAAAAGCAAAACAAAGCAAAATGAACAAGATAGCAATAGACTCACAGATGATAAGTGACTAATGGTTACCATGGGGGAGGGGTTTGAGTAGGTGGGTGGGGAGGGTGAGGCAAAAAAATTATCCATCATAACATAAACTGGTCACAGGGATGGTAGTACAGCATGGAGAATATAGCTTAAGATTCTGTAACATCTTCCTATGTTAACAGATAGTAACTACACTAGTTGGAATGAGAATTTAAGAATACGGTAACTGTGGAACAATTTTCTTGTATACCTGAAACCAATATGAGATTCTATATCAACTATCCTTCAATTAAAAAAGGTACAGAGTGTATTTAGTAAATAAAATTAATTAATTTAAAATTTCAAAAAAACAAAAGCCTCAGTTTCAACTAATTAATATTTGAATACTTTATGGCTGTATGTCTAGGGACATGTGTGTTTATATAGGCTTAGTGAGGACATGGCAGAAATACAACTTTGTTGTAATTACCTGAGTCTAGTTTGGATACTATTAGTATTTCTAAAAGTATGTCAAGTTTTGATCTGGGAACTGTTAATACCAATATAACAAGAAATAGATTTAGGATATTGAATATTTGCTTATTTAGAATAAAAAAATCCAACAGTGCAGTGGGAAAAACATTCACAGCATTTATATGATACATTCACTAAAGCACTGTGAGAAACCAAATTGTGGCAATAAGAATGCACATGCCAAGGAGGATTATTTGTTGCTTTTTGGAATTTGGTTAAAATTTAATTGTTCATTATATCTGAGTATGTTAAATTGAAAACATTTGAAAATATGCATATAATCTCGTAAGAAAGAAATCTACATGCACTTAAACACACAATAACATTTTCCTCTAGGTATTTGGGATCATATAGAGTAGTGTATCCCAGGTTAGTCATTTAACTCTATGTACTAAACATTCCCCCAAATTTTAGGAAATTCTACAAAAACCTCAATTTTACAGCAAGATTTAAGTTTTAAAGTTAAAATTTTTTTCAACTTTTAAGATTATACTGTAATATTTATTTTGTCAAATTGTGATTGATTTTTTTGGACAGCTATTTTCAAACTGCATTACTATGCAAAATGGTATGCACGTTTTTAGAGCTCTTGTTACTTATTACCAGACAGTTCTGATAAGTACTTTGTATTCATACCAACACAATGCGATACTGCCCCTCTGACTACTTACTGGCATGTAATGAGTTTTGGTAACTCAAATGTTACTCATTAAAAATCCTCTTATACTAACCCAGTAGAAAAGGTTTTTAAACTGTTTTAAGCTATACTTATTTTTACCTGGATTTTGTGACATACTTTTCAATACTCCTTTGCTGGTGGTGTTTCTCACCTTTGCCCATTTAAAAAAATACTGGTTTTTCATTTTTTCTTACTGATTTGAAAGAACTATTTATTAAACATTTGCCTTTATATATATTGTAATTGTTTTCCCAGTTTGTTGTATGCTTTACAATGTGTTAATAATGACATTTTACACACTAGAACATTAACATTTATTAGTATCATGCATACCTCTTATATCAAAGCATTTTTCATCATAAAAATTGTCTCCTACATGGATGATACAGGAATATTTAAAAGACCTTTTTTACAGTTACCCATGGCTAAATAATCTGATGCTGATTCCAACAATCCCATCTTAAGAACTAAGCAAGTATATGACTTGTTCTATTAGATTTTGGAAGTCCAAGGATAAGGGGCTTGAATAGTATTCCTGACAGCCTACAGTCAGATTCCTCTTCCCATCCCAAACATGAAATATTTTCTAGGAATAGAATCATTTTTGAGGTGTGACCCATTATTGAAAACAAATAAAGCAATAACAGCAAATTTGTATAAAATCAATAAATTATAACTGAGATTCCAAAGTATTTTTCTATTTCCTTTGATTTTGCCACATATTTATACACTGCTTAAAGTTTGCTGAGCTTCAAATAGAATACATTAGCTGAAAGAATTTTTCTCAAATAATAACTCAAGTATCCGTAGTCCCCACCTACTGTCCATGTTGGTATGGATTAATGTGAGCTACAGGTTCAGAAACTTGATGTCGCACATTTTTAAGTTGGGTATAGACTGTTTTTCTGCAGTTGTTGAACCTGAAAGCCACTATGTGTTGTTTTATGCTGTAAACTAGATTCATTAGCCAGTGAGCTCCTCTGGTGAGATGAGCACTAGATAAACAAATGCACCGGTGCTGACTCCTTGAAACAGAAAACAGGAAGTTTTTAAGATGGTGTAGCTTTTAGGTTGTATAGTTGTGTCATATCAAAAGTCAAGAATGTCATAGACACAATATAACTTTTTTTCTGTGACATGTATACACAAAACACCACCATTTTCAGCTCAGTGGCACATGGATGATGTGGTGTTCCTAGCTACCAGGCAGCTGTCCTCCATTCATGACTGAATCCATCAACCCGCCTCCTACCCTTGACACAGTTCTAGGCCATTGGTTTGGAGAGTGTGAGATGCTCTGTGTTAAAAGGTCATCTTCTGAATCTGTCAGCTTTGTCACTGACTTTTCTCTGATCGTGGTTACTTGTCACTGTGGTTGAAACAGTTTTACCTCAGCCTGAAATCCTGAAGTATCTCTGGTGAAAATCCCTGGCTATTTTGGAATTCTGTTGATCTTCTGTCATTTTGATTTGAAATGATTTCCTGTGAGAATTCACTGGGACTCTAGGAATTAGGCAATCTCGTGTTCCATGGCCTGTGTGTGCAAAACTGCAGTATAAAGAGGGCATTTGTTTACTTTTATGAGACCAAATACTGGATTTTTTAATCTTTTTCACTGCAAGTTTGGCAGCTGAGTGCTTTGTAGTAAGGTAGTGGTCTTCTCAGGTTCGATTGTGTGCTAGGGTATTTCTTTATTTGGAAACTCCTTTGATGTTGCTTGAAAATCTGTTACCTCCTGCTTGTTTTCCCCTTTTTCTGTTCTTTAGGTATTAGGAGTTATTTCCTTGCTCATATTTCCTGGATAATTATATACCTTAAAAATTTACCCCATACTAAATGTTTATATTATCTCTTAGCCTGGAGATTTTTTGGTCTGATGTGAACTAGACACACTTCCTAAACATGTTTAATCATGAAACTCATGTTATTAGCAGAAAAAAACTGGCATAATCCAACTATGAGATGATCTGCTGATTACTAAAGGCAAAGAGTTTTCAAGATATTTAAGAGATGCTTAGGAGAATAATTATTACCCCAAAGGGATGCATAAGGAGAATACTTATTACTCCAAATATATTGACTTTCTAACCTGACATAGTAATCTTGCTTTTTAATGTATAGAAACTCTATCATAACAGCCCTCTGTGCATTCTTAAACCTCATTTTAGTTAAGATTAAATAGGTTTTATTGCAATCTCATGGTTCATTTCTAGCTCCTTTCAATGAAGCCACTGTGAATTATGACTGGCCTTTCTAAGCTTTCTAAGCTTTGACTATATAACAAAGATAAATACATTAAAACTATAAGTCCTAGCTACCTCAAAATATTGTCGAGGATTGAATGAAATATAGCATGTTAGAACATATGCCATTTTTCCTTAGCCACAACAATAGCCACAGTGTCCAGTGATTTGGGGGAATTCCCACAGTGAATAGAATTTGAAGATCCATATCTTTCCTTCCAATTCAAGGATTCCATGATTTTGTTAGCCAAGGAAGAATAGGATAATATAAGTAATCAAAAAGCTTTTGATAGTGTTTAGGATCCAGAAGAAAATAATTCAGAGACAGGAATGAAAGTAGTGATGAAGGGTTAAATCAAATGATACGTAATTGAAATCTGGATAAAGAACATCAGAGTAATAAGCAGAGTATGGAAATTTAATATGTTCTAATCATCTTCAGAAAGACTTTATGTATTTATTACAGACTGTGCAACAGTCTTCAAGTATGGTTTACCTGTAGCTTCCAAATATCAGCCAGCAGGAGACTAGGAATGGAAAACAACAACAAAAAAGAGTGACCAGTTACAAGCAAAGCCTGGCCATGCTCGGAACAGCAGTCATCAAAGGGCATACTTTGCCCCCCTGATCTCCCTCCCTGGATGTTGAGACACTAGGTCTCCTCAAGATGCCTTCAGGCTAAATTATCCAATTGAAACAATGGCTGCATCATATTCCCAGGTGGCAACTTGAAGCCGATTAGCATCAAGCTCATTTTAGCAACTGTATGTAATCAAATAGGATCATTAGGTTGATGAGAAAAATGACCTAAATAAACATTTTCACTCTTCAATTAATTCATAGATTAAAAACACAATAAACCTACTCTCAGTGCTTTTATATAAGTCTTTTATATAAAGTAAAAAAATGTGTTTATTAAATATCTAAACATTAAAAGTGGCTGAGATCTTTCCATATTGACACTGGGCTACTTTTACAGTGATGTTTATTTCCTTCTTTTAGTGTTCCTTTAATAGATTGATATGAATGCTAATCAATATCATCTGGAAAGGCTTAATATTCTAGAATATATCATGCACTCTAAAAATCAAGTGCATTGCCTTGTTTAGTGCTATACATCTTTATGTATTTGTAAGCTACAGCAAAGACTAGCAAATAAGTGACCCCCTCAAATATTTTAAATGAAGGTATCTCTGGTGATGAGGATCCTGGTTTTACAAAAGTCATACTATTAATGACTTTGAAGGGAAAAGGCCAGTCCAGGCTCCAGAGAATGCATTGTAGAGGCCAAGAAGTTATACTCTAGGGACAAGGTTAAGACTTAGGGGAAAAAAACACATAAATGGGTTCCAACACAGGTTGTATGTTATCAGTGCACCTGTCATATGTTTGTAAGCAGCTGCTTCATGGCAGGAAGTTAGGAGGAAGACTTTCTTCTTTCCATATTTCAGCATCCTGCTCAATCTGAGTCCTGTCACTTCATGTCAATATAATGGGTTAAGAGACTTCTCATTGGAATTTAGATTAATTGAAATTATTTTTTTAGAGCTTTATTGAGGTAAATTTTATATACCATAAAATTCGCCACCTTGAAGTGTTGAATTAAATGGCTTTTCATAAATTTTTAGTTGTATACCATTAAGCAATCAGCTTTAAATTTTTTTTGTTATCCTCTAAAATTCTCTGGAAATCTTTTTTGTCAATTTCCACTCCTACATATCCCTAGCAAGAGGCATAATAAATTTACCTCTTTGGTTATTTCATATGAATTGTAATTTATATTTAAAAAGTTTCATAGATATGTATATATATAAAAATATAAATCATACATTAGTCTTTGGCAAATGTCTTCCTTTATACTTAGCATACTGCTTTTGAGGTACATTCATATTAAAGCATGCATTAATAATTGTTACTTTGTATTGTTGAATAGTACACAGTGTAGAACTTTGTTCTGTTAATCCACTCATGAGTTGATGACTGGCTTATTTCCAATTTTTCACTATTATGAATAATGCTGATATTAACATCCATATACAGACTTTGTGTGAATTTTTGGTGTTATGTAGATTACAAAGAATGGATTTTCTGGGTTGTATGGTAAGTTTGTGCATAACTATAAGGAACTGAAATGTTTTCCAAAGTGGCTGTCCTATTTTATACTCCCACCAGAAATGAATGATGGCCCTAGTTGGTCCATATCCTACTCAATATTTACCTATTTTCTGACCACTTGATACTAGCTATTTTAGTATATATGCCGATATCTCATTGTGGTGGTGGTAGTTTGCACTTCTCTAATGACTAATGGTATTAGACACTTTATGAGCTTATTAGCCAACAAAAGGAGATATAATGAGTAATTTTATTTTAACAAATTAGACAAAAAATGGAATTTCCAGAAATTTGTTAAGTACTAAAACAGACTTAAAAGAATATAAAACCTCAGGAGCAAAAATGGCGGCGTGAGTAGGACAGTGGGAATCTCCTCCTAAAAACATATATATTTTTGAAAATATAACAAATACAACTAATCCTAAAAGAGAGACCAGAAGACACAGGACAACATCCAGACCACATCCACACCTGCGAGAACCCAGCGCCTCTTGAAGGGGGTAAGATACAAGTCCCGGCCCGGCGGGACCCGAGCGCCCCTCACCCCAGCTCCCGGTGGGAGGAGAGGAGTTGGAGCGGGAGGGAGACGGAGCCCAGGACTGCCGAACACCCAGCCCCAGCCACCCGCAACAGAGCGCAGACACAGTGCGTGCATGGAGGGCTGGAAACTAGGGAAACAGGGCAGCAAGACCTCTGAGTGGGTCCTGAAGCTGATGCCCCTGTGACAAAGAAAAGCGAGTGCTTTTTGAACGTCTTAAAGGGACAGGGACGCAACAGCTGGACCGAAACAACCCAGGTCACAGTCCAGAAGCTGGAAATTTCAGGGAAACCCCGGCACACTAACCCCCTGGGCAACAGCTCTGAGACCCCTCACAGAGGTAAACAGCCAAACAGCCTCCCGGCCATTACCCCTGCGGGGCACAGACAGGAGCACACCCTCAGCAAGGGAGCTTCCTCCATACCAGCTGGGCAAGACACAAAGACTCAGTCTACATGCAATTGCCCAACACAAGCCAGTAGGGGTCGCAGTTGTCCCAGTAAAGAAAGGCCAGTAGCAAGTGGAAAGTTTGAATCTCCCAGCTGACAGTCAATAGCACCTATCAACATGAAAAGGCAAAAAAATATGATCCAGACAAGACTAACCCAGACAGCTGCGATATCTGCTACATCTTCCCCTGAGAAGGAACCTGGGGAGATAGATTTAACCAGTCTTCCTGAAAAAGAATTCAAAACAAAAGTCATAACTATGCTGATGGACTTGCAGAGAAATATGCAAGAACTAAGGAAGGAGAATACAGAAATAAAACAAGCTCTGGAGGGACTTCAAAACAGAACAGACGAGATGCAAGAGACCATTAATGTGGGAGAAAACAGAGAACAGGAACTCAGAGAAGCTGATGCAGAGAGATAAAAGGATCTCCAGGAAAGAAAGAATTCTAAGAGAGCTGAGTGACCAATTGAAACGGAACAATATCTGCATTATAGGGGTACCAGAAGAAGAAGAAGAGAGAGAAAAAGGGATAGAAAGTGTCTTTGAAGAAATAATTGCTGAAAACTTCCCCAAACTAGGGGAGGACATGGCCTCTCAGACCACAGAGGTACACAGAACTCCCATGACAAGGGATCCAAGGAGGGCAACACCAAGACAAATAATAATTAAAATGGCAAAGATCAAAGACAAGGACAAAGTATTAAAGGCAGCCAGAGAGAAAAAAAGGTCACCTACAAAGGAAAACCATCAGGCTATCATCAGACTTCTCAACAGAAACCCTACAGGCCAGAAGAGAATGGCATGATAGACTTAATGCAATGAAACAGAAGGGCCTCGAACCAAGACTACTGTATCCAGCACAATTATCATTTAAATATGAAGGAGGGATTAAACAATTCCCAGACAAGCAGAAGTTGAGGGAATTTGCCTCCCACAAACCACCTCTACAGGGCATCTTACAGGGACTGCTGTAGATAGGAGCACTCCTAAAAAGAGCACAGAACAAAACACCTAACATATAAAGAAGGGAGGAGGAGGAATAAGAAGGGAGGGAAATAAAGAATCATCAGACCGTGTTTATAAGAGCTCAACAAGCGAGTTAAGAAAGACAGTAAGATAGTAAAGAAGCTAACCCTGAACCTTTGGTAACCGCAAACTTAAAGCCTGCAATGGCAATAAGTACATACCTTTCAATAATCACCCTAAATGTAAATGGACTGAATGCACCAATCAAAAGACACAGAGTAATAGAATGGATAAAAAAGCAAGATCCATCCATATGCTGCTTGCAAGAAACTCACCTCAAACCCAAAGACATGCACAGACGTAAAGTCAAGGGATGGAAAAAGATATTTCATGCAAACAGCAGAGAGAAGAAAGCAGGTGTTGCAATTCTGGTATCAGACAAAACAGACTTCAAAATAAAGAAAGTAAAAAAAGACAAAGAAGGACATTACATAATGATAAAGGGCTCAGTCCAACAAGAGGATATAACCATTCTAAATATATATGCACCCAACACAGGAGCACCAGCATATGTGAAACAAATACTAACAGAAATAAAGGAGGAAATAGAAAGCAATGCATGCATTCATTCTGGGAGACTTAACACACCACTCACTCCAAAGGACAGATCCACCGGACAGAAAATAAGTAAGGACACAGAGGCACTGAACAACACACTAGAACAGATGGACCTAATAGACATCTACAGAACTCTACATCCAAAAGCAACAGGATACACATTCTTCTCAAGTGCACATGGAACATTCTCCAGAATAGACCACATACTAGGCCACAAAAAGAGCCTCAGTAAATTCCAAAAGACTGACATCCTACCAACCAACTTTTCAGACCACAAAGGCATAAAACTGGAAATAAACTGTAACAAGAAAGCAAAAAGGCTCACAAACACATGGAGACTTAACAACATGCTCCTAAATAATCAATGGATCAATGACCAAATCAAAATGGAGATACAGCAATATATGGAAACAAATGACAACAACAACACAAAGCCCCAACTACTGTGGGATACAGCAAAAGCAGTCTTAAGAGGAAAGTATATAGCAATCCAGGCATATTTAAAGAAGGAAGAACAATCCCAAATGAATGGTCTAATGCCACAATTATTGAAATTGGAAAAAGAAGAACAAATGAGGCCTAAGGTCAGCAGAGGGAGGGACATAATAAAGATCAGAGAAGAAATAAATAAAATTGAGAAGAATAAAACAATAGCAAAAATCAATGAAACCAAGAGCTGGTTCTTTGAGAAAATAAACAAAATAGATAAGCCTCTAGCCAGACTTATTAAGAGGAAAAGAGAGTCAACACAAATCAACAGTATCAGAAACAAGAAAGGAAAAATCACGACGGACCGCACAGAAATACAAATAATTATTAGAGAGTACTATGAAAACCTATATGCTAACAAGCTGGGAAACCTTGGAGAAATGGACAACTTCCTAGAAAAATACAACCTTCCAAGACTGACCAAGGAAGAAACACTAAAGTGAAACAAACCAATTACAAGCAAAGAAATTGAAACGGTAATCAAAAAACTACCCAAGAAAAAAACTCCCAGGCTGGACGGATTTACCTTGGAATTTTATCAGACACACAGAGAAGACATAATACCCATTCTCCTTAAAGTTTTCCAAAAAATAGAAGAGGAGGGAATACTCTCAAACTCATTCTATGAAGCCAACATCACCCTAATCCCAAAACTAGGCAAAGACCCCACCAAAAAAGAAAATTACAGACAAATATCCCTGATGAATGTAGACGCAAAACTACTTAATAAAATATTAGCACACTGAATTCAAAAGTATATCAAAAGGATCATACAGCATGACCAAGTGGGATTCATCCCAGGGATGCAAGGATGGTACAACATTCAAAAGTCCATCAACATCATCCACCACATCAACAAAAAGAAAGACAAAAACCACATGATCATCTCCATAGATGCTGTAAAAGCATTTGACAAAATTCAACATCCATTCATGATAAAAACTCACAGCAAAATGGGAATAGAGGGCAAGTACCTAAACATAATAAAGGCCATTTATGATAAACCCACACCCAAAATTATACTGAATAGCGAGAAGCTGAAAGCTTTTCCTCTGAGATCGGGAACTAGACAGGGATGCCCACTCTCCCCACTGTTATTTAACAGAGTACTGGAGGTCCTATCCACGGCAATCAGACAAAACAAAAAAATACAAGGAATCCAGATTGGTAAAGAAGAAGTTAAACTGTCACTATTTGCAGATGACATGATACTGTACATAAAAAACCCTAAAGACTCCACCCCAAAACTACTAGAACTAATATCAGAAAACAGCAAAGTTGCAGGATACAAAATTAACACACAGAAATCTGTAGCTTTCCTATACACTAACAATGAACCAATAGAAAGAGAAATGAGGAAAACAATTCCATTCACAATAGCATCTAAAAGAATAAAATATCTAGGAATAAATCTAACCAAAGAAGTGAATGACCTACACTCTGAAAACTACAGGTCACTCTTAAGAGAAATTAAAGGGGACACTAACAGATGGAAACGCATCCCATGCTCATGGCTAGGAAGAATTAATATCGTCAAAATGGCCATCCTGCCCAAAGCAATATACAGATTTGATGCAATCCCTATGAAACTACCAGCAACATTCTTCAATGAACTGGAACAAATAATTCAAAAATTCATATGGAACCACCAAAGACCCCGAATAGCCAAAGCAATCCTGAGAAAAAAGAATAAAGTAGGGGGGATCTCACTCCCCAACTTCAAGCTCTATAATAAAGCCATAGTAATCAAGACAATTTGGTACTGACACAAGAACAGAGCCACAGACCAATGGAACAGACTAGACAATCCAGACATTAACCCAGACATATATGGTCAATTAATATTTGATAAAGGAGCCATGGACATACAATGGCGAAATGACAGTCTCTTCAACAGGTGGTGCTGGCAAAACTGGACAGCTACATGTAGGAGAATGAAACTGGACCATTGTCTAACCCCATATACAAAAGTAAACTCCAAATGGATCAAAGACCTGAATGTAAGCCATGAAACTATTAAACTCTTGGAAAAAAACATAGGCAATAACCTCTTAAATATAAACATGAGTGACCTCTTCTTGAACATATCTCCCCAGGCAAGTAAAACAAAAGCAAAAATGAACAAGTGGTACTATATTAAGCTGAAAAGCTTCTGTACAGCAAAGACATTATCAATAGAACAAAAAGGAACCCTACAGTATGGGAGAATATATTTGTAAATGACAGATCCGATAAAAGATTGACGTCCAGAATATATAAAGAGCTCACACGCCACAGCAAACAAAAATCAAATAATCCCATTAAAAAATGGGCAGAGGAACTGAACAGACTGTTCTCCAAAAAAGAAATACAGATGGCCAACAGACACATGAAAAGATGCTCCACATCGCTAATTATCAGAGAGATGCAAATTAAAACTACAATGAGGTATCACCTCACACTAGTAAGGATGGCTGCCATCCAAAAGACAAACAACAACAAATGTTGGCTAGGCTGTGGAGAAAGGGGAACCCTCCTACACTGCTGGTGGGAATGTAAATTAGTTTAACCATTGTGGAAAGCAGTATGGAGGTTCCTCAAAAGCTCAAAACAGAGTTACCCTTTGACCCAGGAATGCCACTCCTAGGAATTTACCCTAAGAACGCAGCAATCAAGTTTGAGAAAGACAGATGCACCCCTATGTCTATCACAGCACTATTTACAATAGCCAAGAATTGGAAGCAACCTAAATGTCCATCGGTAGATGAATGGATAAAGAAGAGGTGGTACATATACACAATGGAATACTACTCAGCCATAAGAAGAGGGCAAATCCTACCATTTGCAGCAACATGGATGGAGCTGGAGGGTATTATGCTCAGTGAAACAAGCCAAGCGGAGAAAGAGAAATACCAAATGATTTCACTCATCTGTGTAGTATAAGAACAAAGGAAAAACTGAAGGAACAAAACAGCAGCAGAATCACAGAACCCAAGAATGGACTAACAGGTACCAAAGGGAAAGGGACTGGGGAGGATGGGTGGGTAGGGAGGGATAAGGGGGGGAAGAAGAAGGGGGGTATTAAGATTAGCATGCATAATGGGGGGGTGGGAGAAAGGGGAGGGCTGTACAACACAGAGAAGGCAAGTAGTGATTCTACAACATTTTGTTATGCTGATGGACAGTGACTGTAAAGGGTTTTATAGGGGGAACCGGGTATAGGGGAGAGGCTAGTAAACATAATATTCTTCATGTAAGTGTAGATTAATGATAACAAAAAAAAAAAAGAAAGAAAAGGGGGATTATTCCCTGATAGGATAAAACTAACTGTAAATCAATGATTAATGCATGCTTTCAATATCCTTAATTTTGATCACTTAAAGGGTGTCAGATGATTGGCTATGGAGGTACATTTTTCTGATAATATTCCTTTCTCTTAAAAAAAAAAAAAAAGCAGTTCCTGTGTGGTGACCTCCAATGAGTTCTACACAATGGTATAAAGGGCATATCAAAGTGTGGGCAAAGGGTCTGTTTATGTTTGTACAGAGGATCAAAGCCTAATTGGGCTACCCAGAAAATGAACTAAGATACGATATGAAGAAGAACTTCCAACATCTGCACTCTCTGGAAGACTCATGCCAGAAGATGATCATCAAAAAACCTCAACAAAGATCCAGGCTCTGCTACAGTTGTAGCTGCATTCATCCCACCGGTTCCTGGACTTGCCATGGGAATGAAGAAGGAGATATCTAAGCTGGCCTGTGCACACAGTAAAACAACAAATTTGACTGGATCTATACTGTCGAAACTCAACCAGGATTTAGGAGAAGTGCAAGTTGTAGCGCTCCAAAATCTTACAACTACAGACTATCTACTGTTAAAAGAACATATGGGATGTGAACAGTTCCCAGGAATGGGTTGTTTTAATTTGTCTGATTTCTCTCAGACTGTTCAAGTTCAGTTGGACAATATCCATCATATCGTAGATAAATTTTCACAAATGCCTAAGGTGCCTAACTGGCTTTCTTGGTTTCACTGGAGATGGCTGGTAATTACAGATATGCTTTGGTTATGTAACTATACTCCTATTATGTTAATGTGTGTGCACAATTTAAGTAGTAGCTTAAAACCTATACATGCTGAAGTTACTCTACAAGAAGATATGTCAAAGAAATAATCAATCTTCCCATGTTTTCTTCTGCCTGCTACTTCTATAGCTTTTCTTCTTCCTTCCTAATTACAACCCTTAAATAGAATTCATGCCTCATATCGAATTTACGGAGTATCATAGTTCTTCCAAGTGGTAAAGATACCTCAAGACCAATGCTGGGCATAGAAGCCACAGGGCATAAATCTGCAAATAAGTAAAAAGCTAACCTTTTCAAACAATATTGCTTCTCTCTCTTACCAACTTTACATTTCCCTGTATGGCCCCGGAAGATGACTGGTTAGCCAGAGACGGGTAAGAGTCCTCAAGGGAGGAACAACCTAAGACAGGCACAGTCGCAGGGGGGCCATCAGGTGAGAAATTGGGGATCAAGAGGTGGGGCTTAGAACCCCATGCCCCCTGTTTTGAGAGAAATCTTCTGCATCCATGGATGTTTTGCTGCCCTTGTCTGGCTTGGATTAACACTTAGTCTACAGGCACACACCTCATCATCTACATTTGATCTCTTACAACACTAAACTAAATTTCTACCTTTATCTTGCATCTACCTACCACTTCAGCATTTTATTAAAAATAATAATAATGATAATAATAATAATAATAATAAGAGAGAAATGTGGGATTCACATATAAATCAAGTATAAAAATCAAACGAATATTCATATTTGACCTGATGGTTTATAGTTCATAATGTGTGATCAAAACCGAAAGTTTCTGTGATGACTGCCCTTGTACTGTTCACCATGTAAGAACTTATTCACTATGTAAGAATTTGTTCACCATGTAAGAACTTGTTCGTTATGCTTCAGAAGATTGGAGACTGATGAGAATTAGGCTTGGGGTGGATTAATGATTGTGCATTGAGCATTGAGTCCCCTATACAGAATTTTATTGTTGTTAACAACCATTTGATCAATAAATATGAGAGATGCCCTCTCAAAAAAACAAAAAAAAAGTGCTATTCTGACCCTCTAAGATGAAAACCCCTGTTACCCTGGCTAGATGTATAGCAAGAATGGCTCTATCCACACTGTGGGTTCTAAAGAGTTATGTTTTCACAGGTAGTTATGTGAAGATGAACAAGAATAAAAAAACATGGAAGCACACACACACAATAAGAATAAAAAAACTTCAACAGACCCCTAACAAATAAATTGAACTCAAAATTTAAAATTTTATCACAAAGATAAGCCCAGTCTACCATAAAGACACCACCATATGTACATGACTACCATATACAATATAATGTAATATGATAGAACTAATAATCATTTAAAGAAAAAAATATCACATCTTTCAGAAAATAGATTACACTTTTCCACTGGTTCTATAAGGTCAGTATTGCTAGAAGCAAATTAGGTATACATATTATTGTAGTTTTCAAGCCTGTAAGCAGTGAAGACTGCCCAACTGTTTGTAATTTTAACAGAGGGCATGTTTTTCTGTACACTGACTATTCGTCACCCTCCTGATTTTTAAAAAATGCATTTCCACAGAATTGGTATGGTGAATCTATTAATATAGTCATAGAATCTATATGATGGAAGTATTTAAAGGAATAAATATGAGTAGCTAATCTTGCTCCATTCTAAGACTTTTTGATTGGGCTCCTGAAATTTTCAATTTGAGAAATATCAGACTAATTCCACTAGAATGGCACAGAAGTACTCTAATAAAATTAGGTATTTTAAAAAATGTTCTTATTTTCCTGGAACTGGTGATATGAATTCATATACTGAATTCTCTACAATTCCGGGGGGCAATGTCTCTGTAGAGACTTGAGAATGAAAAGTGACCAATTACAAGAATCTAGAGGTTCAGTACACCCAATATAATTATAGTGCTGAAGAAACCATGTTTACAATCAGTTATGTTACTGCTCCTACTCTTACAATATTGTTTTCATTATTATATTTTCAACTATTCAAATCCCTTCCAGTCCAATTTTAAAGTACATGTCAATTGCTTTTTATAAAATAGGCAATTACATTTGTTATTGGGAAAATGACTGATATTGATGAAATTAATGAGAAATGGAATTTTGATGGAGTGAATTAAATGGATTACAATCAGGTCAGTTGTTATGTGATCTTTTATGAAACACAAAGTTTATTTTTATGGGAATAAATTTATGGGATGCAGCTGATGTCCTTTTTCAAAGAGACCAAGGGGAAAATGTAGCCATCAGCACTTATGGATAATAATTTGATAGTTCCCATAAAATCACAAACCATGTTCCCAGAACAGTAAAGTTTATGATATAGAAATGGACTGGCTATCAATAACTTGCATCAGACATGGGTGTAAGATAGTAGCAATTTGTTAGTGGGTAAAAAATGTTTCCCAGTTTCTGGTTAAAAAAACATTATCAAGCAAAATTCCTGAACATATCATCTTCCAGTGCTAATTTCTATTTTGTTATAGGACACAATCAGACTATCAATATAAAAGCTGTTTTCCGATAACATTTTTACTTCATTTTCTGGGCTTCCACCTTAACAAAAACACAAAGTAGAAACTTCCCTTATTTGTATTGGAAAACTACCCCTATAACATAGAGTAATAGACTTTTTTTTAGCTTTTCATTTTTCCCTCACTTTGATTCTTAGAGTTGCTTGAATAAAATTTACATAATGCAGTACAATGTAATATTCTTTGACATTTCCAAAATTGCAATTGACCTCCTATATTCCTATTCCTACTGTTTCACCACTTTCTGTTCATTGCTGACAAACAAAATGTTAAAGATATAACCATAGTTCATGACATCTTCAAACATATCTGATTTTTCAATGCCAACTATATAAAATTCATAATCTTTAAGGTTTAACTTTAAGGCATTACACATTTGATATTGCCTAACTTAAAAGATTTATCATTTATTCTCCATGAAATCTTTGCTTTCACCATAATTTTATATATATATATATTCAAATATATGTGAAATTAAATATATTTTAATGTATATAATAAATATGTTTTAAAATATATATAAATTAATCCTCAATTCTAAGGTTGTATTTATGCTGCTACCTTCATCTCATATTCCCCTCGGAAATATCTGTTTTAAAATCCTAATCATAATTTAAGGACTTATCAAATCCCTTTTCCTATGAGAAAACTTCCTGAGTTTTCAGCTCAATACTGATATACATACGAGGAAGAGGAAACTATTCAGGACCAGAGAAAGAACCACTGTAATATTCTCTGAGTTCACACAGAAGAGGAATAGTATGTATTTCCATCAACTCAAGAGGTTAAGATTTCATAGTATATGGAATATTGGATATGGCCATCAGAAGGGTAACACTTTAGAAGTGAGGCTAAGTTTAGCTACACTAGAAGTTACTCTAAACATGCCTTACTTACAAGTATTAAAAGCAACACTTGAAATGATCATATTTACCTGATAATAATAAATTACATGCCAGAAGAAAATCCAAAACTATTTTAAGAAATACAAAAAATCCAGAAACCAGAAACATAAATCACAGTATCTCCATTTAATAAATTACCAGGAAATGACAAAAGAAAAAAAATTGACCCATAAATTGGAGAAAAATATATATATATAAAGAAAGCCAGAAATTTCATAAATTGGGGAGATTAAAAATAACAACTAGCAAACAAGGACACAGTGCAGTTCAATCAAGATCTATAAGAAGATAGAGGGAAAAGTGAAGATGATAAATAAAGGGAAAATTTAAATATCCATTAGCACTATAAAAGGGAAATTTTAATATCAAAATGAAAAATATGCTAGATGGAACTAATGGCAGATTAGGCACTAAATATAGCAGATCAAAGAATTTAAAGACATAGCAGTAGAAACTATAATAAATCCCAGAGATTAAACTATGAATAACTTTATATCAATAAATTTGATAACCTAGGTGAAATGGACCAATTCCTTTGAAGACACATCTGCCAAAACTCAAGCAAGAAGAAACAGTGTAAACAGGGTTATATCTATTAGAGAAATTGAATCAATAATAAATGACTCTCCAAAACACGAAGCACCAGATGGGTTCACTGGTGAATTATACCAAACATTTAAGGAAGAAACTTCACCAGTACTTTACAATCTCTTCCAGAAGATAGAAGCAGAGGAAATATTTCCTAACTCATTATATGAAACTAGAAAATCCCTAATACCAAAATCATAAAAAGACACACAAGAAAAGAAAAATACAGAACAATATTTCTTAAGAACATAGATGCAAAAATCCTCAACAAAATATTTGCAAATCAAATCCAATACCGTATAAAAAAAGTTAAGACCAACTTGGATTTGTTCCAGGTATGCAAGAATGATTCAACATTTGAAAATCCACTAATGTGATCCATAATATAACCAGACTAAGAAAGAAAAATCAGTTGACAAAATAGAACACTCATTAGTGATAAAAATTGTTACCAAACTAGCTGCTTCCTTAACTTAATAAAGAATATCTACAAAAACTTCTCACTAACATTGTGCTTAATCGTAAAAAAACCTCAAAGCTTTCCTGCTAAGATCAGCAACAAGACAAAGATGTCCCCTCATACCACTGCTTTTCAACATAATATGGGCAGTCCAAGCTAATTCAATAATAGAAAAGGAATCTGAAATTAAAACATATTACCATGTATAATAACCCTCCCAAAATGAAATAGTTAGATATAATTCTCACAAAATATATGCAATATCTATATAAGGAAACTACATAACTCTGATGAATAAAAGCAAGGAACTACATAAGTGGAGATAAAAATCCATGTTTATGGAATGAGCATCAACATTATCAAGATGTTAATTCTTTCCAACTTGATCCATACATTCAACACAATGCCAATCAAATTTCCAACAAAAAGTGGACACTTTTCCAGGGTGTAGGATTAAAGTCCTGTTCCATTAATGTGCAATGAATATATGAGGAACAATAAAGTATATTTTTATTTCTAGTTCTCCAAATCAAGAAGACAGCTTTTCTCCCTTATGTAGAAACTATTGCTTATCACTGGAGATCCTACATTTGAACTTGATTCCATTTCTAAATTACACTTTTAAATTGGCTCACTTGGGGAAGGAGAGAGAGATTTTCCTACCTGAAGGAAAAAGAATGAGCCAATATTTGCTAACCAGAATGGTAAAAGGGGATATTCATAAATGGTCTTAAAATATGTCTGGATCTTCAACTTCTGCTGTGGTAAAGAGCAATTTCCAAACTGGCAGTGTTACCTGTCTGAATCCAGAGAGAATGTGACACAGAGAAGAGCTCTAGATGACTAATGGTTAGGCATGGCAAGAAATATAAAGCTTTTTTTTTTAAGTCTATGATCTTTTATAGGTTATTTATTACTGTTACCAAAATAGCTTATTATTCAAATCGAAAAAATTCTGACACATTTCAACTAAAATCACATGTTAGATACAATTTTCTACTCTATTATGCCAGGGAAGTTCTGTCAGTCTAAACATGAGTAACTGATTTATTTTTACTAGTGATTTACTAGGACCTGTAAAAAAAGTCCAGTCTTCATCACTAGTGTTTCATGTTTTAGAATCACAACAGAATTTATTAATTTTCTCATGATTCTTCAGTGAAATTCTGTTTTTGAAAGCCTGTCAGGCTTCTTTACTCCTAATCCTGTGTTAGTACCACTCATATTTTGTCTGTACCAGTTTCTACTTGCCCTTTTACCTGAAATGCTTTCTGATCTCCACTTGCAATCAATGATTCTTTTATGTGTTCTTTCTCCACCCAAAGCTTGAATTCAGTTCACCACTTTCATGAAGACTTTCCTGTATATTCAGATTATAATTGCGTGTTATTTAATGCTTATTAATGCAAAATTTAAAAATCATGACTCATTATTTTTATTATTTTTACTAATATTTTAGAAAGAAGACGTCTTTCTACATTGATGGATAGAGAACTCAGACAGAAGATCAATAAGATAAATAAGGAAACAGTGCCATTGAATGACACATTAGACCAAATAGACTTAACAGATATGTATAGAATATTCCACCCCAAAGCAGCAGAATGCACATTCTTCTCAAGTGAACATGGAATGTTCTCCAGATGATGAAAAAACATCAAAAACTCCAGAATAGATCACATATTAGGACACACACACAAAAAAAACCTCAATAAATTCAAGATTAGAATTGTATCAGGCATCTTCTCAGATCACAATGGTATGAAACTAGAAATAAATTAAATGAAGAAAAAAGCATAGACACATGGAGG
The DNA here is from genome assembly GCF_030020395.1 of Manis pentadactyla. Lineage (NCBI taxonomy): Eukaryota > Metazoa > Chordata > Mammalia > Pholidota > Manidae > Manis > Manis pentadactyla. Next base: position 208,187,020 of record NC_080020.1, on the reverse strand, counting down.
CTACATAACATGCTTCTAAATAATCAATGGATCAATGAAAAAAATCAAAGAGGAAATCAAACAGTACGTGGAGACAAATGAAAACAGAAACACAGTTGTTCAAAATATGAGGGATGCTGCAAAAGTGATTCTTAGAGTAGAAGTACATAGCAATACAGGTCTGCCTCAAGAAACAAAAATAATCTCAAACAATATGACCTTACAACTAAAGGAACTAGAAAAAGAAGAACAAAAAAGCCCCAAGCTAGTAGAAGGAGGGACATAATAAAGATCAGAGAAAAATAAAAAAAACAGAGAATAAGAAAACAATAGAAAAATAAATAAATAAAACCAACAGCTGGTTCTTCAAGAAGATAAACAAAATAGAAAAACCCTTAGCCAGGTTTATCAAGAAGAGAGAGAACACAAATAGATGAAATCAGAAATGAAAAAGGAGAAATTATAACTGACAACACAGAAATTCAAAGAATTATAAGAGAATTCTATGAAATATTATATGCCAATAAGTTGGACAATATATAAGAAATGAACAAATTCCTTGACACATATCATCTTCTAAGATTGACCCAGAAAGAAATAGAAAATTTGAACAGACTGATTATTAGTAATGAAATGAAAGAGGTAATAAAAAAATTCCCAACACAAATTTCCAGGACCAAATGGCTCCACAGGTGAATTCTACCAAACATTTAGACAAGAGCTAATATTCACCCTTCCTAAAATATTCCAAAAGAGAAGAGGGAATACTTCCAAATTCATTCTGTGAGGGCAGCATCAGCCTATAACAGAACCAGCTAAGACAATACTGAAAATGAAAATTACAGGCCCAAATCCCTGAGGTACATAGATGAAAAAACATCAACAAAATATTAGAAACCAAATTAAAAATACATCAAAAGGATCATCCATCACAACCAAGTGAGATTTATTCCAGGGATTCAAGGATGGAACAATATTTGTATATCAATATCATATATCACACTAACAAAAGGAAGGATGAAAAACACATGATCATCTCAATAGATGTTGAAAAAGCATTTGACAAAATTCAACATCCATTCATGATAAAACTCTCAACAAAATGAATATAGAGGGAACATATCTCAACATAACAAATGCCATCTATGAGAAACCTACAGATAACATCATATTCAAGGCAAAAAGCTCACAGCTTTTCCTGTAAGATCAGGAACAAGACAAGGATGCCTATTCTTATCACTTTTCTTCAATATAGTACTGGGAGTCCTAGCTATGGCAACAAGTTAAAGAGATAAAAGGCATCCAAATTGGTAAGGAAGAAGTTAAACTGTCACTATTTGCAGATGGCATGATACTATATATAGAAAACACTAACGAATCCACCAAAAAAATATAACTAATAACTGGAATCACCAAGGTCACAGGATGCATAATCAGTATACAGAAATGTGTTGCATTGCTACATACTAACAACAAAGTAGCACAAAACTGGACAGCTACACACAAGAGAATGAAATTGGGTCACTGTCTAATGCCATACATAAAAGTAAACTCAAAATGGATTAGAGACCTAAATATAAAACAAGAAAACCATAAAACACTTAGAAAAAAATATTGGCAAAAATCTCTTGAATGTAATTATACGTAATTTTTTTTTCTGGATATGGAAAAACAAAAGCAAAAATAAACAAGTAGGACTACATTAAACCTAAAAGCTTCTGTACAGCAAAGGAAACCATCAAAATCAAAATGCAGCCTACAGTGTGGGAAAATATATTCACAAATGATATATCCAATAAGAGGCTAATTTCCAAAATATGTAAAGAACTCATGCAATCATGCAACTCAGCACCAAAAAAAAAAAACCCAAATAACCTGATTAAAGAATGGGCAGAGGACCTGAATAGACATTTTTCCAAAGAAGAAATACAGATGGCCAACAGCACATGAAAAGTTCCTTCACATCACTAGTCACCTGGGAAATGCAAATCAAAACCACAATGAGATTATCACCTCACACCAGTTAGAATGGCCACTACCCAAATGACAAGAAGTAACAAGTGTTGGTGATGATGTGGAGAAAAGAGAATCCTCTTACACTGTTGGTGGGAATGTAAATTGGTTCAGCCACTTTGGAAAGCAGTACAGAGGTTCCTCAAAAAACTAAAAGTAGAAATACTGTATGACCACTTCTAGAAATTTATCCAAAGAATACAAAATCTCTGATTCAAAAAGATACATGCACTCTTATGTTTACTGCTTCATTACTTACAATAGCCAAGATATGCAGGCAACCAAAATGTCTATCAACAGATGAGTGGGTACAGAACAGGTGGTACAGATATACGATGGAATATTATTCAACCATAAAAAAGAAAGAAATCTTGCTATTTGTGACAACATGGACGGACTTGGTGCACCTTTCTCTCTTGCCTCTTTCTTCTTCCTCCTCCCTCTCTCTCTCTCTCTCTCTCTTTCTTTTCCTCCCAATTCTCCTTATTTCTCATCCTCCTCCACCTCTTTCCTCATTACCCTTTTCTTTGGTTTGTGCATGTTGTGTCTAATTTTTTCCTTCCATTCTGGACTTCTAACTATTAGTTCACTGACAACATGCAACATGCCTTAGTCTTCTCATTATAGTCACATTTACTTCTATGTATATTCAACAATATTCATATTAATTGATAGACTGAAACCTGTAGTGAGTATCTCTTTCAGTGCACTGATAGGATGTATACGGTATTATTTATTTTAAAACAGCAGGATCAATGGCTATTTGACCCCGATTAAAAATGTCAGTAACAAATCAAACAGGACCTTTGCAAGAATTTTAAGATTATATAAATTGACATGTAAAGGGTAATGTATTTAAAAATTTTTACATAAAATAAATTAATTGGATATTAAATCCACACCATCACTATAATTTTTTTTACTAGAAGAAAAGTTAAATCGATATTTATTGAATATCGACAATGTGTAAGGCCTTGTGTTATGTTATTTTTCTCTATAGTATATCAACTAGTATTCACAATTACCCTTCTAGGAGGAATTACCACATCCATTTTATACTTGCAGATATGGCTCTAACATGTATCTAATTCTGGCATATTGTTGTTTTATTAACAACCCATAATGTTAATGTTCAGACATTCTCACTAATTCAACTATTGATTCTTATCATCCAATGTCTCAAATATTCAAATGGATTATATGAAAATGCACTATATTCTATGAATATATGAATTCTATGAATATATGAATCTATGAATAATATGAAAATTATATGAAAAATAGCACTATATTCTGCTTAATTATTTATATCTACATAACTATTACTGCTTACTGAAGAGTATATTTACATAACACACATACACACACACACACACACGTATTTGGTGTCTTAACTGTGGACTCTACCCAAAGGTTGACTCAGTAGATAGAACTTAATCAATCTGTTTTACCTACTTTAGAAATGTTTAAATGCTAAGTAGAGTAAATAAAAACAGTTTGGCTATTCTTGCAGTGTTCAGAACAAAGTTTGGTCAAGCTGCTGCTCACACCCAAACCACATGAGATACTTTTCTATTATTATCCATGGAAGAATAGTTTTTACACTTTTAAAGGATTGTTTAAAAAAATGAACATATGGCAGAAACTACATGTGCTTCTCAGAGTCAAAAGTACTATGTGCACTTAACAGGAAAAAAGTTGCTAGTCTTTGCCTTACACATCTAGAAGTAAGGTAGAAGAAGAAAAAAATGGAATATAGTCTTGAATTAATTAATTCTTTCTATTGCAGCTCAACACCAATAGTTTAAATTGAAACATTGATATTTTCCTGTTCATCATTCAATTGCATAGTCCCATAGACTTTCTACATCTTGCCTAGGTTTTATGCAAATGACACTATCATATAATATAGTAAATCCTTATTCTTTATTTTAAAATGTTAATTATGAATAAAGTATTCATTATAATTAACTACAGAGAATTATATCCTATATCAAAATGAAACACCTAGTATGATATCAAAATGGTTATTTATTCTGTCTACATATAAAGCCAGAAGTATTGGTTGCATAGAGACCAAAGCACCAATATTTATAAAACTGTATTAGTTAGGGGAAACAATGTACCATTTATAGCCTGTATTTGTAATATTTGTCTGTATTAGAAAAAAATACAAAAAAAGACTTCAATTAGATTAAATTGAGCAATTATGGAGGTGACCTAGTTAGTCCTAATGATAAATTTGTAGTATTAACTTTCATAAAACTTAAAATATACTCAGAAGAACAAAATTTTTCTTAAATGGTGGAACAGAAAACACTTCATGAGAAAAATGTGCTTAGAACAATGGAGAGTGCATTTAAGAAAGCAAGAATTAAATTATTAGTATAGAACTACTCTCAAAACCACAATGAGAATATCTAGAACACTGTATCTAAGAAAGAAATTTGCTAGGATTGATTGCAATGACAATGATAAGATTAAAATGTTTGAAAATATATAACCTCATCAGCAATTTAAATAGATTATATCTGAACATTTTTCATGATAACAAATGTTTTGAAATAAAAACGAATATGCATTATACATGGAATAATTTTAGCTATTAAAAATAATGACAACGTCCATGTCATAAACTGTTGTTATAACAAACCATAACAAATTTCACAAATAAGGATTTTTAATTATTTACTTAATGTAGTACAAAGTTATTATGTTTTGTAAAATGATTATAATTACCCCATAAATGATTGTGTTGTTGAATTTATGACTATACTTATAATTTAGAATTGCTACAGTAAAGCAGTCAACTGTTTTTCATATAATCAAACCATTACATTAGTGGATGAAAACATTCTATACAAATCTGAACTGACTATTCTTAACAGATATTGAGTAGGAATTCATGTAATAGTCACAGTATCTTATTCAATTTCTAATTTAAAACCTACATTATTGAATTTAATCCTTTATTTCAAGAATATCTTGAAAATCTATATGTGATTCGATGCCCTATAAATATAAAAGAAGGACTGGTTTTAGAGCTCAATTGCTCAAAAAGTATTTCCTTATATGAACTTGAAGAATCAAAAATACTTATCAATTATGAATATCAATATGATATTAAGGTGAATTCATGGAGCTTAACAGATACATATCTCAAATGTATCATGAGAGTTTTTAGATTTACCTCATATTTGTATTATCAAACTTATTAGTATTTTAGCTAATGATTTGTACACTCTAATATGGAGAAAGAGACTTAGAAAAAATCTGTCAAAAATCTATCTAAGACCTGTCAATCAGATTCTTTGAAAACATCTAAAATCTGTATTATTTTTGGAAGGAAAAGGAAAAGTGTCAGATATTCATCTCCATGCTTTCTAATAGAAAAACTGAGATTTTCACTTAAAAAATAAGCTTTAATTAATTTATGCTCCTATCATTCTACAAGAAATTCTTTCAGGACTAAATAGATTCCAAGTATATATACATGGATTAAAATAAAATAGACATCGAAGTTTGGAAACACAAGTTATAGTATATAATTAGCTACAACGTAATTGCAAAATGAAAGTTGGACTTGGGAGCAGTTTCTCTCTGTTCGAGTTTCTTCTTAATGGTTGAAACTCTTTTGCAACCCTGTTTCTTGCCTTGTTTTAGAATGTGACATTTTATGAACAGAAAGAAACAGAATATTTGAAAAATGTAAATGAAGTAGATAAATGTTTCAGGCTTGGGTCTTAAAGCTTATCATTTCATGAATATTCACCTTCTAGATCTTAATCACAGGTTTACTTTCTCTGCTTTCTCCTCTGCTTTCTGCCTCTCCTTTTCTTATTGCTGAAGATTATTTAATAATTTAATACCTAGAATAGAAAGGCATGTTATTAATGAAATGAGCTTTTATTCCCATGGTGGATTGGTAGTATTTCTCATATCTTTCCATGTCAGCTTATTGTCAGACTTTGAATGATTAAAACTATATTCCTATCTGAAACTATACTTGTGTTTTAACCATATTTGTTATTTAATGGGTTTATCTTTATTTGTCTGAGTATCCAGGTTTAGTTGTACTTTTATAAGGATGATCAAGGTCATTTCACGGAAACACAGGGGTCAATTATTTGTGGAGACATAATAATCCTAAATGTCTACTTATCTAATTACAAACTTTACCTGAAATAGAGAGGTGGGTCCAAGATGGTGACACAGAAAGAGCCTGAATCCACCTCCTCCCATACACACACCAAATCTACACCTACAGACAGAACGCTTCATCCTGAGAAAGAACTGAGACCTGAGTTAACACCTGCTACACGATGAGGGAGAAAAAGACCACATAAAAAATGGCAGGAGAGATGGAGACATGATAATAGAAGGAGCCCCGCCCCCAAAGCAGCCCTGCAGTGTCACTGAGGGACTGGGGCACAGTGTCACCTGCTCTGAGGCACAGGGGAAAAAAAGGCAAAGTTTAAAGAGTTTAAGGGGCAACTATATTATAAGTGAAGAACACTGATTTTCAGAAGCACCAACCAAATGCCAGGGAACCGCTAGAACTTGCTCCGGAATCAGAGATGCTGGTGAGTGCCATCATTTAGATTCATCTCACAAATTGAAAGGGAGGAAGTAAGTAGGGTGAGCACCATTATTTATGCTTCCCTCCTGCCTGCTGCGTTCTGCTAGGGCAGACAGGACAGGGGCAGGGAGAGCACCGTTGTTTATGCCTGCCCCTCCCCATGGTGATAGTGCACATGGGAGCAGGGAGAGAGCCATCATTTACCTTCTCACCTGCAGATAGATAGTGAAGACAGGAACAGGGGTGCAGCACACATGTCAGCTCAAGACTTAACCAAGGCGGTCTCTGGGACCATGAGTTTGCTCAAACACACCTGTCACCAATCCAGCAGTTCCATCAACACAGCACTAGCATGGCACCCATGTAAATTAAGCCTGCCTGTGCCCTTTCCAAAATGCCCTGTTAGTGTGGCCCCAATTGATGACTACTTGGGAGAACTCCAGATAACATCCTTCTACCCCCACCTGCCCCACTAGTGCAGCACCAGCCAGTGCCCAACTGGGAGATCTCTGGACTACACCCTCCACTTCCAGCCATCCTGGTAGTGTGACCCTGGTTGGCACCCACCCAGGAGAACCTTGGGCCATGCTCCTTCACCCCTAGTTGCCCAGCCAATGAGACCCTGGCCCATTGAGCACCAGAGGCCTCCCAGACTGTGCCCCTTTGATACCATCTGGCCTTCCAGTATGGCCCCAGCTGGCACCCACCCAGGCACCCCCAGCCTACACCCAGGGAGCCCCAGCACTGGGACATCCAAGCCCACATTCACTCAGCCTCCAGCCAGCCAGGCACACACATTCTACCTAGGGGACATTCCTACACAAGGCCATGCCCTTGTGTAGCCCTTTTGCTTAACCTACAGAAAAGTAAAACACAGAAAGTCAAACAAAATGAGGAGACAGAGGAATGTGCTTGAGACAAAAGAAATTGAGAAAACATCAGAAAAATAACTAAATAAAACAGAGTTAAGCATTCTATCCAATAGGGAATTTAAAGCAATGGTTATAAACATGATCACCAAACTTGAGAGAACAGTGGGTGAACTTAGTGAAAACTTCATAAAGAGATAGAAGATTTTAAAAAGAATTAAACAGATGAAGAACACAATAAATGAAATGAAAAATACACTAGAGGGAATCAACAGCAGATTAGACGATGAGAGGAATGGGTCAGCAATTTGCAAGACTGACTCAAATGCTTCCCATAACTCTCACAGCAGAAAGAAAAAAGAATAAAAAGAAATGAGGAGAGGTTAGGGGAGCTCTGGGACAACATCAAATATCCTAACATTCACATTTATAGGAGTCTCAGAAGAAGAGAGAAGGAAAGGGGTGGAAAGCTTATTTAAATAAATAATAGCTGAAAACTTCCTTAACCTGGGGAAGGAAACATACATCCAGGTCAAGAAAACAAAGAGAGCCCCAAATCAAATGAAACCAAGGAACACCAAGACACATAATACTTAAAATGTCAACGATCAAAGACAAAGAGAGATTCTTAAATGGAAAGTCGTATCATGCTCATCATGGGCAGGAAGAATTAATAAAGTTAAAATGGCCAAACTGCCCAAAGCAATCTACAGATTCAGGGCAATCCTTATCAAAATGCAAAGGGCACTTTTCAGAGAACTAGAGCAAAGAATCCTAAAATTTGTATGGAACCACAAAAGATCCCAAATAGCCAAGGCACTTCCCTGATTTCAAGCTATACTACAAAATTACAGTGATTAATATGGTACGATGGCAGCCCAAGAACAGATATATAGATCAACGGAGAATTGAAAGCCCAGAAACAAACCCATGCCTATATAGTCAATTAATCCATGACAAAGGAGGCAAGAATATACAATGGGAAAAAGACAGTCTCTTCAATAAATGGTGTTGGGAAAACTGGACAGCCCCATGCAAAAGAATGAAACTGGATCACTGTCTTACACCATACACAAAAATAAGCTCAAATGAATTAAAAACATAAACATAAGAACTGAACCCATACAACTCCTAGAAGAAAACTTAGGCAGTCCACTTTTCAACATCAGCATTAGTAATTTTTTCTGGATATGTCTGCCCAGGTAAGGAAAACAAGAACAAAAATTTAAAAATGGGATTACATCAAACTGAAAAGCTTCACAGCAAAGGAAACCATAAACAAAAAGGCAACTTAATATATGGGAGAATATAATTGCAAGTGATATATCCAAGAAAAGGCTAATATCCAAAGAATAAAAAGAACTCATGCAACTCAACACCAGAAACAAATAATCCAACTGAAAAATGGGTAGAGGGCCTGAGTAGACATTCTTCCAAAGAACATTCTTCCAAAGAACATAGACAGATGGTCAATAGACAATGAAAAGATGTTCAACATCACTAATCATCAGGGAAATGAAAATCAAAAGCACAGTGAGATATTACCTCACACCCATCAAAATGGCTAATATCTACAAGACATAAAATAACAACTGTTGGTGAGGATGTGGATTAAAGGGAACCCTTGTATGTTGCTGGTGGGGTTCTAAATTGATACAGTCATTGCTGAAAGAAGTATGGAAGTTTCTCAGAATACTGAATACAGAAATACCATATGACCTAACAATTCAACTTTGGGAATTTATCCAAAGAAAACAAAATCACTAATTCAAAAAGATATATGCACTCCTATGTTTATGGCAGCATTATTTACAGTAGGTAAAATATGGAGGCAATCAAGATGTCCATCAATAGATGAGTGGATAAAAAGATGTGGTACATATGTATACACTGGAATATTACTCAGCAATAAAAGAAGGAAATCTTGCCATTTTCAACATGGATATAACTAGAGAGTATTATGCTAAGTGAAATAAGAGAAACATAAATACAGTATGATTTCACTTACATGTGGAGTCTAAAAACAAAATAAGTGAATAAAGAAACAAAATTAAAGTAGGCTCATAGATAATAGACTGGCTGTTGCTATAAGGGAGAGGGGTGGGGTATGGGTTAAATAGGTGAAGGGAGGAAACTATTGAGAATGTTGATATTTTGATCTAGGTGATGGTTACATGAGTGTATACACATGTCAAATTAATTGAAGTTGTACACTAAGATTTGTGCTTTTTATTGTGGATACCGGAATTAAAAAATAAAAAATAAAATAAAGTACATGAAGCAAAAGCTGATAAAAGTGAAATAAGGAATAACCAAATCCATAAATATAGTTGAATATTTAACATTTTTCTCATAATAATTGACAGAACAAGTTAACAAAAAACTATTAGAGATTAGAAGATGCAACATTGGAAATCAGATACAATTGGTATATATATGAAATATTCCATCTAATAAGAGAGGAAAACTCATTCATTTCAACACATAGAGGGATACTGATCAAAATACATTATGACCTAATACAATTTAAAAAAGACAGAAACCACAGTTACCAATATCAGGAGTGAAAGAAAGGGTATAACAACAGATCCTACAGACATTAAAAGGATAACAAAGGAAATATTATGAGTGATTTTATGCAAAAGAATTTGACTACTCAGATGAAATCTGCAATTCTTGAAAGGTGCAAACTACCAAAGATCACTCAAGAAGAATTAGTTAACATGATTATGTATCTTTTGGAATCAAAATTTTAATGAAAAACTTTCCAATAGGCCTAGCTTATTTTGCTAGTGAATTTTTAAAATATTTAAGGAAGAAACAATGCCAGTTCAATGTGAAATAGTCCACAAAGGAAAAGATGAGAGAACACTTCTTACTGCATTTTATTAGGCCAATATTCCCCCACATATGTACAAAAACTAGGTTAATTACAAGGAATAGGAAAATAACTATAGACCAAATAGACCTCAGGAATTTAAGTACAAAATTCTTAGGGAAATATTAGCAAACTCAATATAATATAATGTAAGAAGTATAATGTGTCATAGCCAAATGTTTTATATCTCAAGCATCCAAGGTTAGTTGAACATTTGAAAATCAATACTTGCATTTCACCATATTAACAGAATAAATAAATTTGTATAAAATATAACCTCAAAATAAATGAAAACTACATGACTTTTTATATCAATAAAAGCACTTGATAAAATTCACCACTCACTCAAGATTTTCTCACAACAATGGAACTTTCTCAAACTGCTTAAACATATCTACTAACAAAGTACATCTGTACTTTGCCGTGTACTTTACACATACATGTACATGATTTACAATGTACTCTATCATAGAAGATTAAATGCTTAACTCCTAAGATCAGGAATGAAGGCCAAGATGTCTACTTTCACATCTACTGCACATTGTACTACAGGTCCTAGTACCTGCAGTACATATAAATATAAAGATAGGAAAGGAAAAGGGTAAAAACTGTCATTTTTCTCAGACAACATAATCATCTATGTAAAAACTTCTAAGGAATCTGCAAAAATGTTACTAGAACTAAAAAAATAAAATCTAGGAGAAAATAGCTGCAAAACACATACATGGAAATACATAAATAACCTTTTCAACTAAATATTAAGAAACCAATCCAATAAAATGGGGAAAGACCTAGATGGATATCTTAACCAAGGAAGATATGTAGACAGCAAATAATCACATGAAAATATGTTGACCATCATTAGTAATTAGGGTAATGTGAATAAAACCATAATGGGATACCACTAAATCCTCACCAGAAAGGCTTAAGCCAGAGAACTGGCCATACTGAGTATTGGCGAGAGTGGAGAGCAACTAGAACTGTCATACACAGTTGTTATGAATATAAAACAATACAAGCACTTTGGAAATTACTTTGGGAGTTTCTTAAACAATCACTACCATAGGGCCCAATCATCCCAGTCCTGTCTATTTATGCAGGAGAAACAGAAGCATATGTCCACACAAAGTGTTGCACATGATTACTTATAGCATCTTTATTTGCAGTTGCTCCAATCCAAATAACCCAAGTAGTTAAGTGGATTAAACAAATACCATGTACATACAACTAAAACTATTCGACATAATGAAATTATTGATACACAGCACAGCATGAGTAAATCTCAAAATCGTTCTGATGAGTCTAAGAAACCAGGCAAAAGGGACTGTACTGTAATGATTCTACTTACACAAAATTCTAGCAAATATATACATTTTATTATGACAAAAAGCTAGTAAGTGACTCTCTAGGCACTGGGATGGTGTTAGGAAAGTATTATAAATCACAGGGAAACTTCTGGGGTGATAAAAATATGTTACCCAGATTTTTATGTTTCTTGAGTGTATTCATATGTCTAAGCACATCAAATATTATTATTTAACTGAGAGAAGTTAATTGTAAGTCATTTAACACCCCAGTGGAACTAAGCAAATGGATATTTAAAGATTTTTTAAAAACCTCTCAGATTTTGACAGAGTGTGATCTTGAAAACTGAGGTGGGAACATTAGGTATATTCCAACAGAGCTGGGTACTTTGAACTCTTAACTGTGCCAAACCTCCTTTGCCAGGAGCAGCATCTTTTCTTACCTGCCTGAGAGGTTTATTTCTTCTTGCCTGAACTGTAGCATCTTTGTGATATTTGCCTTGCGTGGAACTTGCAATCTTCCCCAGGACCTACCTCCACCCCTTCTCAGTGCTTCTAGATTTATAACCAGATTCTAGATCTTGCACACTCTGGTTGATAAAAGTGTGACATGTGGAGGTGCAGTGCACATCCTAAGATTGCAAGAATGGCTAAATTCTATTGAAGGAAACTTGAAGAGTATGTATGGAAGTGGAACCTAAGGATGTTTCATTGTCCTCTGACAAATGCAGTAAGAGACTGCAAATTTCCTTCACATCTTTATCCTTATCACACAAGTTGTTTTATTATCAGTTCTAAATATTTCTAAATTATCATTTAATTTACTAATTCTTAAGAAATATTTTGTTTCCTAACAGTTAGATATCATTTTTTGGAAAACTAATGTTCTACTCTTTCAATGTCCAGATTGCTGCTAAACACAGAATTAATAATTGATCAATATCAGTATCAGTGTAGAAACTGAGAAATCTGCCTATATAGTGAATACTTAATTATAGTAATTTTTAAAATAATTTATTAGTTCTGAAAAGAGGGACCATGTCCAACTGGAGCTAAAAAAGTGATAAACTTTGATTTTGTTATGGGTTATGTTATTGCTTTCATAACTTTTTATTCTGTAAATTAGTTTTATCCTATAAATTAGTTCTATTTTACAACTATAAAACTATACCTATGTTTGTACATTTATAGTTTTGATGACTATAATGTATAGTAATATACAGTTTTATTACATAAATATAAAACCCTGCATATAATATGAGTTAAGTCAAAAAATATTTTCAAAAATATTATCTCCAAAGACAAAACTATAAAATGTCAAAAATGCATCTTGTACACTTTTCATGTTCTCATTATTTGATTTCAACTGTTCTTTGCTTTTGTATAACTATGTTTAGATGTCTTCCTGTTTTTAAGTTTTATTTTTTATAATTAAAATTAACTAGAGCTGAAATTTAAACTTTCTATCCATTAAAGAATTTAACACATTGATTCCACATGATTGAACAAAATACAAATATAATTTAAAGGACTCCTTTAAAAAACATTCAGTGACATTATAGGAATTTAGATTGATTTATAAGATAGTTTTCCATTGTGCTAATATTTTCTCAAATCAGTTTGAAAACAGGCAGCAAAAAGAGAATGTGGGTATTATTCTGAAGTATTTCTTATTTAATGTCTGCTTTACACAAAATATTCAGTTCCATGTATATATATATATTAAGTGCATTTTACAATTGTGAATATATGAAAACATTCCCAAATGTTTGAAAGCTGCAGCATTTACTGTTAACTGATTTTGCAGATTATTTGATGTGTTTACATACCAAGAGTGCACTGCTACACAACCTAAGTACATTATCACAGTTTCTTAATTTATTAATAAAAAGATTATTTTGTGACACTATTCTACCAATTTTGATACTTGTATTATCACAAGATATTTTTAAATTTTAACTATTGTAATTGTACTTGCTATAGCATTCACAGTAATTATGTTTCAATCTGAAAAAAAACTACTCAAGTTTTATTTAGATTTTATGACTAGAATGAAAAAATAATGAAGCTTTATTGTCATTAACTGTTATATAAAATGGGCATGATTTAACTCTTAATGATCTTCCCCTCTAATGGAGCCAACACAGTGTAGCTCTTTAATTTTTAAATGTTCACAGTAGACAATGTAGACTTGAAGATGAATAAAACTGAGAAAGCAGTTTTTTGTTCTAATGAAAAATTATACTTCATAGACAAATAGGGACTCTGTGGCATCTTACCACACTGATGGGCTATGACTGCACTGGGGTAGGGGGGGGCACTCAATAATAAGGGTGAATGTAGTAACCACATTGTTTGTCTTGTGAAACCTTCATAAGAGTGTATATCAATACGTTAATCAAAAAAAAAATTATACTTCACAAAGTGACAATTAAATACACTTAGCTTTGAAAACTTCTCTAATCAGTTCATAAAATGGACCTGAGTTAGCTGTCCCTTGAAATGCTGTAGTTTATTTTATGTCATTAGCAAAGTGCTCATCATCACTAATCATCAGGAAAATGCAAACAAAGGAAATCAAAAACAAAATTGGATCATCATTTCACATCTGTTAGGATGGCTATTATAGAACAAGGTGGGGGCAACGAGTGTGGGTGGGAATGTGGAGAAAAGGGAACCCTTGTACACTTCCAATGAGAATGTAAAGTGGTGCAGCCACTATGGAAAACAGTGTGAAAATTTCTCAAAAAGTTAAAAATAGAATTGCCATTTGATCCAACAATTCCACTTTGGGATGTATATCCAAAAGAAATGAAATCAGGATCATGAAGAGATACATATGCTCTCCCACATTCACTGCAGCACCATTCACAACAGGCGAGATATAAAAGCAAACTAAAAGTCTGTTGATGGAAGAACGGATAAAGAAAATGTGGTGTATTCATACCATGGAATATTATTCAGACCTAAAAAAGAAGCAAACCTTCCATTTACAGCCACATGAGCAAACTGGAAAGACATGATGCTAAGTGAAATATTTAGTCACTGGATGACAAATACTGCATGATTTAACTCATATGAAGTAACTAAAAGAATCAAATTCAGAAGCAGAGAGCAAAATGGAGGTTGCCAGTTGGTGATTTAATGTTCAAAAATAAGTGTTCAGTTACATAAGCTAAGTAAGTTGTAGAGATCTGCTATACAATATAGTGCTCATAGTTAATAATCCTGTATTATCCCTTGAAAAAAATCTGTTACAAGGTGGATCTCATGTTAAGGGTTAATACATATATGTGTGCAAATGTACACACAGACACACACACACAGAGAACACTGACATGCTGATTTTTTTCTTGACAAATTCACACCTTTGTTTTCATGTGCCTATTGGGCAGCATGGAGAATACTAGTCAGTGATTCAGTAACATCTTTCTATGTTGACAGATAGTGAGTGACCTCACTAGAGGGGGTGAGGACTTAATAATATGGGTAACTGTTGAATCACTGTGTTGTATATTTGAAACCAATATAAGATTGTATATCAATGATACTTCAATAAAAAAATTCACACCTTTGTTATTATAAATGCTCCTGTCCATGTTCCTTTTTTGAAGTCTACTTTTTTTTGTATATGTAAATAGAGCAACTTCATTTTCTTATGATTAATTTTTGCACAGAACTTTTTCCATCTCTGCTGTTAAATTGTGCTTTTGCATGTAAAGTAGGGTTCTTATAGATAGCTATATTGAGTTTTGCTTTTTATTCAGTCTATTTTTTTATTTAGAGTATTTAGAACATTTACACTTAACATTATTATTGATAATTTTTTCATTAAATCTTGGTATGTATCTTATATTTGTCTAGTATTTTCATTGTTCCTCTTTTCTCTCCTTTTCTGCTTTCTTTGGGATTGATTAAAGATTTCTTTTTAATCATTCCATTTCATCCTATTGTTAGCTATATATCTCTGCTCTATTTTTAGGACTTACTCTTGGGTTTATAACATATTTCTTCCCTCAAATGATACTCCATTACACCACTTATATTGGCATAATATTATAACAACATATTTTGTCCCTTTGCATTCTTTGTATTACTGCTGTCATATACTTAACCTCCACAAAAGTTTAACATACCATAATGCATTATCAGTTTGTTTAAAATAATTATCTTTTAAAGAAAAATTTAAAATGTGGAAGTCTTATGTTTACTTAAAATATTTTTCTGCATCCTCCATTTTTTTATATAACTACAAGTTCCCATCCATTTTTATTCCTATCTGCTTGAAGAATTTCCTTTAATGTTTCTAATAATGAATTTTCATAGCTTTCATTTGTCTAAATTATAACTGCATCTTTTTCTACTAAATAAAAGACATTTTCATATGATATTGAATTCTAACTTAACTGTTTCTTTTAGTCTTTTAAAAATACTTTTCTCTAAATAAAAGGTTGCATATTTTTAATAATTCTGCATTTCTTCTTATAAATGTCATTTTCTCCTAGATACTTTTAAGATTTTTTCTGTTTAACCCTCATTTTCAGAGATTTGATTATTACATATATTCATGTGATAGAATATTTAAACTGCCATTATTTTTATACTGTGAAATAACTTTTGAACTGAATTTCCAGTTCAAATACTTTCCAACTCTAGAAAATTTGCTTCTTTTATATCTCACAATTCTCACCTATTTTCATTTTTCCCCCTTAATACTTAAATATAACTAAAAGAACTCTTCTAGCATCCTGTCTTCTGTGTTCTACTCTTTTTCAATTATGTATCAGTTTCTATCGACTGATTTTTCTTTTGACATAGGTCGTCCTTTAATGATTTTTAGCATAAATAGTGATTTTAGATTGGACGCCATGAATTTACATTACTGAGTGTCTAAATTTTCTTACCTTTAATGAATTGTTACATGTTCTGGTGGACAGTTGAATTACTTGTGGTTCTATCTGATTCATTCAGAGCTTGTGTTAAGGAGGAAATTTATTGCAGCATTTACTCTATATACATGGTTCAGTCACAGCATTAAGACACAGTCTTTCTGGAGTATGCAGTACATGCCCTAGTTGTCCAAGGATTATATATTTTGGCTGGGAGAACTCAAATGATTTCCAGCCATGGGAAAACCTTGGGACATGTTTGGTTTCACTATTCCCACATTGTACTTTGCACTACTCATAGTGTTTCATCCTAAATGTTCATCATTCACTAAGGATTCAAGAGAACATTTACTCATATTTTGAGCTCTTTTTCTGTGTCTTGGGAACTCTATCTAGCAACCTGCATCCACCACAGACCCACTGACTCCATTCCCTGAGTCCCTGACTTGGCAAGATCATCACGTTCTGCTTGGAATCATGCTCCCGCTCCGCAGCTGGAAACAGACCTTAAGCGAGAACGCCAGGGCTTTCATAGCTTCTTGCTGGCTGCCCATCTCTTGGGACATAAACCCAGACCTGAATATTGTCCACAATTCAAAGACAGTTGTTTCATATATTTTTTACTTTTTTTTTCTTCTGGTGGTTTAAAGTAGGAAGTCAATCCCAGTTTCTGTTATTCCATCATGGAATCTTACATTGGAGGATTAAAATGTAAAATTATTTTTCAATCAAAGCAATGTTTTTTCAACATAATTGATCCTTCTACCTTTTCTGATTTATGACCTATGTCTAATATATAGTTTTTGAGCTCTACTCCTTCCTAATACGCAGTGATTTAGGAGGTAGTCACAGATGTAGTGTGAATGTCTGTTTTACACATTCCTTTATAATTAAAGCATTCTGAAAGTTCAATAGCAGTGAGTTTTTAGTGAGATGTTTCTATGTCCAGATGTTTGCATGAGTGCAGCTATGTCACTGTACATGTACTGGAATGATATATTCAAAGACACATTTTATAAGTGTGCTTAGGCAGTACAGAATACTCGTCACAAGATAAAACATGATTGTTTCCAAATTAATAGTAGTGGCTGATATGCCTTACAATTTAATTGCACTAACTTAACTTATTTATTAAGCAGTTAAATCTAGTATCAGATGTTTGAATACTATTTTCTATTTTTATCTTAGAAGTATTATGAACTAATTACAGAAGTAATGGATATAGAAAAATATTCTAATACAAATACTTCCTACAAAAGGTAATAATCACTAACATTTCAGTGCATATTGTGTTTTGCTTTTTCTTTCACCAAAATTGCCAATGTTTGGTAGCCTACACTTGTAGTTCAATCAATCATAAATATGTCCCATGACATTAGATATCCATATGTAAGGTATATTTTCATAGTGAACATAATTCAATTAATGGGATTATTTTATTCCATTTAACCAAGTTGTTGGATACTTAGGTGTTCTCTTATAAGCAAATCCACTTCTCACTAATGAAGTATTAGTCTCTTTCAATCAAGGAAAGATGAATTTTACTCTTTTGTATACTACTTTTGCAAGGTACTGTGAGCCTTATATAATATGGACTCAATAAATAATTGTTACTTTGCAAACAGGAATGTATGGGGGGAAAGTTTCTATTATCTTCATTTGAAAGCTAAATAATTTCATGTACCTATAGTTTTATAATTTACTTTTAAATATATTTATGTATACATATACACAGTGTTTTAGTTTTATTGCTTTATGTAGGATACATTTTCCTGTATTCACTTGACTGAAAACTGGCTATACATAACAGTAAAATTTCTGTAATAGTTCATATATATTCACTGCCTACTGTGTGCCACTGACTGTTTTATCATTAGGAATACAGAATAAAATAAAACATAGTCTCAAAAGACCTTATGCTCCAAGATCTACTGGTTAATAAAAAGAGAAAAATTACTCTTATTGCTCTGGCATGACTACTATAGGCTCAGAATTAAAGTAACATCTTGTCTATCAAAGAGTAAGAAGATTATAACTTTGCACTTTAATTAACTTCAGTAAACAGAAAATCAACCTCTTTTTTTCCCGAGGGGGAACTGAGTTGCCTAATTTTTTTAAATGATAAACAACATTTCTTGAATGCTATGTAATTATTCAAGCATAACACTAAATTATGGCTGTCTTTCAAAACCCAGCTTGTAGTTATGAATTTTTAGTATCAAGCTGTATGCTCTGCACATACTTTCCCTTTGAACTGATTAATTCATGAAAAATTTAAGAAGAACTACACAAATTGTATTAATATATATGTCCTTCAAAGCAGGGGGGTAGAAAGGAGGAGTCTTATTTTGCTAAGTTCTAGGAAATAATGTTACATTGGTGTTGGGATTAAACACAGAAAATGCTTGCATTTTAGTTAATGTTCCAGTAGCAAATGAGTGAAACAGAATGGTATCTAATAATTAATAGCTACATCTTTATGAAGTAAAATAAATTATCTAAATACTATATTCTACATACACTTTTAACTTATTATCCAATTCTTTAAGTATCTATATAGAAACTCATTTTCTAAAGTAGCTAACATTTACTGAACACTTCCTACCATACAGTCTTCCAAATGCATTGTAGCATTTAATCTCCAAACAATATGAGGAATGATTTTAATTCGTATTTTGAGGAGGACACTGCGACTTAGACAGTTGATGTATCATAAACAGAATAAGCATTTTTACCTCTTTTCTCAGATTCTACCTAGATAATCGTTTATATTTTTTTAAATTTTAATCTTTCGTCAAAAAGAAAATGGGAGAGATTGGTAAACCTCAAATATTGCAAATTTTCTAGATTAGAGAATGTGCATGGAGGAAGACTGATAGATCACCACGAGGGAGGGAGCCGCAGTTACGACATGTACTTACATGGCGCGCACGGACAAGAGCGCTGACCCACCTGGAGGACTTCCGGGAGCTCCCGTCTCAACTGAGAGCAAAACTGAGAGGAAAGCCCGACGAGATGAAGGGAAACTGATATATTTATAGTCACTGTCAACCACTCTACTTTTTATGCTTAAATCATGACAGCAAGACTATTTCTCACCAAACCTCATATCAAAAGATTTTTTTCCTCCCTAGAAGAGGAGAAAACATCTTCAAACAACTGTCTTGCAAAGATTAGTGTATATTGTTTACAGTGGGCTGGATGGTGGCCCCCAGAAGATATGTTTACTCAGAATCTGTGAATTTGCCCTTACTTGGAAAAAGGGCCTTTGTACAGTTCATTAACTTAAGCATCTTGAGATGAGATCATCTGGATTTTTCTGGGTGGGCCCCAAATCCAGTGAAAAATGTCCTTATAAGAAAAGAAGACACAAATACAGAGGAGAAAGCCCTGTGCAGACAGGGGCACAGGATGGAGCTATGCTGCTCCAAGCCAAGGAATGCCAGGCATTGTGTGGAGGTACTAGAATCTGGAAGAAGTGAGGAATGACTCCACAAGATCCTTCAGAGGTAGTGGAGCACTGCCAGTATCTTGGTTTCAGACTTCTGACCTCCAGAACTATGAGAGAATACATTTCTGTTGTTTTAAGCCATCACATTGAAACTGATCAATTGTTACATCAGAGAAAACCCCTCTAATTCTTGGCAATTTGAATTCTAAAAGTAAACAACCAGCTCCTTGCTATAAACAGACAACATTTACTCATAGAAGTATGTCAGGTGCCTCTGCTTCAGTCTAAAATATGAGCAGATTTTTAACAATTAACCAGTTGTTTGAGGGAAGTCTATTGTTGCAGAGAAAGTCTAAAATAAACCAGGGTACAAAATCCTCCTGGAAAAGAATAAGTATTTCAAGAAAAAGAACTTAACTTCAGCAACATTAACAACAATCTAACTAGTATCTTCAAAGGTATTTGGATTGATACTGGATATTGGATCTATAAAACAAAATTGGAAGCTCTTAAAACAGAGAATTCAAAAAAAAATTCTGTGCTAAAAAATACTGACTAGATAGAGTGTAGGGTTAATGATACATGACTTGAGAGACTTCTCTAAAAACGCAGACAGAGCAACATCATTGGTAGTATGTAATAGTCAACATGTAATTAATACTTGTAGAAAAAAGGAACCAAGAACACAGAGGATATTATCAAATAAATAATACATGAATGGTCTACTGGATGCTGAAAGATATGAATTAGAAAAGACCAAACTTTATGTCATAGTGAAATTCAATAATACTAATGATAAAAAGAAAACCTGACACATTTTCAGAGACAAAGAAAAAAGCAGACATTATGCAAAAGCAATAGTAATGAGATAAAGTCCGATGTGTCTAAGTATTAGAAGATAAGAGAATAAAGCCTTCAAATTTTAGAGGATCAATATGATTAATCAATACTAATGAAATTCCCACCAAATTGAATCAATCATTGGGGCAGAATAAAAACTTTTCTCTACATGCTATGCCTTCTTAACTTTCTCCACAACACCCCTTTTAAAAGTACTTGAGAACAGATTTTGTTAAATGAGAAAGTGGACTAGAAAGAGGAATAAATGGTATGTAAAAACATTTGGTGTAATCAAGGAAGCACTAGGACCCAGATTTAACAGTGCTACAGTCAAGAAAGAAGTCAGTCTAATCAAAATTGGGTAACAGCGGCTACAGGAGTGTGTTACTGAGATAAAATGGATCTATGATAATGACAGGTAACTTAATGACAATTTCAAATTTATGTCTCTGCAAATAAGGTTAAAAATAAGGAAAAATTGCAAGTGAATATAAATGCAAATAAAATATAAGAGGGAATTGAGAATAAGTTATACTTGTTTATGACATTTTTTACAAAAATTACTGGATTTGTCTGGCTACATTTTAATTTTGTTCTAACTTTTAAATTTTGAAATAATTTTAGACTCCCAGCAAGTTATAAAGATAGCATAGAATTATCCCATGCACCTTTCATCTTGTTTCTCCCAATGATTACATCTTATCTATCTATAGTACAATATCAAAATAGTTTATTCTAGTTTGCTTCCCATAAAATTAATAATTTGCCTTTTTATTACATATCTTTAATCTAATTCATGTTTAGCTAACACTTCAAAATAGTATTTTTATCTAAGTGATTTTTATATACCTACATATGGGGATTTGCATTTATCTATTCACACACTGTAGTATTTCTAGAAACTTGGAGTTACACAATCAAGCCATTAGTGAAAATACTTGAAATAGTTATTTTTAAAGTGTACTATATAGTAACCATTATAACTGAAATGCACATTATCTAAGTAGCATATAGAATAAGTTGAATATTTTTCCTGAAAGAAGCACATTTAAATATGCTTTATATAGAAGCACTGTTCTCGCAAAAACATCCTTTATAGTGGTCTGAAAAATGCTGCAAACAGATGCACACCACACAAGGGAAGAACGATTACTTTAATGAAATTGGGTTATTATTGAGGCGGGTTAAGAAAAAGACCTTGGATGAAATTTGGCATCAACTTCCAAACCAAAAGGAAAGCTTTCAAAGCAAAAGCCAAACTGTCCAAAATAATATTTTCAGGAAAGTAGGAACTATTTCAGCTGTCATTGTATACCTCATTACTGGAAAAAATATGACATTATTAATCTATCATCTCTAATATTAAAAATAACTAATAGTAAAATACCAGAGCTTGTCTAATCCCAGGAAGATGAAATGAAGATGAATGAAAATCAGTTCACCAGGCCTGTCTCTAGGAGAAAATGAATGATAGATAAGAGCTAAATGGCTTTTACAATGAACTAGAAGATGATAATCATAAGTAGGGTGGGAAGAGGAGTACTTTACAGAGAAGCAGAGGCACATGTTGAAGAAAGGTAAAATTAAATCTGACAGGGAATGCTGTCACACGGCCATCTGTGAGGGAGTAACAGATCTCACTTAATGAAAGGTGTCTCAGGGGTGACTGAAGGTAATATTTGTATGCAGACATCACCTGTGTAGTTATAAGAAAAATATAATTTTTAAAAGCCTCCAATTAATGATCTTATAATATGAATTAATAACCTCTCATTTAGGTTGATATCTTGATTTCTTAAAATAGTCATCTCTTTTTGTAAAGCAAAATAAACCAAAGCAGTACTATATAGGCTGAGAATCTAAAGGCCTGAGCTTCAGACTGAATCTAACATTAATTTAACATTTATTTATTTATCTTATTTAATATTTAATCTCTGTGGACTTTAATTTTTTCATCTGTAAAATGATGAATGTCTGAAGACCCTTGGATCTAATAGTCCATAACTGTAATATTCACTAATTAATGAATTACATACAATGTTCTTCACATATATGCAGAAAAATAGAAAAATTAATGACAAATTACAAAATTAGGAAACAAATTAGCTATGATTTACGTTAACTGCATCTAATGCTTTTAGCCATGTTATGCAAATTATTCAAAGAAATTGCTTATTTCTAAACCTATAATTGCAGAAAGCAAAATCAAAGCCAGGATGGTGGATATATATTCTATTAATAGTGCTAGTCTCTGGGGTCATTGGAGAACAACTGCGCCTCAGGAGGATGAATACCCATGGTTCCAACAATGGATGACTAGAAGATAGCTAGTAGACAGTCATAGAAAGTAATATTTAAGTGGGAAAGTAGAACAGAAGTGTGGAGCTCAAATAGCTATATGATTAGTATCTGGATTCACACTGAATGGTGTTGAAATCTTCATCAATGCAAAGACAGAAGCATGTTTGAAGACCCATCCACCTAAAGACCCAGACAATATGGTAAAGTCAGCACCAGTTAATTCAGTTGTAGGTTATCTTGAAATCAAAGAGAGAAATATTAGGCCCAGAAATTAGTCATACTGTTAAAAGTTCAATTTCATGAGGCTCGTGGTGAGGTTGCAAACAGAATCAACAATAGGTTTCACTGAACCTCAAAGGCCTCTATGTATTTGACCTGGAGCCAACATTTGTCCAAGAGAATTATGTCTAGCTGCAACGCTCAGTGATACTGAGGTGTGAATTCTTGTCATGGTTAAAGCAAATAGAGTAAAAGGGAATTCAGGAGAGCATCACAAATCTTTGGCTTCAAATTTAGTTTATTTTCTGGGGACAAAATTTATGTTAAGAAAACTGTACTTGATTGAACCTATGAAATAAATTGAACCAAGGTGAAATTCATATCACATCATATTATACTACATTAGTATACCTCTACACACTGATACAGATCATTAAATATTTTTCTATGTAAGACATAACTTGGGAGTTATGATGGTATAGTGGAGTGTCTCATGTTTACAGAATATTGAAGAATTAGTGGATGATATGTGCTATGGTCCAATCATGATTCGTAGAATCATTCTGTATCAGATGACATGAAAATGGCTGAAGAACGGGTCTTTTGATAAACTGTTGGACACACAAAATGAAACAGCTTTTATAGTGAGAATACAATGAAGAGGTTAAAAAAATTAATTCACAGCAGCAAAACATTTTATCCTTTTTAAGGGATAAAGCTTAGCAATTATAACAAAAGTTAATGAATATTTCATTATGACAGATGTTACTATCAGGTAGACATTTCCTATCATTTTGTATTTTGAATATTTCTTTGGATTAATTGTCTATATAAATGAAAACAATATTTTGGAGATTTGATTACTTTAAAACTCACAATTACCATATTCTTGATAAGGTTCCCTTCCATAACAGAAGCAATATTTCAATATTAGAAATAGATTTAAGTAAACTGGTTTAAAATAATCCCTAAGGATTTCTGCTTCTAGGAAGATGGAGTAGATACACTTTTTCCTATTCCTTTCATCAAGTAGAAATAAAAACTCTAGAAATTGTAAATGAAACAACCATAAAACTCTGAAAGGGGGAGAGAAGAAGGTGCACTGGCTTCTGGCCTCAGGTTACAAGGAATGGCAATGGAACAAGGTGAGTTACCTGTGCTATCTCTGTGCCTCATCTATTCCAGAGTTGGAGCTGAAGAAACTGGCAATGGGGAAGCATCAACAGGCATTAAAGAAAGAACAAGTCCCCCAAGACAAGCTTACTTTTCTAGCCAAAGAATCAGGAAAGGGGCAGGAAAATTTTCCAGACAGAAAATTTTAGACAGTAACCACTCTGATCCAGCCAAATACCACAGAAAATATTAGACCCGTTGCCATCCATACTAGCAAAGAGGAGGTAGTAGGGAGCCTAGACTTCCTCACCAACTTATAACAAGATCTTCTACCCCACAGGCAATGTGGTGTCAGAGAATGCTGAATAGGCAGCCAGGAGTATCATCCTTGCTGGGTGGTAATGAACCATCCTTCTGTGGGGAAAGTGGAAATTATATAGGGAGTTGGAGTCCCCACTAGCAGTAACAAGGAGCCCCCATTTAGATCTCACCAGAAGTTACATGGGGAACCCGGAATTCTAACAGCACTTAACAGTAAAAGATGACCTCTTCTTCCTCTGCCAGACAAGTGTAAAAGGAAGTCACAAGGCTTAAATAAGATTTAGTGTCTTATAAGATAACACCCAAAACATCCAGGTTTTAGTAGAAAATCATTCATCATCTCAGGGAGAGCTCAAACAAAATAAAAGAAAAAAAAACTATTGAAAGATGACAATATGATGATCATATAATTAATTAGACAAAAAATTTTAAAATAGCCATTTAAAAATTGCCTCAGTGAGCAATTGCAAATATGCTTGAAACAAATGAGAAATAGTCTTAGCAAAGAAATAGAAGATACAAAGAGTCTAATGGATATTTTAGAACTGAAATACATAATTACCAAACCACAACCTCAGTGGATAGGCTCAATAGCAGAATGGAGAAAACAGAAAAGAATCAGCAAACCAGATGACTGAGAAGTAGAAATTACCCATTCTGAACAGCAGACAGAAAATTGACTATAAGAAGAAAATGAACATTCATGTCAGTGGAATCCCTCAAAGAAAGAAGAAGATGATAGGAGTTGTGCTTGAAGAAAAGATGAATGGAAACTTCCCAAATCTGGTGAAAGATATAATACTACAAATTCAAAAAGCTGAGTAAAACCTTCAAGGAACTCTGAAGATATCCACACCAAAATATCAGACTCAAACCTCTAAAACTTAAAGAAAAATAAAAAATCTTGAAAGCAGAGAGAGAGAAACAATACTGAACAACAGGTGAGAACATTTTTGCATGACCATGAATTTCTATTCAGAAGCCATCAGGGCCAAAAGGAAGCAGTACAGTAGCAGTTTCAAATGCTGAAAGGAAAAAACCCAACAGGACATCAAAACGTTCTTAATTGAAGGTAAACAGTGAATTTGCCACCAGCAGACCTACCCTAAAAGAATGCCTAGAAATATCTCTCCAAAGACAAAGGAAATAATGAAAGAAGGAACATGAAACATCAGGAGAAGAAAGAACATGGTACGCAAAAGCATGAGAATGCTTTCTGTCTCCTTTTGAATTTTCTAACACATAATATGTTCCTGGATTGGAAGACTTAATATTATAAAGATGCCAATTCTACCCCAGTTGATGCTTAAACATGATCCCAAGCAAAATTTGATTTGTTATTTAATTTTTTTAAGAAATTGATAAGCTATTCTAAAATTCATATGAAAAAATATTAGAGCTGTAATAGCCAGAACAATTTTGAAAATAATAAATTGGAATATTTGTACTAACTCTAGTTGTAGTAGAAGAGTGAGTAGTTAAGACAGTTTTGCATTGTGAAAATACGTACATCCTCTTTATTAGTTTTCTTTTATGGTTCATGATTTTTATGTACTACCTAAGAAAATATTTGCTCTTTGAAAGAAATTCCTAAGAAATGAAAACATATATATTAGGAGAAAATACTTTAAAAATCCTTATATGATATGATAAATAATTGTTACACCTCAAACAACTCAATGAAAACAGAAAAACTCAATTTTTTAAAAACAGCAAAACATTTATAGATATTCCCCTAAAGAAGAGACACGGATGGCAAATAACCACATGAAAAAAATGCTTGACATCATTAGTCGTTAGAGAAATTCAAATCAAAGCCACAAGGAGATAGCATTAAATAGCAATTAGAATGACCTAGAGAAATGAAGAACAGTATCAACTGTTGGTGAAGATGCTAAGCAGCTGGACCTCTCATATAAGAGTGGTGGGAATGCAAGCTGGTACAACCACTTAGGAAAATCATTTCTTATAGAGTTAACATACAGTTAACATACTACCCAGAAATCCCACACTTAGATAAATGAAGATATATATCCACATAAAAAGCTTTATGTAATTGTTTATAGCAGCTGTATTCAAAATTACCAAAAACTGTAAACAACTTAAATGTTCATCAACTGGTTAAAGCATGAACAGTGGTTTATCCACACAATGGAATACTACTCAACCATAAAAGGAATAGGCTACTGACACATGAAACAACATGGGTGAATCACCAAAGCAAAGTGAAAAAAATCCAGACTCAAAAGACTGTGTATTATATAACATTTCAGTTATATGACATTCTGGGAAAGGTAAACTTGCAACAACAGAAAAGAGATCAATAATTGCCTGCGGTCAGAAGTAAGGAGAGGTAACTAAAAAGAAGTCTAGGGCAATGTTTTGGAGTGATGGAAATATTCTATATCTGATCGCCTTACTGGTTATGCAACAATATGTGATATATATATATAAAACTGTATAACTAGATATGTATATACACTATATGTGTTATGTACAAGTATTTATATATAAATAAAACTGTGTAACTCTCTCTATGTTTATATATATGTACACAACATATATATATATGTATATATACACTGAATACAGTGTATATATATTATAAGCAAGTATATACATAAAATATATAAAATTTAACTGTATTATGTATGCACACATTATATATAATTGTGAAATGCTTCACCTTTTTCTCAAATCCTCCTTTATCCCATACACGTTCACATTTCTTTTCTGGTTGGTTGTACATTAAAGAACAATTTGACACATTTTAATTCATGACTCTGAAACATCATTCAAATTATTAATATTAACTGCCAACTTTTATTCTGGAATTAGTTTTGTATCAACTGTTTAAGTTCTACCATTCTTTATTTTAAAAACTTGGAGATTTAAAGAGTTTTCAGATCTTCAAATTATCATATAACTTAAAGAAAACATATGTTTTAGTGTATAATATATGTACCTCATACAATATTTCATGACACACCTAAGTCCATGGATCACATATTAAGTTTTTGAATTAAGCAAGGATTTGGAAAGAAAAGGTCATCCTTGCACCTTATCAAATATAGTTACCTTGTACCTACTGATAAATCATGAAAAAATGGGCTGATGGTCTTAATTCAAAGCTTGCTGTTTTTGCTGTTTGCAAGTTATGGTAGCTTCTGTGTTTAAATGAAGTAATCGGTTCTTTCCTCAGTTTGTAATATGATTTAATATAAGAGTTCTTGGGATTTATTATAAATTGAAGAAAAATTTCCAACAATTCATATCTGTTATCTGTTTTCATACAGATGAAAACTCTGTCTTTTCTTTTTTTCTACTAAAATGCCTAATACAGAGTTTACTGAGTACCAGTGATTGATAGATACCCTAATGCTATGAACTCTTTTATTTTTAATTGATAATATATTTTTCTCTTCTTTAATTCTCTTGCTATATAGGAATGGTAATTAAAGGGATATCCCAATACTCTGATAACTTTAACTTGTAAACAATCATC